>NW_004444217.1:600045-694460 GCF_000243295.1 Trichechus manatus latirostris
GGGCCACACCCCCAAGGAGACTCCCTTTCATCTGACTGGCTACTGACAGTATATTCAATCGTGGGAGTGATTACATTAAAACACGGAGAATCACGGTGCAGCCGAGTTGACACACGATCTTAACCATCACACTAGGCAAAAATTCCTTTTAGTTTTAAAAGTCATGTATTAATGACTGGCACTCCTGACTTCCTCCTCCTAAATTAGTAGTAATGCTGATTATGATGATGATGTCATGATATCATGTTATTATGACTAATACCCTGCCAGTGACTCTGAGCTGAATTAAGTCACAGTGGCAATAATGGACAATCCTGCTGAGTATCTCTGCTAAGCATGAATAATTAAAAAGTAAATCCAGTAGGAGTAATTCAAGAATTCATGTTGGTATGTAGTAGGTTTTCACAGGAAACTGATGGGGATGAATCCAAATTGGCCCCAAATACTAAAATAAACAATCTTTATTTTGTCATTAACATCTGAGGAGAGAATGACAATTGAGCCGTTTAGTGTGTTTTTCAGAACCTAATTAGAAATAAAACTTATAATTTTTATTATTGGATACAGAACCAGTGTTTGTCAAAAAGTCATTTAGCTTGAGTTCTTTTCCTTTTATTCTAAGCATTTTTATTCTAAAATAATTAAGAAAATTGAGATGATATAAATGCATATAACTTAGTAGTATATGATATTTTTTCTTTGAAAAATCTTGAATATTATAGTCGAAACACACATGCATGTTTGCATATACTAAGATCCCAGCAGTCAGTTAGAACACATTGAATAAGATAATATAGCATGTGCTGAGGGTGATATTAGGAGTCCTGGTGATCAGTGGTTAAAGCCATCTACTTCTAACCGAAAGGTCAACGGTTCGAAACCACCAGGAGCTCTGTGGGAAAAAGACTTGGCAATCTGCCTCCATAGAGGTTTTACAGCCTTGGAAAACCTATGAGGTCACTGTGAGTAGAATGAACTTCAAATGCAGTGGGTTTTGGTTTTGGAGGGTCATATAAGATACTTCATATGCCTTGGAAATTGCACCAATCAATTGTATCATTTTTCTGATGAAGAAACCAAACCTCAGTAATGTGGTACTCTGTGAAGCTGGTTAATATCTAACTCTGTGTACCAACCTCTCCAACAGCAGGGCAAACTCCACGGTGCCTTCCTTGATTTCTTGTTTCTTTTTCTCAGTAATGTCCAGGTTGCTCTGCCCAGTATTATTACCGCTTCAATTTTGCTTCTAGAGCTACAACTAATCATTGAATAGCTCTATATTAATGAATGAAATCACGTGTAAAAATTGGACACTTTGTCTTTACTGCACACTCAACCCCCTACCCCACTGAAATGTGCCCTAAATATGGTAGCCACTCTATATTTTCTTTGGCTTTTATATCTGGGCTCTTTTTCAGCCTTTCTTCTTCTTTATTCAGATCCTCTATTGATTTGCTGAACTAATTCAGCAGCTACTTCCTTCTGAATAAATCTATATAAATTTTGGCCTTTTAGTGGCAAGGAAAATGAATCAGCTCTGACTAATTTAAGCAAAAAGACAATGACTAAATGGACTCTAGATTTGTCGCAGGATCAAAGACAGAACTCACTTTGCCATCTCTCTGTGTGGTCTGGATTAAAAATCATACAGAATTGGAACTGGAAGAGTTTAGGTCAGATACTCACTTTCTGACTGGAGTGGCTTGAGTTTGATGATTGGAATAGAACTACACTGACTGGGAGGACAGATCTCCAAAGGAGAAGATGCTGCAACAAGGAAAGGAAATGCGTGGCTGATGATTGGCACGTAAATAAAACTCAACTTTTTTCTTTTTTCTTTTCCATTACGGCAATCCCGTCTCAGGGCCCTATTATCCTTGGTCCAAGTTACTTCTGAGTACTTAAGTGCCTTCTTTGTTTCTAATATTTTCTTGCTCAATTCTGTAATGTACAGGAGGTAGATAGGCATCCTCAGAATAAACTT
The DNA here is from genome assembly GCF_000243295.1 of Trichechus manatus latirostris. Lineage (NCBI taxonomy): Eukaryota > Metazoa > Chordata > Mammalia > Sirenia > Trichechidae > Trichechus > Trichechus manatus. Next base: position 602,030 of record NW_004444217.1, read on the forward strand.
TCCGATCTTTCAATTTATTGTTATTGCCATGCCATAACTTAACAATATTTGATTTTTATAGTAAGTGAGCCATCCATTACTCAGAGCATTGTAATGTGTTCTTAAATACTTTGATCACACCAACTGTGATTTTTATGACTTTATATAGCTTTCAGAGAATAAAATATTTTAGTAAAGGAAAGACATAGGTGTGTTTGCTGAAGTCAGTAATACTAAGTGAATTTATTCTCTTTGCCCACAATAAATATGACTGTCCCTTTACTAAAATAGCTCATGGAATAAAATAATTCATATTACAGACAGTAAAAATGTATTTATGCTATTTATTTTGTCTTATTCCGACATCTAGCAGAGTAAGTACCATTACGGAGTTTGTTGTTGTTGTTAGATGCCCTCGAGTTGATTGTGACTCATCGAGTCCCAATGTGACAGAGTAGAACTGCCCCGTAGGGTTTCCTAGGCTGTAATCTTTGCAGAACCAGAGAGCCAGCTCTTTTCTCCTGCAGAGCCACTGGGTGGGTTCAAACTGGCAACCTTTTGGTTAGCAGTCAAGCTCTTAACTATTGTGCCACCAAGGCTCCTTAGCAGAGTAAGTACCAAAAAAAAAAAAAAAACCCAAACCCCAAGCTGGTTGCTGTCGAGTCGATTCTGACTCATTCATAGTGACCACATAGGACAGAGTAGAACCACCCCACAGGACTACCAAGGAGTGGCTGCTGAATTTGAACAGGTGACCTTTTGTTTAGCAGCCAAGCTCTTAACCACTGCGCCACCAGGGCTCCAACAGAGTAGGTAGGGCTCAATAAATATGGAAAAATTAGTTTTAGATTAAACCAAAAACCAAACCCTTTCCTGTTGAGTCGATTCTGACCCATAGCGACCCTATAGGTCAGAGTAGAGCTGCCCCATAGGGTTTCCAAGGAGTGGCTGGTGGATTCAAACTGCCGACCTTTTGGTTAGCAGCCAAACAGTTAACCACTGTGCCACCATTAAGTTATTATTAATTGATTATTGCTGATCCAAAATAAAATACGTAAATGTACTAGACATAAGGGTGAAGATTACACTTAAATTAATTAACTCTTGTTGTTGTTAGGGGCCGTTGAGTTGGTTCCAACCCATAGCAACCCTATGTGCTATAGAATGAAAACACTGCCTGGTCCTGCGCCAATCTCACAGTCCTTGTTATGCTTGAGCTCATTGTTGCAGCCACTGTGTCAATCCACGTCGTTGAGGGTCTTCTTTTGTTTCACTGACCCTGTCCTTTACCAAGCATGATGTCTTTCTCCAGGGACTTATCCCTTCTGACAACGTGTCCAATGTAAGATGTAGTCTCACCATCTTTGCTTCTAAGGAGCATTCTGCTTGTACTTCTTCCAAAACGGTTAACTCCTGGTCAGGTTTAATTTTTTAGTTCAATCTTTTAATTGTACTTCAGACAAATATAAATAAAAATAAACACTGGAAAAATTCAAAAGACACAGTCTTCGTCAATGCAACACAACTCCGAGACAAATGGAGTGAAAAGTCTCATGGGAGACGCGGAGTTGGTCTAAATTTGGGCAGAGGTGACCAGGAGTTCAACTCTTTTGGGGAAATGGTTATGAGAAGTGCCCCTTGCAAGGACCTTTGCTTAAGAACTAGGATTAGTGCTTAAAAACAGGGACAAGAGTAAGGTTTCTCCCTGCTCAAGGGGTGGATTGAAAGTCAGCAAGTGTCCTCTGTCAACCCTGGCTTGAAGTTTAGGCTCACTTTAATCTACATATTTCTGCCTCTAGCCCATAGACTCAGTGCCTCGACCATTAATATTACTGATAGCACCACTAGCTGGAAGCTGGAGCTGCCTGTTTTCATCTTAGTTCTGGTTTCAGAGCCTTGAACTCCCAAGTGGAAACGTATACACTAGGCACACCTTAACCAGAAAGCAAGACAAGGGACGCTACCTAATGACAGAAGGAGCTATTCCCGGAAACATCAAGCATCATGGAGTTGCGTGTACCAAACAACACAGTCTTTACCCTCACATACACCTTGATGGAATTAACTAGAAAACAGACAAAAACTGCAGGTATGGAAGGAAATTTAGCACATTTTATCCGACACAGAAGACAAGCACACAATGTTCCAAATTGTGAAGAGTGCTATGATGAAATTGTTCAGGGCATCATGGCGGGTCATATAAGAAGGGAACCTGATCTAGTCATTGTGAGGGAGTTTGCTCAGGCTTCCTTAAAGAACAACGTTTCCAATAACATGTCAAGAGTAATTGTTGAGAAAGGTGAGGCTGGTCGAGTTCCAAGGAGAGGGAACATGAAAGAAGAGGTTTGGGGACTTTGTGATTTGATTAGAAATGAGAGAGAAAATGATGTGATTTGAGGCTGGAAAATTTTTCACAAACCATGTTATACTGGGTCTTCTATGATCCTCTCCAGATCACCTCAAAATGCCTTATTTGAGAAAGGAAGATTTCCTTCAGTTCAAAGAGAAAAGCCAGCAAAGGGGATAAAAATATATATGCAAGAAATTTTCTGCCAAGGCTGTAGATTTACAAACAAAACAATTAATTTAAATTTAACATGCAGAGTGTGAATTATATTCAAAGTATATGTATTTAGATACAGAAGTAGTATATTATCAAAGCTATCTTCACTTTACTAATCAACTTACAGAAATTCGTATATTTTAGTCCTTTCTTAATTTGTCTTTGATAATTGCAAACAGCTGATTTCAGGATTTACTAACTCATTTGCTACTCTTTGGTGATACTTGTTGTGTGTTTAGAGTTATTTTTAGGACTAGTCCAGATGTTTTTATTTGCTTAAGGGCATTGCTCTGATGATCATCTTTGTCTCAGGTAAAGTTTTCAGTAGGCAGGGAAACTGCAGATCTTTTCTCTCCTTATTAAGCTGTTCCTTTTCAGAATGTCTTTAAGCCAGTTTATATGTTATTCTTAGGAAAGGCCCCAGACCTCCAACATGACGAATTTCTTGTAATGTAGTGATCCAATACCTGTCACATTTAAGCCATTCCAAATTAAAAGTATATTGAATTGCTCAAGTTCAAGTGTACAGATTATCTCCTAAACCTTCTCTATAATATCTAATTAGTTAACCTAACAGAGGGCTCCATGTGGGTTCACCATCAATTGATTTATTTAGATCATATCTTGTTTCAAGAAAATGTAAGAAGCATTAAAGAGGTAGTTATAACGTTAAAACCACACTTGGGGGAGCTACCTGGTACATTTGGTTTAAACTGGTTTGGGTAACACACTTTTGTTCTGAAGTTCTCAGTGAAAGTGCTCTGACTTTAGTTCTGACAGCTCTGAATGCCTGACCCAAAAGAGAAGTCCCTGGATGTGCAAATGGGTCTCTGGCAATACTAATGTCACTAATTTTGTTAATATTGACATAAACAGTATTTTGAAATTAAACATATGTTAAAATTTTATCGCATGAAGCTTCCAGAAGTCACTGTACACATTTTATTACACTTAAGGCCACAGGTGTCGTGCATTTTTATCCTTTGTCACCTGAAGACTCCACCAGTTTCATATCCAGATGGTCTCACAGTAGTTGTTTTCATGGTCAGAGTTTTGATGAACTTGGCTTGCAAGTTAGTGAGAGAGTTCTGGACTTGGATCCAGGGTGAATCCTTCTAGAAATGGATGTATCTAAGTAATAATCAGACAGTGGCCAGGCAGCAAGAGTAGGGGGAAAAAAAACCCAAAAAACGGGGCTGATTTAACCAGGAGAATCCAGGTATCCCGATATCTTTATCTACTTGCTCTTTGCTCTTTTCTAGAGGACGGTCTACTTCTCTTTCACACTGGTCTTTTGTGCCCAGTCATCCAATCTTGTTCTTTTCAAACCTATGACAAGCCAACCGTCCCATTAGCAAGAAACCCATGATTCAATGCAGATCCGTAACTCAAGTCATCTCTCCTTCCAAATAAAGCAGACAGTGTGATGTGCTTCCCTACACTGGGATTACCTTTATCGCTCTATTTTCGTGTCACCCCTGAATAAGATCATGCGGTTGATCTTAGGTGCTGTTGAATCGATTTCGACTCAGTGACGCCATGTGACAGAGTAGAACCGCCCCCGTAGGGTTTCTAGGCTGAAATCTTTACAGGAGCACATCCCCAGGTCTTTCTCCTGTGGAGCCGCTGATGGGGTTCTGATCACTAACCTTTCAGCGAGCAGCTGAAGGCTTAACTGTTGTGCAGTCAAATTCACTCTGATCTTTGCACAAATGGGGGCCATGTTTTGACCGGTATTACCATGTGAGGCCCTAGGTTTGGGCTGAGGGAAAGGTGGTGCAACAGTAAGAGCAAGTAAAGTCGATGTCTGAGTCACCCACTCCTTCAGTGTGTTTGGGTTTTCCAGACCTACCTGGACCTGGCCTTGTACTTGCAGTTTTCATTTAATAGTAGAATGTTGCTACATGTTAGAAATCACTCAGTTTATTAAATATATAGACCCAACTGGGCAGGCTGGTTACATGGTTTCCCCTAGTCATTCCTTGGAGACAAGCTAATAGAATACTTCTCACACCAAAATCTTAGTGGTTTCTTTTTTTAACTATGATTCTTCTATTGGGCCTTGGATTATAAGGCCCAAATAGCTGGACTGCTGGCATCTCCACCTGGACCTGGTAAAGTTTCTTGTTTTGTCCCAGGCCTTGCCTACACAGGCAGTGTTACGGCTTATTCAGCATGTGAATAGGAGCGGCACACCCAAATGAGGTTTAAGTGAAACCAAACCGAACCCGTTGCTGTCAAGTCGATTCCAACTCAGAGCGACCCTATAGGACAGAGTAGAAACTGCCTCATAGAGTTTCCAAGGAGCACATGGTGGATTTGAACTGCTGACCTTTTGGTTAGCAGCCTTAGCACTTAACCACTACGCCACCAGGGTTTCCAAATGAGGTTGATGCTGTTGGAAAATCCAAAGATGCCAACCAAAGTAGCGTGCTTATGTCTTCCTGGTTAGCGGTGAAAGGTGTAACCGTGTGTAACTCATTTTAGAGGTGATGCCACTCTGTGCTTCCAACTAACAGACCTAGAAACTTTACTGGTATGGCAAGCCCCACAATTGCTGTGTGTTTATCCCTTATTGTCTGGCAAGTAAATGAATCCCTAAGTTATAGAGATAGTGTAATAGTACAGCAGGTATTACTTTTGACTCTATATGGTAAAACTCTACCATATAAGTGGGGCCAGTGGGGGCATGGATCATTCTGCCTCAGGTGACTGGCTGCAACTTCTAAGAAAATGGTGATTATTCTAGGAAAATCTCAGTGAGTTGGAACCAGTGTCATCCTGATCCATGGAAATTGATCTGAGAGAGTAGTGGGATGTGGAAATGCACCTATTTCCTGTCATTTCCCTGCTCAATCTTCTTCTCCTATTTTACCATCCCCAGAATTACATATGATTATAGCTTAGCTATAATAATCATGTATCTGTGATTAGCTGGAGTCCTGGGTGGTGCAAATGATTAACTCACTCGGCTGCTAACTGAAAGGTTGGAGATTCAAGTCCAGGAAGAAGCATCTCGGAAGAAAGGTCTGGTGATCGACTTCAAAAAAATCAGCCATCGAAAACCCTGTGGAGCACAATTCTACTCTGACACACACGGGGTCTCCATGAATTAGAAGTGACTCAGTGACAACTGGTACTAGCTGAAAGGTTGACATTTCAAACCCACCCAGAGGATAGGTCTGGCAATCTCCTTCTGCAAGGTCACAACCTTAAAAATCTTATGGATCAGGTCTACTCTGCATACATGGGGTCGCTATGAGGGGGAATCAGCTAAATGGCAACCAACAACAACGTAATGGATGAAAAAAAAATCAGGGAAACCATGTGTTTGTATCATTTACACCATAATCCTGAAAGTTTTAACAAAAGTTTAGCTATTTCTAGGTATGTATATAACAGAAGTTATGTTTACTTTTTCTTGTTATTTAGGAGTTTCAGTAGAGGCCTTAAGGCCAAAAACAGTAAAATGGGCATCAAATGCCCAGAGAATTGAAAGCTTAAAGGAAGGTACATGACCACTTATTTGGCAGGTGCAAAGAGGTTGTGAAATGTTTTACCATCTCAGCTCTAAGTTTTAACTGAGACGTTGAAGATGGACTGGGGCAGAGTTGGCATTCCCTTGTGAAGAGTTATTGGGTGGGCTGTGGTGCATCCTCTGCCCCTGCCTCTTGGTAAAGGGAAGGAGAGCCGCTTTCTTATTTCAGATGACTCCCTGGTGATCCCTTGGGAAGACTGATATCCCATTGATACTGAGGGACTTGGAGATTGGTATTTGACTCCAACCAAAAAAAAACATACCCATTGCTGTCAAGTCTATTCCAACTCATTGTGACCCTATGGGATAGAGTAGAACTGTCCCATATGGTTTCCAAGGATGTAATCTTTACAGAAGCAGACTGCCACATCTTTCTCCCATGGAGTGGCTGGTGGGTTGGAACCACTGACCTCTCGGTTAGCAGCCGAGCGCTTAACCACTATGCTACCAGGGCTCCTTGGTATTTGGTATTTGGCCTGGGTGTTTGGTGTTGGTGCCAGTGGCTATTGCTACCCCTGCTCACTGCAAGGCAAACCTGAGATGGCTGCGCTGGGAAGGAGTAGCTCTTCCCCTAAAGTTACGGCTAGTGCTTGTGTTCACTGCGTACCCTGCTGGCAGGAGCCAGACAGAAATGGTTCAGCAAGACCAAGAAGACAATCTGGAGGGAAGCTGGGATGTCAGCTGAACGGTAGATGATAGTTTTCGAGATTCCTAGGAGCTGATGGGGGTATCCCAAGGAGGTGCAGTCAGAGGTCCTCTGTAGGAGAATTTCCAAGGAAACCACAAAAGCATGTCATGAGAGAAAGAACCAGAAATTGTGCGTTTACCCAGAGTGCACATGTGCCAGATTGTAAAGGATGGGGCAGAAGTAATAAGTCCTTTTCTAATGCTCTCCTTTTACCTTGGGCCAGTGGCTGACGAGAAGTGGTAGTTAGGGATTGGGGAAAGAGACAGACAAGAACCTTCCTCATCCCACTCCACGATTCCAAAACTAAAGGAGGATTCATTGTTGTTAGGTGCCATTGAGACTCATAGTGACCCAATCAATGTACAACAGAATGAAACACTGCCCAGTCCTACACCATCCTCACAATCATTGCTACGTTTGGGTCCATTGTTGGCAGCCACTATGTCAATCCAACTTGTTGAGGGTCTTTTTTTTTTCGCTGACTACATCTGGGTAATGAGTGGAATATGGAGACATTTTAAATTGTGTGAGAATTAAACTGAACTGGACATTTCATTATGTAAAAATGACTGCAAATACTATCTCACTTTTTATTTGAAAGAGAAATATTGGGGGAGAGAAACATTACATGAGAATTGAATAAAGAATTGGGTTGCTTCGTATTTGTGCTCTATTAATCCATATAATTCAATATACATTACAAATATATATGAGCGTACAAAGCTGAACTTGAGTGTAATCTCTTTAATTAGTCTGTACTTATTTTCCTTCTTCCTAAGTCTTTCGTATAGTTAACGAGAAAAACAACAAGAACCACCACCACAAACGTACTGTATAGTTTACTTTGTTCGAATTCAATAATGTAATCCCATTTACGTATTGTTAAATCTCTAAACTGCCTTCCCGTCCCTTCCTTCTCTTTCCAAGATGCTGCTTTTCAGGGTTATGGTGGGGCATGGTGAAGGACAGAAGACCTCACCTTAGCCCTCCCTGTTGGGTGCAGACCACGAATTATCTATCATAACCTCTACCCATCGCGCTGGCCCCAGTCCACAGCTTTTGTGTCAATACCCCCTCACCCTGCAGAGTGCTTCCCATCGCCAGCTCTGATGGTTTTCAAGTTAGTGACCAGGTGGCATGGCACCTGAGGGTAGCTTTAAAAGCCCAAGCACAGGGCCGTTCTCACCAAGAAGCTGTCCCATCAAGGTTATTTGGAAGTGTCAGTGTCCCAGAATATTTCAGGACAGTCTCTGAGGTGGCCTCTGTATTACAGTCCAAACAGTGGAGTAAGAGGGGTCACGGAATCCCATCTGCCCACCATTTTACTCTAACTCAGTTGACCATGGCCCCGGAATTGTGCTGAAGTTTGAGGAAAGCTATCTGCCATTACTCTCAATTCTTTTTCGCACATTCATCTCTAAATGGAAAGTGGGAAGGCTCTTCTTTTATTCCTTCATTAGTTCGTATATCTTCTCTACCACAGGGCAGTCCTATAATCAGGCTTGTTGTACTATGCCGAGGAGCAGCGTAGTAGAAAAAGATCGTGGGAAACACTTTTCTCCAGCTGTTTTCCCACAACGTGATTCAGTCGGCATGTTCAACAACTGAGTATTTTCTAGCTGAGGCTTTTGGAACCTCATGGTAAAGATTCCAGTTTCTCCACTGGAAAGTGATATACAATAGAGTGTGGGTTTTGTATCCAAAAGGACAGTAGTGCAATGCATATTAATAATTTTTGGAATATTATATCCCTTATATAAGTTTTAAAGTCGAACAGTAGTATGCTATGACATGGTCTTCTCTGTATTTTAGACTTATTTCCCTGTCTAGCAATCATGAAGTACTTTGGAATTCTCAGTGTTTCAGCTTTATCCTCCTTGTTATTTGGTACTTTTCTAATTATGTTCTTTCAATTTTCTAATAACTTAGAAAAATAATTTTTTAATATTAAGCATAAAAAAAAACTTAGGGAATTAACTTCTTAGCCATTTGTCTGTTCTGCTTCCATAATTTTTGATGTCATGGCACCACATCTTGTCGTTCTATAGACTTTCATGTCAGTCACTAGAATTGGATTCTGTTGTAATGATTTAGTCAAGCCGGATTGGATCCTATTGGATTGCCAGTTTACGGCCTACTAGAAAGTGACACTGAATATTTTGGATATTTGGATAAACACCTTAGTGAACAAAATTTTTCACTGTCTTTAGATTTCTAAATTGGGTACTTGGTGATATTAGCTAGCTGGATATGGTAAAATATTAACTTGATAGAATGGTGTTAGGTATGCTGTCCTTTCATAAATAACAATTATAAGTTTTCATTTGTACCAGAGTAAAGTACAAGTGGGAATGTCTAACAACATAAGCTGGCTGCAAGGGCCGTGAGTGTCAGAAATGCACTTTCAATTGATTTACTTGTCTGAATTACTAAGGGGTTTTAATCCAATCCCATGGAAGTCAGTGGTAGTCAATGAAAGCTTCATTTAACAACAGTTAGGTGATTGCTTTGCAAAGGATTATTTTTTTGTATGCAATGATATTAATTGGAAATGACAAACTGAAGGCTAAGAAAAATCTATAAGGATGTCTTACCTGCCAGAGTGATTCCCATCTTTGCTTTTCTAAGATTGTGCATTATTGTTGCTATTGCAGTTCTGTTTTTAAGTAGCTTCAATCTCTTGCAAACAATATTTGAAAATTATTTTAAAAGCTTTAATTAAAAATTGTTTTGAATATTATTGTATACATTTAGAAGTATTCTTACTTACAAATTCTATTAATGTTATTTTTGCTGGTATTGTCACTGGATTTATAAAACAGCTTTTAATTTTAACAATCTAACAATGTATAAAACTTCTGTTCATTTTTGAAAAATTCAGATTCCAGTGGTTAAATACAGTGTCTTTTATGGACATTTTCAACAGTATTTGAATGCAGTTTTGGGAAAGTACAATGTAGTTCTCCATTCTATTTCCCATCATAACTCATTAATTTTGTCCATCTTTGTTGTGTTGTATTTACCTCCTTAAAAAGCATGCCTCATTGATGGGGGAAAAATTAAATTTTAGTATATAAATATTAATGAAGGTAAAACTATCATGTTTGATATCTGATTGTATGCTGGGATGCCCAGAGACAGTTTGATGGAGAAGTCACTAAACAGTTTCATATTAAATACGGAAATTTTTTAAAAAGACACAAAAAGAAGGAGGATGCTGTTTTTCTTTTTTTAACATATAATTTATGTACAAAAATACAATGATTTTAAGTGTACAGTTTAATATACAGTGAAACCTGTGGGAGCCCAAACTTGAGAGAATTACCACTTTTCTATCGCTCATTTTTAGTGGGAAATATATGAATTTTCCTTCTCTGATAGGTTTTTCCCCTTGCACAGGTTCTAGCTTTCAAAGGATTTACTGTATTTTGACAAATACGTATACCTGTGTTAACACCACCCCAGTCAAGATAAATAACATTTCCATTGCCCGAGCATTCCCTACACTTCCTCCTCTCACTTCATTCAAGCAATCACTGCTCTAATTTATTTCACCTTGGTTAGATTTACTTATTCCAGAAATGTGTTTAAGAACCGTTTCAAGACCCAATCATTTTCTCCTTTGACTTTTCTGTTGATATTATGTGTTTTCACTAGTGAAGGAATGCTGATTAAAGGACTAATTCAGAATTTTTGTTATGAGTTATGGCTTTTGATACTCATTACCTGGGATCACATGTGTCCCAGCAGTCTCTGGATGATGTAAATCCTGCTGATACAAGTCTATGATAATTTTTTTTTTCTAATTTTAAAATTTTATTTCTTGAAAATTTGCAAAACTTGAAGGCACCTGGCAATGACTGCATGTACATTTTATTCTAGTCTCCTAAGCCTTTTTATTATTTTTCATGAAACTTTCCAAAACATTGTACAATGCTTTCTTCCTTACTGCAGAAGCAGGACTTACAGCCCAAATAATAAAGCCAAGGAATTTTTATGTCTCAGAAAAATTATCACTACAGTGCATTTTTCATTACTGCAAAAGCAGTACTTAGAGGCAAAATAAATAAAACTAAAGGAATTTGAATCACAGGAAAATTACCTCTACTATGTATTGTTCATATCGAAAGCAGTGCTAACAGCTAAGAAGCAGAAACAGCTACCCTGGAATACTGCAGAACTGCTCACAGCTGTGCATTCCACCTGCTACACGTGGAAGCAATGATTGGGCCCTAAGATTGAATACAGGGTAGGAATAACTTATAAGATTCCAGTCTCTTGAAAAGTACCACCGCAATGCGTTATTGCTTATTGGAAAGGCATTATTTACTGTTCAGAAACTAGAAAAGAAGGGAGCCAGTAACACCTATTCATAAGGTTTTCACTGGCTAATTTTTTTCAGAAGTCGACCGTCCAGTCTTCCTTTTTAGTCTGTCTTAGTCTGGAAGCTCAGCTGAAACCTATCCACCGTGGCTGACCATGCTGGTATTTGAATACCAGGATCACAGCAACACCAAAGCCTCCACAGAACGATAAACTGCCAGACATGTATGGAAAGTTTAAGTGATTTATGCAAAATCAAAGAGTAAATTATTGGCAAAGTCAGTATTTAAAATCTTATTGAAGAGTTAAAGCTTTTAGCCACAGCAATAATAAGAGTGTTATTTTTGTAAAATTCTAGCATACATTGTAATATGTCTACAAATGTAATGGTGGGCTTATTTACCTACTGTATTTTTACACAAATAACGTGGGCATTCTACATTATTCTGCCAACCCCACCTTCCCCTTGAAAGGTATTTTAGTAAGTGTGCTATGGTAATTTTTTTTTACATGTTGCTGTTAAAAAATTAGCATAGTGCGCCTATGAAAATACTTCACGGGGGTAGGGAGAGGTGCGTTGACAAAAAAAATGTAGAACATGCGCTCGTTAATTGTGTAAAAACAGGGTAGTCAGAAAACTGAAAAGTCTGATTTTTTTTTTTTTAAATTGAAGATGTTGCCACCCAGTCACTCAAACAGGAAGAAAGTAGTTAAGTCAACATTGTAGAGTCAGTAATGTGAATGGCATGGGAGAGGAGGGTTGCAGAAAAATTTGAATAATGAATTAGTAGGACTTGATGCCTGATGGGATTGAGAATGGCGATGGAGAGTCAGTTATGGTGCTAAGGTGTCCCTGTGTGCCACGAAGATTAAGCGCTGGACTACTAGCCAAAAGGCAGGTGGTTTGAATCCACCCAAAGGCACCTCAGAAAACAGGGCTAGCAATCTGCTTCCAAAAGGTGACAACCTCAGAAACCCCGTGACGTAGTTTTAGTCTGCACATGTGGGGTCGTCACGAGAAGGAATGAAGTGGACGGCAAGTAACAACAGCACCAGTTTTGGAGGCTACACCCTTAGGCAGATAGGTGTTCTCCTGGTGGAAGCATGTAATGGAGAAATGAAATTCTGAATTCAGTTTGTGGTAATCCAAAAGCCTACAGATCATCAGGCATATAAATACTTTGGAAAGAAAAAAATCTGTATGTTGATTCAGTTGTGCTTCTTTTGGAAATGAACTAAGACATTCTTTCTAAGAATACAAATTCTAAAATTCCTTTCAAATTCAATTTACATTCATATATGTCAATATCTTCTGATTCATACCTAAGATTAAAGGAAATGTTCATAATAAAATCTCTTATTCATTCATATAAATAATTTCATGTGAATGAGAGAGAGAGCATGTTGTGTTTAAACTACCTAATAATGCTACAGTTCGATGTGTCTTTCAGGGGAATCGTGTGTGTCTGGTAACCTTGCTTTGGTCTTTTAAGGGTTAGCTTCATTCTTCTTTTAGAAAGAGTACATGTGATGATTATTTTTACCTTTAAATAGGCAAAAATAGGAGTAGAGTTTGTTAAGGGAAGGAGGGAGTTCAGAGTCAATGGATTTTGTTGCGTGGAGGTGATTCTGTGCCCCAGTAAAAATGGCTGAGAAAGGCAAAAAGTAACTCAAAGTGAGAAAGAGATTCTCTAGCAGCGTAGTTACAAGAGTTTCCTGGCTTGTTATAAGAGATTTAAGAGTTTATAGCTATTAGTAATAATATAAGTAATAATTGTCAAATACTATGCTTTCTGTGTTCCTGGAAATATTCTACACACTTTATACACATTAATGAAAAGTCATGTAAATATCTTTCCAACTCTGTGGATTTTTCAAATACCTCTTATTTTTCAATGGTCTACCTCTCAGGTCAGTTACTTCACATCATTATATAATGTGTTATTTTACATTTTGGAATCAGTAGCCCAATGTCTTCAATTTATAGCGGAAGATAGTAAGGTATAGAATAGTTGGAGGACATCATTAAGGAACTAGAGATCAGCGTTATTTCATGAAACCAAATCCACAGTTCTCATATTAGTAGGGACTTTTCTTTATAAGTCTATTTCAGGCATCCTTTTTGTAAGTGTTAACTTACTAAAGGGATTATTATGCCTTGATGTTGAAAAAAAAATCCCAAATACAAATTCTGATCATGGTGATTCAGTAACATCATCTTATTTATATATGAAATACTAGCCCAGAAAATGTAAACCAATAAAATAGTAAGCTTTTACACATAATCAATTTTGCTGGGAGACATATGTTTTATAAAAGAAACAGTATTAGCATTTGTCACTTTAAAACATTTGGAAGACAATATGAAGTACTGACAAAGAAAAAGACAAATGATACAGAAGCACAGAATTAAAGAGAATGGTATTTTATATCTTCACCCGTCCTTTGATTTCAGTAGGTCAACCCAATTGTCAATGCAGTGATCAGTGGTGTTTAACACACCTTTATAAGATTGGACATCAATGATATTCTCATGTTTATTTTTTACAGAGTATGTTAATCCTGCAGCTACATCTGAATATGCTAATTCTGTAGCCTGCATGTTTAATGTTTGTAATGGGGAGATCAGAGTTAGAGTGAATGGTTTTTATAGAACTGAAGTAATCTTAAGGTTGAAACTAAGAAAGTCACTCCAAAGACTTGCAGCTACATTTACTCACATTTAGCACCACAAAATTGGCTGTCAAAAGTCTAATTAACTGTCAGACATTAGCCCTATTTTCCATGCTGCTCACTTGCGTAGCCTTTCATTGTAACATCTGGCGAGTTACAGAAATTCCCTGGAAAACCACTTCTTCCTGTAGTTTTACAGCATAGAGTTATAGTGAAAGGAACTTTTGCTAGAACAACTATGAAGAGTATTTTTTCAAATCATTTTTAAGTTAGTGGTCACTTCATTAAGTGCAAGCACACAATTAATGCTAAAGAGATACTTAGCAAATGAATGGCTGATACGTAGTTTGATTTCACTATTTAGCAATGTTGCAGTTTTTCCAAAATGTTTCCAAAATTGCAAGACAAATCTCAAAGGCACAGCTGAACTCCTCTTGAATCCTGATGAATGTCCAACTTAGTCTTTGATTGCTTGATGCTTTGTTTTCCAACTGCTAGAGCTCTCTCATCACCTAAATAAACTGTATGCTACCAATTCAAATTCAAAGAGAAGAAATATTTGCTTTTATGTCTGCTGCAACAGTCACAGAAAAACATGCCACAACACAAAATTTTGATAACAGATCTATCGTAATATCCAGGAAGTAAAGGCAACCTCTGAATTTTGCATTTTTATCTTTTTTTAAACTCATATTTGCATATATAACTCCAATGATTTTTAACACTTTGCAACTCTAAATAAACTACATAACAAGTTCTTTCTCTATTCACTGATACTCTTCCTTACATATAGGTTCCTTTTAGATTTTCATCTGCAATTACTAAAGAATAGACCAAAATAATTATTGACCAAGTTAAATGGAATAGAAATGATTTCTTTTCCCCAGTTCCTTAGCTATCCATCCCAACTTTGAAAAATGTCACTAAGTTGGACGGGAGATAACGTACAGCTTTTTTTTAAAGAATGAATGAAAAAGTTGAATATGATTTTTATTTAAAAGGAACATCAAAGAAAATATTAAAATGAGGAAGTGGTGGCAAAGGAGAAATAAAACACATATAAAATAAAACAATGCTAATATCAGTATACAAAATGGGTATCATAAGGTTCTGCACGGTTAAAGACATGCCTCACGTTGGGTTTGGAATTTCTTGGTGGCTAAGTGTGGGAGCTACCACCCAACGGTCTGTTTGTAGTACAGCAGTTTGTGTGAAGCTGAACGCTATGCCAGCTGTATTTCAAATGCCAGCAGGGTCACCCACGGTGGGCTGGTTTCAGTGAAGCTTCCAGACTAAGAGGCTAAGAAGAAAAGCCTGGCAATCTCCTTCCAATAGCCAGTGAAAATAGGATATTGTCTAATGGAGTGCTGCAAAATGAACCCCGTAGGTTGGAAGGCACTCAAAATGCACAGTGGCTGCAGCAGTGGACTGGAGCATACTCATGGTCCTGAAGAGAAGTCACAGGACAGGTGACCCTTCTTTCTGTTGTGCATGTGGTCGCAATAAGTCAGAGCAGACTTGAGGACAATTGACAACAACACGTGTAGGAGAGAATATAATCATCTACAAGATTCGTGTTGTCTGAAAGAGACTGGCTTCACTGAAACCTACAGGTGTCTTCACATATTTGTTTATGAGGAATCTATAAGTATCAATGGCTTGACCCTAATCTGGCCAATTACTTTGTTCATCTGCTTTTAAGATTAAGACTCAATATTTTGTAAGACATGCAAACCATTCAGAAAAAGGAACATCCCTTTTTTTAAACTTTTTTATTGTACTTTAAGTGAAAGTTTACAGAGCAAATTAGTTTCTCGTTAAACAATTAACACACATTGTTTTGTGACATTGGTTGCCAGCCGCGCAATGTGTCGACACTCTCCCTTTCTTGACCTCAGATTCCCTGATATAGTAGATTTGTATATTTGCCCAAGTCATAACCCTAGAATTTCTAATTATTTTATGCCAAGTTTTATTAATTTCTTAACTTGAGATTTTCACACTATCAAAATAATATGAATTCAAAGTTCAGTGCCAATGTAGTAAAGATTATTTTTTTAACCCAAATATCTGTATACACAGCCAATTGCCTGCTTCTTCTGGCTAATTACTGGGCTTTCCTAATGAGTTAATGAGGAAGCTCTCCAGAAATCCAGAGTTTAAGTAGAGTTCCTATATCTAGCTTCTATTATTTGCATGGTCCTTGGGCACATAGAATGACCTTGGATACGTATTAAAATGCCAGGCCCCAGCCTATAGTTTAGATTTTCTTTTATCATTCCTAAATTCTGTTGTTGTTATGTATTAATATTTTGTGCTTTATTTTATCATTTCTTTGCATTTGTGGCAGACTTAATGGAATGTGAAATGGTCTCTGAGGTACATATGTTATAATGGAATATTAATTATATGAAAGGAAAAGGGAGCAAAAGAGATTTTGAAAGAGTAATCAGCACATAAGCACAATTTTCTTGGTTAGAGAGAAAATATAACAGTTTATCTAAAATAATAATTCATTTTGGAGACAAAAGTTGTTTGAAAAGTTAAAATTGTATAACAGCATTATCTAGTCCCAGTGTATGTGAGACGGTATACTCAAACACTCTACCTTTTTAAGTTACACTTTTGATGGCTTTATGCTAATACTACCTCTAATATATTTAAAAATGTAGTTAATAGGAAATGAGAATTATGAAAAGTATTTGTTTATATTAATAATGATTAAAATTCTCCAGGTTTTATTTAGAAAAAGTATTATTGTAGAATATTAATCTTTCTGAAATTATATATAACCTGCTATATTTACAAATATTAGGTATTTAGAAACTACTGAACTTTCAAAATGGTGTTTATGTAATTCACTTTTAGATATAAGCCTCAAGTCATCGTAATTCTAATGAAATAATGTCACTTTCTAAGCTCAAGACATGAATCTTCTATATTTTTAAAATTTCTTCACTAAAATACCTCTCCCTCCACAGCCTTCCCAGTTTACATTGACCTTGTCTGTTGTTTATTAATAGTGATCACGTCTCTTCCTACCAATCCTTTGCTTTTTACTTTTGACATTTTTACTTTTCCCTTTCAACACTTTATCAATATGTCTGCAAAAATATGTTTCTTTCATAGAACCACTTCAGCCAGAATTTGAAGCAGGTGTATTAAATGGATATTTAGAATACCGAATGCCTTGGAGTCGATAGACTTTGGTCAATGCTAATATTCATAATTATACACTGCCCTGTCCCATCCACCCATTGACAAAGAGCAATATCAGTAAGCTATTACAGATTCCACTCAACACAGACATCCTTCTGAAACTTCTAAGCTTAATGCTTTTTTCCCCAAGGAAGAAAAGGATTTTCTAAAACTCTAATAAAGGGCATTTTAGATTGCCATCGGGTAATGTCCTTGTTGGATAAACTACGTAACGAACCTCTTGACAGGCGGTCATTTTAAGCTTTTATGGGGATCACACTGAGGACTGACCTGTTGCTGAAATGACATAATGTATGTTGTATTAGTCACATGTGAATGGTGCCACAAGTCAGGATATTATGTTTTCTCCATTGGTATTAAATCAGTGAAACACTGAGAACGGAAAAGGGTGCTAAATCATTTAGTGATGTGTATATGAATACGAAATATGAGAATTTTCAACTGAAAAAAAAACTTACATTTGCTCTTAAGTTCTGTACCCTTTCTTCCTTAAATAGAAAGCATGAAATTATTATTTTGTACTGATTATAGTCCCCCAAATATATGTCTTAAGCATATATATTCTGAGCAAAGACTAAGCCAGAGCTAATGCTATTGGCTGTAAAGAATAGGTAGAAAACTCATGTATTTGTGCCATGTTTTTATTCCTGATAAAAAAGGGTAGATAATTGTTTTCTTCCAAGAGTCAGTAGAATAAATACTGGCTCATCCTAGTACCATGCTTTAACTGACAGACACTGATAACTTTAAGGAAGGCAGGATATCTTTTTTTTTTTTTCCTTTTCAAAAGGATTTTTATGTTTATTGTTGTAGTTTAAGTGAAAGTTTACATTTCAAGTTAGTCTCTTGTACAAAAATTTATGCATACATTGTTATGTGACACTAATTGCTCTCCCTGTACTGTAACAGCACACTCCTCCTTTCCACCCCTGATTTCCCATGTCCATTCAACCAGCTCCTAACCCTCTCTACCTTGTCATCTCACCTCCGGACAGAAGCTGCCCGTTTAGTCTCTTGTATCTCCTTGAGCTAAGAAGCACACTCTTCATGAGTATCCTTTTATGTCCCACAGTCCAGTCCAATCTTTGAAGAGTTGGCCTCGGAAATTGTTTTAGTTCTGGGCTGATAGAGAATCCAGGGGCCATGCTTTCTGGAGTTCCTCCAGTCTCAGTCAGACCATTAAGTCTGGTCTTCTTACTAGAATTTGAGTTCTGCACCCACCTTTCTCCTGCTCCATCAGGGACTCTGTTGTGTTCCCTGTCAGGGCGGTCATTGGTGGTAGCTGAGCACCATCTAGTTCTTCTGCTCTCAGGCTGAAGAAGTCTCTGGTTTACGTGGCCCTTTCTGTCTCTTTGGCTAATACTTTCCTTGTGTCTTTGGTGTTCTTCTTTCTCCTTTACTCCAGGCGGTTGGGACCAATTGATGCATCTTAGATGGCTGCTTGCAAGCTTTTGAGATCCCAGATGGCAGACAGGATATCTTAATTCAAATGAATCTTTTTAGTTGAAATCAGAAATATATCAGGAGGCCTAAGTAAATTAATACAGAAATTTGTTATGTATTTTTAATATCTTACTGAATAGGGCTTTGTTTTCAATAAAAGAACTTTATTAATGGCATTCAAAAGTTATATGATCAGATGATATGAATGTATGTGTGTGTTCATCAAAATTTATGATTTCCATGGATCAATTTTTTTTGGAATTTTTTGGTGATGTAGTGTTTGTTCACTAATGGAATGGCCGCTGAATCATTGTTTTTTGGTAGTTTTTTATTGTTTGAAAAAAATGGTGTACCAATTGTAAGTGGTCCGTTTCGGTACCACATTCTATGAAGTACATCACAAATGCAGTACATATTGGTACCATGGCCCAGGAAGTTGATCATACTTCCTGTTTACCTTTGAGTCATAAAATACCTTACTCAATTTTCCAGTGAGCACTTTATAAAAGATGTCATTAGGGAGGTGACTAATGCAAGCAGGTCATCTTGTTCCCATGTTCCACGAAGCACATCACACACACGGTACAGCCTATCAGTACCGTGTTTCATGAAGCACATCACACATGTGGTCCACATTGGTACCATGGCCCAGGAAGTGCATCACAAACTGTCTTCACCCAAAAATAACTCATTTACTTGAATATTTCCTTACTTTCCCAGTAACACAAAGGAAATAGTCAACATACTTGCAAGCCTTTTCTCATTGAACAGGAGCCAAAAGACGCAAAAGCTTCACATAATCCCTTTCTGGAGGAAAGTGATAAAAGTGGCTTTCAACAATCAAATACGTCGCAGACCAACTTCCTTGCTCTTTTGGTCTCATACTGCTGGTTTTAAATAGGGCACTGATCGTACAGGTAATATTCTTTATTTTGTGTGCACTCTGCTGTTTCACTAAAAGGTGATCTCAGAGGGTAGACTTGGTTCTAGGTTTAAAGAGTGTCTCAGGGCGATAGTCTCAGAGAGTCCTCTGTTCTCTACTGTTAGAGTTTGTCCGACTTTTTTTTGTTTTTAGTGGGACTTTGAGTTCTGCTCCATATTTTTCTCCCATTCTGTCCAGAACCAGCTATTGTACCCCTGGTTAGTGTGGCAGTTTCTTTGCCGTCGTTTTATATGCAGTAAAGCGAAGCTGCAGAGAGAATGTAGGCACAAACTGACAATTGGAAGAAGGCTTTGCTGGACGAGAACATGCTTGTGAATTCTAGTGATAACACAAAAAAGTTTCCCTTAAATACCTCTTCATGGAAAGCAATCTCTGAGGAAAGGAATGACAACAAAATTTACTCAAGGAAGCCCTGGGCTTGACTATGCTGTGATAAAAGCACAGAGTGGAGCTCTGTAGCGTTGAGTCATGAGAGTCCAGGAGTGTGTGAGGAAGAAAGTATTATACTTAAGAATGATAAGAGAACGCTAATCCGTGCCTAGAAATGTGTCTGTGAAAAAGGACGGATTTGAAATTGAGCATAGATTGTCCTACTGTGGAAATTATGCGACCATTATTTCAAATACCTTCTGAGTACCTATGGTGGACAGGATTCAGCGGAGCTTTCAGACTAAGACCAAGTAGGAAGAAAGGCCTCGTGATTTACTTCTGAGATTTAGCCAATGAAAACCTTATCTGTCAAAACAGAATATTGTCCCCTATAGCTCTGGAAGATGAGCCCCCAAGGTTGGAAGGCACTACATAGTAACTGCAACAATGGACATAATCATACCAACAATCAAGAAGATAGTTTTATTCTGTTATATATGAGGTCACCGTGAGTCGGAGCTGACTTGCCAGTAATTAACAACTGTTGTTCAGCAATTTTAAAATTGATTTGTTTCGTGCTGCATAAATTAAAAGGTGAGCTGGTCGTAGGAGATTTCTACAGTGACTCTCCACATCACTTGTAGACCAGGGAGCAAAATTCTTCAGTGGCAAATCACTTAGGCTTTGAAGTCCAAAGGTCTTGGGTTTGTGTGCCAGGTCTACTGGTTACTCGTTATATGTCCTCGAACAAACATTATGTTTGAGCTACAGTTTCCTTACCTCTAAAGCTGGGATTGTTGTTGTTGTTGTGTGCCATTGAGTCGATTCCAACTCATACCAACATGATAGGAAAAAGTAGAACTGCCCCATAGGGTTTCCAAGGAGCAGCTGGTGGATTCAAACTGCCAACCTTTTGTTAGCAGCTGTAGCTCTTAACCACTGTGCCACCAGGACTCCAAAACTAGGATGGTAATAGAAATTTCAGGGAATAAGATTAAGAGATACTTTGCATGTAAACAAGCAAGAACTGGAGTCGCACATAGCAGAAACTAAATACATGGCAGTTTTTGCCTGTCATGTAATGTCTTACCCAAATCCATAGGCTAGATGTGTTTTAGGATTTATAAATTTTTATATTCTAAAAAGACAATATGATTTATCTATTATTTAGTACATAATATCCTATGGAGGAGCCCTGGTTGCACAATGGTTAAGTACTCAACTGCTAACCTAAAGGTTGGCTGTTCGAATCCACCAGTTGCTCTGCACGAGAAGGAAGCAGCAGTTGACTTCCATAAAGATTTACATCCTTGGAAACTCTATGGGGCAGTTCTACTCTGTCATGCAGGATCCCTATTAGTCAGAATTGACTTGACAGCAATTTTGTTTTTTAAATATCCTAAGCATAATGTGTTTTATATCTGTGAAGGAATACACAGAGTCACTGTACCAAAAAGAATTAGTTGATGTTCAGCCATTTCAGGGGGTAACATATGATCAAGACTTGATGATATTGAAGGAAGAAGTTCAAGCTGTACTAACTACAGTGGCAAAAAACTAGGTTCCAGGAATTGATGGAATACCAGCTGTGATATTTCAACAAATGGATGCCACACTGGAAGTGCTCACTCTACTATACCAAGAAATTTGGAAGTCAGCTACCTGGCTAACTGACTGAAAAAGATCCAATCGGTGCCCATTCCAAAGAAAGGTGATCCAACAGAATGCAGAAATTATCAAACAATATCATTAATATCACATGCAAATAAAATATTTCATGAAGATACTGAAAAAGTGGTTACACCATTAGATCAACAGGGAACTTCCAGAGATTCAAGCCGGATTCATAAGAGGACGTGGAATGGAGGGATATCTTTGCTAATGTCAGATGGATCTTGGCTGAAAGCAGAGAATACCAGAAAGATATTTACTTGTGTTTTATTGACTATGCAAAGGCATTCAACTTTGTGGATCAGAACAAATTATGGATAACTTTACAAAGAATGGGAATTCCAGAACACTTAATTGTGCTCGTGAGGAACGTGTACATAGACTAAGAGACAGCTGTTCAAACAGAACAAGAGGATAGTGCATGGTTTAAATTCAGGAGAAGAGTTGTATCCTTTCACCATACTTATTCAATCAGTATGTTGTTGTTGCTTTTAGGTGCCCTCGAGTCAGTTTCAACCCTATGTACAATGGAACAAAACACTGCCCAGTCTTGCACCATTCTCAGAATCATTGCTATGTTTGAGACCATTGTTGCAGTCACTGTGTCAGTCCATCTCATTGGGGGTCTTCCTCTTTTCCTCTGACAATCTACTTTACCTAGCATGATGTACTTCTCCAGGGACTGGTCTGTACTGATAACGTGTCCAAAGTAAGCGAAACAAAGTCTCATTGTCCTTGCTTCTAAGGAGCATTCTGGTTGTACTTCTTCCAAGACATCAGTCTGTACACTGAGCAACTAATCCTAGAAGCTGGACTATATGAAGAGGAACCCGGCATCAGAATTTGAGGAAGATTCATTAACAACCTATGTTATGCAGATGATACAACCTTGCTTGCTGACGGTGAAGAGGACTTGAGGCATTTATTGATGAAGATCAAAGACTACAGCCTTCAGTATGAATTACAACTCAACATAAAAAAAACAAAAATACTCCACAACTGGACCAATAAGCAACATCATGATAAATGGAGAAAATTTTGAAGTTGTCAAGGATTTCATCTTACTTGGATCTACAATTAACACCCATGGAAGCAGCAAACAGGAAAACAAATGACGTATTGCATTGGGCAAATCTGCTGCAAAAGACCTCTTTAAAGTGTTAAAAAGCAAAGATATTAACTTCAGGACTAAGATGCATCTGACCCACGCCATGGTATTTTCAATTGCCTCATATACATGCAAAAGCTGGACAATGAATAAGGAGATCCAATGAAGAATTGATACATTAGAAATATGGTGTTGGTGAAGAATATTGAATATACCATGGACTGCCAGAAGAAGGAACAACTTTATCTTGGAAGAAGTACAGCCAGAATGTTCTTTAGAATTGAGTATGGTGAGATTTGGTCTCAAATACTTTGAACATTATCAAGAAGGATCAGTCCATGGAGAAAGACATAATGCTTGGTAAAGTAGAGGGTCAGCAAAAAAGAGAAAGACCCTTCTAGGGATGGATTGACACAGTGGCTACAACAGTGGGCTCAAACATAGCAACAATTGTGAGGATGGTGCAGGACTGGGCAGTGTTTAGTTCTGTGGTACATAAGGTTGCTTTGAATCAGAAATGACTCGATGGTATCTAACAGCAACATGCATAAATTGTTTTATTTATATATGTGTGTGTATATATATGTGTATATGTATGTATATATATGTGTGTGTATATATATATATATGGTCGTTATGAGTCGGAATCAACTTGATGATAACAAAGGGTTTAGTTTGGTTTTGTATATTACTGCAGCATACCACCTTGTAATAAAACACAGTAAAATGTTGGCAGCTACACATTTCTCTTTCTGACTATTGGTTTTTCTTCCTGTATTGATAAGATATTCTTCAGTGCATCTCTGTATTCTTGGGTTGGATCTTTAGGCATATAAACCCAGTCATGCCAGTCTCCTACTTAAAATTATTCAGTGACACGGCCTTACTTAGAAGGTAAACTCTGAAAGGTAAGACACGTTTGTCTGCCTCTCTGTTGATTTTTACAAATTGTCACAGGCAAAAATGCACATTTTACATTTCATTAATCCTGAGCTATCTGTTATTCCATGAATTGAGCATCCTTTTTTATATGATTATGCTTCTTATACTGTCCCTCTATATTGGAGTGTCTTTTCATTTTGTGATTTCATGATTCCTATACATCTTTCAAAACTTACCTATGATTTTGAATAATCAAATCAGCATTCCCCACCACTGCAATCCCCTCTACCCCATCCAGCAGGACAGATATGATCTCTTTGTATGTGTGTTTGTATATGTGTGAGTATTCACTTACTAGTGTATTTTCATTGTCTAATTATATATCAGTCTTCCAATAAAATTGTTGAATTGGTTGAAAGCAAGTTGCATGACTTAAGATACCTGACACCAAAAATGTATGTTGAAGCACAATAATCTACCTTTAGAGCAGAATGCAGTATTGGAGATTATTTAGATCATCATTTTATAGACGAGTCTAATAGGTGAAATAGAGATTACTGTTTTGTGTTAGACTGATTTGTCAAGGATCTGAATCATATCCAGAGAGACGAGTTTGTTAGACTTGTCAAGTATCTGAGTAACCTTTTCTTTGGCATTTGCTGACCCAGATGCTGACTGGTTGGTCCTTCAACTCCACCAAAAATAAACTGCAGCATGATTTACGAATGCTTTAGCCTATTATCATTAGGAATACAACCTTTACAATCCACACTCCTTGCGGGCAAACACTGTCAAAATCCACATATGAGCTTGTGCAGATTAGGAGTTCCAGACTTCCTTATTAAAGTGTATTTTAGTTCTGGATACTAATTTTAATGTCTCTTTTTGCACATTAGTTACGACACTTTGTGCTTTTTGTTCTGTCAAGACCATTGGCGCTAAATATGAATACTCATAGTAGTCCTTCTGGTCCACAGAGAATTCAACATATGGCTTGCAATCAATGTTGCTGTCTTGTCCTGACCTGCTGTCAGCACTGTGCGTCCCTGTGTTTCCTTTCTCATCTTTGGGACTTCTCTTTGTGAATTAGATCTTTTCTTACTGACACACCTGTCTACACTCACATTTGTTTTCTGTGCTCTCCTACCCCTGCTGGCTGTCACTGTCACCATTAGTTACTGTATCAGGCTGGCTGGTCTCCTTCCTAGTTTACCTTAGCATGGCTGTAAGCAAGGAATTCTGAACTGAAAACCAGGTCTCCCTGTGAGAGTGTGGAGTTACTTCACTAATGCAATACAGCTCAAAGGTTAAAGTGTAAGGAGGTTGTTTGAAACTCAATTGCATTTTCTGAAAAAACAAAATAAAACTTAATATCGGGTAGTTGTCTGTTAGTTGACATCGATCAGAAAGGTTGTTAAGGATTCGGATGAAGAAATGAACATGGCCAACTGAGCTCAGAGGAACTAGCTGGAATTTTTCTTGAGGTAGTTGTACTGGATGCTTGGGCGTAAGCTAAATGCAGTGATACAGAATACAACACCAGTTGCCATGAATACGACAGAAGATGCTAGTAAAAAGGAAAGAAAGAAAGAAGCGGGTAGCAACAGAGGAAGTTGATGAATTATGTCCGATTGTCAAGATGTCAGTCCTCTTGAAAACACTGGATTGAGTATAATCAGTGGACTAGCCAGGAGGAAGATGGTTGTGTTAGTGTTATGATTTCTAGAATAAAATCTCAGGCATCTGTATTTATAGTGTGTGATGTTTTGTAGTTTTTAAGCTGCCAACCGTGTGAGGTTTTGAAAATACAGACGGTTTAAACCCATGCACAGATTCTGTTGTATCTGAGTCTTAACATTTACTTCCTAGATTATATTTTCCATCTCCTGCCAAATATTGCTACTCTTTTATAGATCTTTTCGATCACTTCTGTAGAATTTTATGCAAAACTTTATCATTAAATTCCTTTTTATGTGTTATATTCAGATAATTCCATTCCCTCTGCCCACTAATGTTTGAGTTCTGATTTATCTTATTAAATAGATACAAAGTAAGAGTTGGCATAGAACTTTTGAAAATTATCTAACAAACTGTATTAGGTAAAGAAAACAGGAATAAGTAAAAAAAAGTATGAATAGTCTACATTCAAAGTGTAATTAGATTAGATTAATTATGATACTTTTCTTTGTACTACTGTGTTTTATTTGAAAATGAAAACATTCCTTTTTCAGAATGATATCTCCTAGATTAAAGACATTTGCAATGAGTATATAACATATATGTATACATAGTACAATGGTAGTTAGTAATGACATTGTTTAGTCATTAGGCAAAATTGTTTAATTTTTCAGGAACTTTACAAAGTGATTTTAATAATTAGAAATCAAAGTAGACTAAGAGTTTCAGTCTATCAAAACAGTTTAATGCCTTCTAAATTATTGTATGCTTATCTTATATGTTGTTCAACTGAGGTAATACAGTTTTAAGGTACAATAGTTGGATGAAATATTATTTTTTAGTTAGTGACAATATCAACTGTGAGAATATAATGAGAATGTTTTAGCAATTGGTATTTGCATTGTGAAGAAAATACGTTCAGTGTTTATAGATAATAAAATAATGTAGATTTTCTTAATTTTTGAAAATAGTTGGAAACTAAAAGTTATAATTGATCTAATAATTACATATAAACAAACAAACATACAAAAACCTTTCCTTAGCATGAAGGAAATTGCAACATTTGTGCCTTCAAATGGATGAATTTTACATCTTGACAATTTTATCATGGGATAAGATGGCTATTAATATTTTATCAACTTCATGTGTCAGTATTTTCTATTTTAGATATGATCCTTATTTGAAATCTCGAAGAGTTTTTCAGAAGTATACTTTGTATTTTTAAAGCAATAAAATGTGTTTGTGTATACACATATGTATAGCTTTTATTTATATTTTATTGACGTCATAGGTTGTCAAAAGTCATTCACTTTATATTATTGAATAAATATGCTTGTGATTTAATTAATTCATAAAGCTAAATTAGATTTTTACTCCAGATGTCAGCTTGAACTTAACCTAGGATTAAGAGCTAAACAAGATTGCCTCAAATCCATATTCTATGCCCAGTGGAAGTCCCATAGTCCACTTACATATTTTTGCATATTCCAAATACACACTCCTCTTATCACTCTGGCTGTGATTTTCTACATCCACCCAAATTTTATTCTCAAGTTGCCATCTTTCATGGTTTATGTCTCTCAAATTTGGCATGTTACCAAATGTGAAGCTAACTTCCTTTTCCTTATATGTACCAATTCCCCCTCTAAACTGCCTCTCAAAGTAAATCACAACAAAATGTCACCGACTATCACCAAGGGCTATTACCAATAGC
Source organism: Trichechus manatus latirostris (assembly GCF_000243295.1). NCBI lineage: Eukaryota > Metazoa > Chordata > Mammalia > Sirenia > Trichechidae > Trichechus > Trichechus manatus. The sequence goes on from NW_004444217.1 coordinate 628,820, forward strand.
AGCGTTATTAATAATTGGCAAAATGTGGAAATAACCCAAAGGCCCATCAACTAATGAATGGATAAAGAAAATATGATACATTCATACAATGGAACATTATTCAGCAATAAATGAGAATGAATTACTGATAGATACCTTATTCAGCAATAAATGAGAATGAATTACTGATAGATACCACAGCGTGAGTGAACTTCAAAACCATGATGTCAGGTGAAAGAAGGCAGTCACAAAAGGCCACCTAGTGTATGATTCCATACCTATAAATGTCCAGAAGAGGCAAACCTATAGATACAGAGAGCAGATTAGTGGTTGCCTAGGAATTAAGGGGTTTGGAGGAAACAGGTGACTGACAATGGGCAGAGTTTCATTTTAAGTAATGAAAATGTTCTAAAATGGATTGAGGTGATGGTTGTGTTAGGGAACACAGTGGGTTCCCCGCCTGTACTCTTGTTATGAATACCTAAGAGTCATGCAGATTTGAGCCAAGGCATGGTTGTTTACAGAGGGCAAGGAGACAGGGAGATGGTTGTCAAAGCACTGTCTCGCCAAACAAAGGGCTGGAGGAAGTTTTACACTAGGCAAGAAAGGAGAAGTCATACATATTCATTAAATGTCTGGGAGATAGTATGCAAAAGGGGTTGGAGGGGTTGGGCATGTAGGCTGCGCATGCAATTGGTAGCTCAAGATGGAGGTCCGTGTTCCTTCAAGATGGCTCCTCGTGTACTCTTGACATCCGTGTGTTCCCAATAAAATGGTGGCGTATGCTGAAAACATGGCGACCGACTTCACCTTTAAGGCACCTGCTGTTTCACGGTGCACGCGTGAAGTCTGATTTTAGTCGGATTGTCTGAAAAACAACGGTAAGCAGGAAGTTTAGAAGGAAACAAGGTGGGGTGACTCACCTTGGTCTCAATATGTTCTCTCTGTTTGCTCGGAAGTTTTCTATTGACACAGCTTGTCGCCTGAGGCCTATTTAGTTCTCAGCTGGTCTCAGTTGCACAATGGGGAATATACTGAAAACAATTGAATTTTACCCTTATATAAGTGAATTGTATGATCTGTTAATTACATCCCAATAAAACTGTTTTAAAAAGTCACAAACCAGTCTCACACATCCTTGTTGGCGGCCACCATAAAAGAGGTTTTGTTTGGAGAAATGCAGGTGTTTTACATGTTGAGGAAAAGCACCTTAATGAAAACAGATCTCTTACCATCTCTCAGTCAGCCCCCAGTATAGCTCTAGATTTTTATTGTGTAACTAAAGACTCAGTCATGCCCACTGACAGCTTTTTGGGTTTCAGCCTTTTTATCTATCCCACCAGCATCTATCTAGGGAAAGCAGAAGTATAGATTGTAATGCTCCACTGACATAAAATATTGCATTAATACACCCCAACTTCAATGCTTAAAGGGTAGTAGCCAGTGCAAAGAGTTTTGGTCTTAACATTTCTGTTTTGATTACATATTGTTTGATCATAGGAGTATGATCAGACAATGTACAATAAAACAGTGTGTGACCATAGGGATATGAACAGAGTGGATGAGATCAAACTGCACCTACCCGTTAACTCTGAGTTTATGGGCTTAAGCAAAAATCTCTGTTCATAGAAGAAGGACCTTGTGAAGAAGATTTATAGCTAAATGCTAAGTAAACTGCTTGATCAAATTGTGTTTGATGAGATTATAGATCTCTATTTTACAGAAACCTATTTTAATATTATCTTTAATTTTTTCTTTTTTTTAGCTTTAGATCCAGCGACAGATCCATGCTTAAAGATGAAATGTAGTCGCCATAAAGTATGCATTGCTCAAGATTCTCAGACTGCAGTCTGCATCAGTCACCGGCGGATTCCGCACAGGTAAACATCGTTAAATTAAATCTCACTGATTGAACAGTACTCCTGGCCATGAATAACTGCAGAGTATAAATATTTGGTAATGCCTGTTTAAAGCTTTTTTCCAAAGCTTGATTGAAATAGTTTCAGTAGCGTGGCTAATACAGTTATGATTCCCTTGGGTTAAACATTGTTATCGATCATAGTTACAATGGATTGTAGAATTTTAGGCATATATTATTAAATAAAGCAGTTTTTTTGAAGATTAGATTGCCGTGTTACAGCTGGATACTTATGCTTTTTCAAGTTCAAGGAATAATTATAATTTTGGTACCATCTAAATAATTTTGTGTGTGCCTGCTCAGATGTCCCTATTTCCCTCAGGGTAGAGTTAGAAACAAAGTTAAAGGAGAAAAATGAATAATTGATGTTCATAAAAATAGATGAAATATCACATATTAGAGATTTGTGACTGGACCACTTGAGGACAGCGTCATACCTGCGGAGTGTTTGCATTTTATTTCTTAGAGGCTGACACAGAATTCCTAGAAGGGAAGGATAGATTTTAAATATATTTTATAATGATCAAAGCTGCTTCAATAAGAGAGGCTATTTTGAGAATTATCAGTAATTTAGAAATAGTGTGTGTAGTGTGGTGCTGAGTATTAAAGGTTGGAGCAAGTGAAGTCGGCGTGCTCTTTGTGGGAAGACTTTATTTCAGGGATAGTGGACCTAATTCATGTTTTCTTTTTAGAGCAAATGAGCAAGGGGTTTTAGCTCTTTGGGTATGTTCAGAGATAAATTGGATTTTTGACTTTAAGTGTACTTGCATCTAAATTCTGTTCTTCAAATACATTAACAGACAGAGAAGAACATTAAAGAATAAGACTATAAGTATTCTTATATTCTTAAATATTTGAGGTTCATTGATGTTCCTTATTAATATAAAAGCATATAGGCATAAGACTTTTAATACATGCTGCATGGATCAGGAGAATTTTTTATTCTGTAATGCCAGATCTGTAGTGGTGTATTTCAAGCACCAAGGCAGACTAATTCAACCAAGGTAGAGGCTTTGGGAATGTGTTCATCTGAGACAGAGAGTCATGGTGTACCAGTAATGTATGGTGACAGAAAGAGAGAGAGGAGAAAGAGACAACAGTTTGAGTTTGTAAAAGTAAAAGAAAGTTGCTGAAAGTAATATTTCTATAAAATCAACCTGCTGTGGGAAGGCACAGAATGGTGAAGCCGAATTATGTAAAATGTATTTCCAATCAATGCTGAACTCTATGTTAGTATTAAAAAGAAGCAGCAAACCTTTGGTCCAGAATTTTATTGCTCTGTTTATTTTCTTACAGTCCTTAAAAGCTTCTGAATTTCTTGGAATTCCTATTAGTGATTCCTCAAATATTTTAAATATCAGTATTTGAATGTGTGTGTATGAGGGATGAGGAATTTTATTTGAGAAATCAATAAGAGGACAACAGTGAAATAAACTCATGTATGATCCCTCATCTAAGTTGCAGAGACTTAGTCAATTCATCCCATATGAAAAGGAAAATTGTTTTTTCACAAGTCCTAGAGACCCTACGAAAGGTTTCCACCTGTATGTACACATTTAACATTAACACCTTTGAGGAAGGTTCATCTGCTGTTTCATTCTTGGCCCCCTAAACTCAAGTCAAAGAGCAACTGAAGTCTTCACAGCGAATACCATGCCCGTGGCACAGACTCGCTCACTGCTTTGGACACTCGACATTGAAGCTAGGAGAGGGTATATGAGTGATTCAAGATCACCAAGCTAGGAACTTTCAGAGAACGGATCGCAGTTTAAATTTACTGACACTAGAGTCCATGCCTTCTACAGTTAGGCTGTATCACTCTCTCTAACTTCTTATCTCACAAAGACTTAAGTACAGACCAAAGGAGATTTCCTTAACATGATAAAGACTATTTATCAGAAACTAATAGGCAAAATCGTTCATAATATAAATAGTTGAAACATCCTGAATGGAGAACCATCCACAGTTATGCTGTGGGTTTAGTAGGTGGACGTCAGTGTGTTTTATGTAAATAATAGTCCTGCTCTATTTCTGGTAGAGACGATTTAAACATTTACAGTCCACACACACTGCATGCAATAAATAAATAACTAGTTTCTAAGGAATTGAAATGATTAATATTTGATATGCTTTATTTGCTTTGAGGATATCAGAATACATTGCCTATTCACACAACAATTAGGGAAAGAGACTTTTGCCAAGTAGTTTGATCAACAAAGATGGGTAATCTAAATAATCTGTGTCTTAAGTCTGAAAGTTGTGTGTGTGTATTTTGGCAGTGGCAGAGAGAAAGCAAAGAAAGGGGCTTAATTTGGGTTATCTACTTACTTTTGATTATAAATTCTTTTTTTCAGTTAAAAAAACAACTTATTTTTTCTTTCCTTTCTCGTGGAAGAGAAAGGAAATGGAATCTGTTGTTTTCCTCCAGAGTGAATTCACTTTTTCAAAGAGGCCTTCCTAAGTCCCTGAGACTAGATATCACACCCATTTCTCCAGTACCTCAGGATCGTCTAATGCTCACCACATTTGTAATAGCTTGTTCAACATCACTCCTTCAGTTGACTGGAAGCTTCATGGAGGCAAGGCGTGTCTTAATCACCACTTTATACACAGATTCTGACATAATAGCTAGTGCATATTTACACTGAGAAGTGCATTATACAGCTATTATTTATAGGACACTTAGGGAAGAAATTTTAAGAAGTAGTAAAAGTTGTTTTCTGTGTTCTTTATACAGTAAAACCTGCAAAAGCTGAAACCTGTGTAAGGCAGAAATCTGTCAGAGAAGGAAAACGCAAATATTTTCCATTCTCACAGGTTTCATTATGTATATTTGTTGCGTGAGGATTGGGAAGGGTACAGGAATCAATCAACAAATACTTTGAAATAATTTATTGAATGAATGAGCAATTACTTGAACAAAGTAGAGAAGTATATGAAAATATGATTGGGGTAAAGCCATAGCAATTGATTTTATGAAACAAGTATGTATAGCCTTGGCTTCAATCTTTAAATAATTGAAATAATTGCTAAATTTCTACTTACTGCTTTAAATAACAATAACTGTTGAAAGAGAATAACAAAGTAGGAGGACGTGTACTTCCTGATTTTAAAACATGTCATACAGCTACAGTAGTGAAAACAGCCTGGTACTGGTATAACAATAGACCAGTGAAATAGAATTGAGAGTCCAGAAATAAACCCACACATCTATGGTCTGTTGATTTTTCACCAGAATGCTAAATCCATTCAATAGGAGAAAGAAAAGCCTCTTCAATAAATGGTATTGGGAAAACTGGATTTCCACATGCAGAAAAATGAAACAGGATCCATGCCTCACACCATATATAAAAACAAATTCAAAATGGATTAAGGACCTAAATGTGCAAACTAAAACCATAAAATTCTTATAAGAAAATGCAGGAGCAAGGCTGTTGGGCCTAGCTTTTAACAATGGGTTATCTAATGATAAATGCACAAACTTCAAAAGACAAAATAAATATATGGGATGTCATAAAAATTTAAAAATTTTGTTTATTACAAAAAAGTGAAAAGATAAGCTGCCAACTAGGAGAATATCTGTGGAAACCATATATCAGATAAGAATCTAAAAACTAAAAATATGTATATAAAACTTTGAGAACTCAACAACAAAAAGACAACTCAAACAAAAAATGGGAAAAGGACTTGAATAGACGTTTCACCAAAGAGAACATTCAACGGGCCACTAAACACATGAAGATATGCTCAATATCATTAGCCATCAGAGAACTCAAATCAAAAGCACAGTGAGATTCCATTTCACTCCCACTAGGATGGCTAAGATTAAAAAATAATAATAATAACAAATGTTGGCAAGGATGTGGGGAAATTGGAACTCTTATCCATTGCTGGTAGGAATGCAAAATGTTACAGCTATTATGGAAAACAGTAGCAGTTTCTCAAAAAACTAAAAATAAAACTACCATATGACCCAGCGATTCCGCCCCTAGGTATATACCCAAAAGACTTGAAAGCAGAGACTCAGAGACTTGTACAACAATGTTCATTGCAGCACTATTCACGATAGACAAAAGGTGGAAGCATCCTAAAAGCCCATCAGCAGAGGGGTAGATAAACAAAATGTGCCTCGTACATACAATGGAAACTACTAAGCCTGTAGGAGAAATGAAGTCTTGATACATGCTACAGTGTGGATGAAGCTTGAAGACATTGTGCTGAGTGAAATAAGTCAATCACAAAAGGGTAAATATTGTATGATCTCACTTACATAAAAAGACAAGAGTGGGCAAATGTATAGATAGCAAAATGTATTAGTGGTTACCAGGGATGGTTAGGAGGGGGAAAGGGAAGGTTATTCTTATGGAGTACTGAGTTTTGGTTTACAGTGATGGAAAAATTGCATTGATTAAGGGTAGGGTTGCACAACTGATTAGTGTAAGTGGTGTCAATAAGTTGTACACTTGTAAAAGATTGAATTGGCAAACGTTATATTTACAACATCATCAACAACAAAAAGAATAGCTGCTGAGGCCACGTATGTACAACCAAATAGCTCATGGAATTTCATTCCTTGGCTTGGATGTTACAGTCATGGTTTCATGGGACATCACAGTTAGTTGACCTAATACCTTGTTTAGTGCTTCTGTTTATCTTTTAGTTCATTGTGTAGTGTCTGGGGTCTTTAAAGCTTCCAAGCAGTCATCAAAGGTATAACAACTGGTCTCTATTCCCCTGGAGTATCAGAGGAAGAAGGAGAGTCAGGAATAGGAGGAGGAAATGGAATGCATAGCTAATTGCCTCCACGAACAACTATCTCCTTGGCCCTGAGATCAGAAGAACTATGTGGTGCCTGGCTACCATGACTGAACTTTTTGATCAAAGATTTTGTAGGAGAATCCTGATCAAACGGGGGAAATGAATAGAGATTTTCAAATTCTCATGGACTCCACACTTTTTGGAGCCGTAGAGGCTGGATGAACCCCTGAAACTATTACCCTGAGATAATCTTTAAACCTTAAACCAAAAGTGTCCACTGAAATCTTGCCAAAACCAAACAGTAGTTTAGCTTAACTAGTAAAGAATGTCTGTAAGACCCTATTAGTTTCTTCTTTAAAAAAATTGTTTTGATACTATGTGTTTTGCATAATGGAAAGAATACTGAATTAAGTCATTCTGAATTTATGTTATGAAATATGGATTTTGATACATATTTTGTGGGGAAATCTGTCCCCCAAAACATGCAAAATATGACACCCTTATTTGTAGGGTGTCATATTATCCCAATGATAATCAGAGGCATTGTTTGGTGACATTGGAAACTTCTGGTTTTCCAGATATGACACACACACACATACCTTAAACCCACCAGGGCCCCCTAACTATCACACAGGGAGCCATAAATATGCTTACAAGGATTATCTAGCTGTACAAAAGCCAGAAGAGACAAAAATTTGACCCAATCACACTTCCTGGATGCACTGCCTCAAACCTAAGCTTTCTACCTTCGTGAATTTTCTTCAATAAACATGTCATTCATTTTTTAACCTTTATACGAGCCCCTAATGAAAGGCAGCAAATAGGTTTAGTGGGAAAATAGCCTCCCAAGAAACTTGAGAGCCTGAAAATGGTTGTGGGCACGTTCTGTCTCAAGAACCATAAAAGAGTTAAGATCTACCTATATGGGGTTAGATTGTCAACAGCAACTTGAAAGATTGGATAGGAAACTTAGGAGGCTGTGAATTTATGTTAATGGGGAGGAACGGCTTAGAAAAGGAGAGTGAGAATGGTTGCACAACTCGAAGAATATAATCAGTGTCACTAAATTGTACATGTAGAAATTGTGTGTTGAATTGGTTCATGTTCTACTGTGTATATTCTCAATAATGACAAAAAATAAAATAAAATAAATTATATTAAAAAAATAGCATGACAAGGTAGCTCAGCTTCGATCTCCATTGCCTATTAAAACATGGTGAAAACCATCTACATGTACCAGGTTCAAAATCATATATTTGGATATTTGTCTCCTAATGGCTTTTTCTGTGAATAATTGACCTCAAACAAGCGTGACATCGGTGTTATTGTCCTGGCTTTCTGTTACCATTGTCATTCCCACTTAAAATCAAATAGTTTTATGAAAAATGGGAAAGAAGTACAATAGGCTTGCCGGGCTTTGGATATGACCTGATTTTCATATTGTTATCCTGGAAAAAGAATTGTAGAGATGGTTATAGTTGGGGATTTTTTGGTCGTTTCTGAATATTGTGAGCAAGAAGCCCAGTGTTTTATGCTCTGTTGCTGCTTGTGCATCTGCAGGTAATTAACACTGTTTCTAGATCAGTGTTTCTGGCACCAGTCGATGCTACTGATATGATATTAAAGGAAAACAGTTTGGCATAAGACTTGAAGAAGTTGTTGTAGGATAAAACTAGCCATGTTAATTTCTGCTTCATTTACACCAAAGGATGAAAACAAATCAATAAGGAAATGTTTTTGGCCTCCTGAGAATGCACTGAAGAAAAGAATAATAAAACTAATTAAAAATGCTAATTATCCAAAATAGATATTAGAAGAAGGTGAAACTTTTCTATTTCAACTATGTACTTTTGGAATACATAGTTTATTGTGACCTTATTTCAAAAGAAAATCCAAAATTTGTATATGATTATTAAATGCTTGCCTATGGTATTTATGCTTTCATTCCTCTAAAATTGAAGTATTTAAAATGGAAAGGTTCAATCATGGGGCCTAAATTATAGTAAACCAAAAAAAAATTGCTATCGAGTCGATTCTGACTCATAGCGACCCTGTAGGGTTTCCAAGGCTGTAAATCTCTGTGGAAGCCCACTATCACATCTTTCTCTTGCAGAACCCCTGGTGGTTTTGAACACTGACCTTTCGGTTGGCAGTTGATCGTTTTCCCCACTGTGCCACCAGGGCTCTTTTAAGTTCCAGTAGACATCCAGAAAATATTTGTCAAACTGAACTGAAATGACCGTAACTAGTTTAAAGTAATACTCCTTATACTTATTTAGCCTCTACAGAATATGGATATACGAAAGGTACCAACCTTTAGGTTAGAAGTCAAGTGCCAAATATACACACACGTATGTATGTGTGTGTGTGTGTGTGTATATATATATGTTGTTGTTAGGTGCCGTTGACTCTGTTCTGACTCATAGCAACCTTACAGGACAGAATAGAATTGTATATACATATATATATATATATGGTCACAACATCGACTGTATTTTTGAAGTACACTGCACACCTTCTGATCATTCTGATATACTCCCTCCTCTATTGAAAATCAGGGACCTGTTGATTAAAGTCTAAAATCTTTGGTGTGGCCCTTTATAATTGGCCCAAGAAGTTTTACATTATTGTCTGCAGCTTCTCCTTCGAGGACACATTACAACCTGATTACAACGGAAAACTCAACAGTGCAGAGTGATGGTTCAGAACATGGGAGTCTGCCACCAGACTTCCTGCTTTCACGTTCCCGCCACACTCTACCGAGTGATCTTGGGCAGGTTACGTAAACTCTCTGTCCTTTGGTTTCCTTCTGTGTAAAGTAGCGATGATATTATTTTAAGGATTAAAGAGTTAATGATACAAATGGTACCTTCTGATGATATTGTTTTAAGGATTAAAGAGTTAATATGCAAAAATGAATCACAACAGGACTTTGTCCATAGTAGGGCTTACATAAGGGTTTGCTGTCGTTGTTGTGTGCTGTTGGGTCCATTCCAACTCATAGTAACCCTATAGGACAGAGTAGAACTGCCCCATAGGGTTTCCAAAGCTGTAAATCTTTTCAGAAACAGATTCCCAGATCTTTCTCCCATGGAGTGGCTGGTGGATTCAAAGCACTGACCTTTGGATTAGCAGCTGAGCGCTTAACCACTGCACCACCAGGGTTCTTACTTAAGGGTTAGTGATTACTATTTTCCCTTAATATGTTGTATGTTTTATAACCGTAGACTTTTGTTATGTCTGAGCTATTTTTTCTAATAAAATGTTCTGTCCATTCATTCTGTGTTCTTCTGGCACATATTCCACTTCTGAGGAGGCTTTTAAGTTATTAATGGAACACAATTTGAAGCTAGACTGACTGACTTTGAAGTCTAGTTCCATCTTTTGGTAGCAGAATAACTCTCAGCAAATTAAACTCTCCAAGACTCAATTTTCTTATTTATAAAATAGAGATGATAATGATACTGTCTACCTACCCATGTTTTGTGAGGATTAAAGAGATAATTTGTGTAAAGCACTTATCACAGTGTAAGCACTCAGTAAACATTAATTATTGAGACCTTCTCTTCAGCTTTCCCTGAAACTTCCCCCAACCCAAGGTAGAATTAAATTCTCCATTACCTTTGTGTGCAGAGCGTGCTAGAGAGACTTTTATAGATATGCTTGTATTGTATTAAAGTCGTTTGTATATTTCATAGCTTAATGGTAATTTGTTGAGTTGCAGTTGGCACAATTATTTGTCCTGATTATAGAGACGGAATTTAAGGTCACTTTATATTTTAACTGAAAAGAGTGATGTTATTTTGCTAGTTGAGAATGGAGAGAATGAGGACAACGTATAATGTCTTTTCTGGGGAAAAATATACGAGACGCTGCTTCAAGACAAACACCAAGGAATTGGGCATATCTTCGTTCTTCTGCAAGTTATTTGGGTGCTATAATCTGTATAAATTTGCTGTAGTTCATGATTTCTTAGTGTATATGCATTACCATTCCCAAATCCCCATGTCCAGAGAAGAGAATCTTCAGAGTAAAAAGCAAAAAATACAGGAGAAGGATTGACATGCCAAAACACCTCCTGGATAACAGAGTGGCTATAGATAAACCCCTCTCTGTCTTTTTGGATAGCTGTATCCCCAGTTGGCCTAAAGACCGTTAGGCTCCTTGTGCTTAGCAGGGAAATGCTTTGTTTGGAGGAAGGAAATACTGGATCTGAGTGGAGATTCTTCTCAGCTATTTTATCAAGGATATAGCCTTGAGCTAAAAGTATTTAAGACAGCTGATTTGAAGTGGCATATCTCTGTGTATACTTCTAAATCTCCTGATACCTAGAATTCAGCTGTGAGAACAGGGGTTTGAATTATGATGTTCAGTAGAAGACAGCCAGATGAGCGTCCACTGCAAGAATCCTGTCTTATAATGACACAGGAAGTAGACGAAGCCCAGTTCATGGAATACTGTGAGCAATGGATGCGAGGGATTCATTCACACATCAGCAGTTTCCTCCGCCATCCAGCTCTTGCTTCATGGATGTCTCGTACATGGGCAAACGAGTAAGAATTCTTAAAAAGTACAACAAAGGAGGATTGAAGAACTGCTTGATATAATAGTTTCTGAAATAGACAATAGGCTAGAGGAGGCCTGTGAAGAGACCATACACTGAACAATTAATTAAGAAGGTAAATTTTAAAGAAGTATTTAGATGGACCTTAGTTTTCTCTTAACCTGACATCCTTAGAGGTAAAGATTATAACATGCAAGTTCAAAGTCCAATTACAGTAGTTAGGTTTCTGAATTCTAGGTAGATAGATAATGACACACGTGGGTAAATAAATGCTTTTTAACATTCCAAGTCGATTCCATTCCTCTGTGTGTAGGAAAATTAAAACCGCCTATTAAGAATAATGATTCTTCTTGTTCTTCTAAAAAGAAGTCTATTATTGCATTGTTGTAATTTATTATTTTGAAGTAACTGAGAAAAACCATAATTGCTTATTAGCTAAATGTAAAAAGGCAGTAAAATGTTATACATAGAAGGTGGCATAAGTGATATCAATCTGTTCAATTTGTCTTATAAATTTTTTAAGTTTAAAGTATTATGAAAATAACGTGGATATGGTAACTTCCCAGGGAGGAAGAGGGAGTACGTATTGTACTCCTTCTATCCTAGACCCTCAGTTCCACTTGCACGCTTCCAGAATTTTACTGTACACACACATTCACACAAACATAGTTCTGTCCAAACGGGAGTATTTTATTCAGGTGGTTGTGCTTTGCTTTTTTAAATTAATATATTTTACACTCTTGAGATTCAGCGTATATATTTTTCCTCTGTGTTTTAAGTAGCCGCTGAGTAATCCATGACAAGTCCGTACCGTAATTCATTTAACCAGTCCCGGTAGGGTCGATCTGCGTCGGAATGGGCATGATGGCATCAGGCTCAGGGCAGTGGTTTGTTTATCTAAGTGAGGACGTTAGGGTTGGTTCTGGTTTTTCCTTTAGTAATGCTACCTGCAAAACTCCTCTGCAGGCGTCTTTGCATAAACATCTCTGCGTATTTTTGTCATAAATTCCCAGCCGTTGAATCGTTCAGTCAAAGGGAAAATGTATTTAAATCTTGATAGGTATTGCTAAATGCCTTCCAAGGAAATTGTATCAATTTCTACTGCAAGCAGTGCATTCAGGTACCTGTTTTATTATGCCCTTGCCAAAAAATGTTATTTAGATATTAGTAATTTTGAATTTCCAAATATTATTGTTTATTCTTAATTAAAAATTAATATAGGTAAATTCATAGTATATCTTTTTATTCTCTAAAATAAGTGCGTGTGTGTGTTGTGTGTCTTTAGTAACAGAGGGGTGTGTCGTCCGTGGAGGTCTTTTCATGCCAGCCATTCTCTGCGAGTTGTAGGGTGGTAACATCCTGGTAAATGATAGCGGTAAATTCGAGGAACTCACTATACCAGTAACAGTTTATGTAGCAGCATTTTTTTTTTCAGACATGAGGATAGTTTTAGTGCAAGAGAAGGAGGTTTAATAGAAGGGTCCTAACAGTTGAAAAGAAGCACTAGATCTTCAAATTGTAACAAAATGCGCATAATTTATCCCCACTATTTTCTTAGACCTATTATTTGTAAAGCAGGTACCCTGCAAATCCAAATTACTGTTTTACATTTTTCTCTTTGTAATCTCTTTGTTAAATGAGGACTTCTTATTTTAAATACTTCTCTCTCCAGGTGATCAACTTTATTTTTCAGCATTTTGGAGAGTTTAGTGTTATCATTCTTCATTTTGTGATTTCCCGTGATCAGTCCTGCTGTGAATTCATTTAACTTTAATTATGATATTTTAAATAGTAAGCCCAACATTCTGTTGCTGAGTTGTTATTAAGAATTCAACATTTTGGATAAATTACTGCTAAACCTCCTACTAGCCAAGTGTTGGCAGAGAGACAGTAGTATTTCTGGGTAATGGATATTAAGGGCCAGAGCATATTAATTTTTAAACTTTGTAGAAAGCCTTTTTTCTTGTAGCTGACTAATGTAAAAAAATAATTAGGGAATTTAGAATCTTGTGCTGTTATTTTTCAGTCTGAATGATCTGATGTTCTTTTCCTAGATTCCTGCTTTGCCTTACTTATTTCCTTTAGGTTTACTTAAAATACTTTAAAAATATCGTTAATAGTGGGACTATTTAAGGTTAAAATATAAAATATAATTTGCTTCTTGTTTACTCCTCCATTGCCACTGTGATTTTGAATATGTAATTTATACTCACTGATGCTCACCCACGGGCAGAGACAGCGAGCAGTACAACAATGGACTTTGGTCTCCATCCACAGTATAGAGTTGTTGCTGAGAAACGGCTGCCCAGGCAGGTACTGCATGTTTTAGAAGATCTGCGTGTTCCCCCTCACATCTTTGTAAGGTCATGTGACCAGTTCCTTCCTGTGAGAACAAAGTAGAAGTAATGTTTGTCACCTTGGAGTCTAGGTTAAGTAAAGGTCTTGATGGCCTCCTCTTTTGTACCCTACCCATTGTCTGGAAGCAGATAATCCTGAGGCCAGAGGGGATGGCATGGCCACAAGATATAAGGGACTGGGGTACCTAAATCACCATAAAGAAGACCGTTCAATGTACAACCTCACTGGCCAATTATATGAAAGAAATATAAACTTCTCTATTATGTTAAACCACCGAACTTTTACCAGACATGACAGTACCTAGTATTATTCTAATTAGTTCATCTATTTGAAGTTTACTATCAAGAAAATGTGTGGACGGCATTAATGGTGGGGATATCAGTGAGGTATGTGATAGAGTAATCGTAGTTAATTCAGCAAGTTTTATGTGACTAAAAACACAGAAAACAAGATAAGTGTGTCAAGGATCTTGTCCACTTGGGATCTGAACTTCACAGGATATAAATTTTATACCATGTAGGTACCATTGACATTCCCCAAAACCAACCAAATCATTGCTGTCCTCATAGGATAGGGTGGAACTGTCCTATAGGGTTTCCAAGGCTGTAATCTTTATGAAAACAGACTGCCGCATTGTTCTCCCACAGAGCGGATGGTGGGTTCCAACTGTTGACCTTTGGGTTAGCAGCTGAGCACTTTAACCACTGCACCACCAGGGGCCATCTAACATAATAATAACAGTAATAATAGGAATAATTTTATGATGAGCATCACAAAGTAACACCCTTTTGTTATTACAAACCATTGTATGTACCTTGAATTTTTAACATAATAGACTCTACGGGGTGTGGTTCGTAACTGCGGATTGTACGGAAGTCGAAGCTCGTAACCTGGGGACTGCCTGTATTTAAAATCTCTGTACTTTAATGACAAAATGTAAATATCTACTGCATTTGTAGGGACGGAGTACATCCTTTGTCATTTCTCTAGGTTCTTCCTCTTTTTTTAGTGTTAGATTCACCTATACGTCTAAGGTTTGCTTATAACAAGAATAAAGTGACTTTGGAGCCAGAAAGTTATTTAGAGACAGTTCAATTTTGCATGGTATATATCAGGAAATGATTGCTATGATTCTGAAAATGATGCGGAGGAGGATTTGGTTGACTAAATAATAATATTACCTAAATACTTATTGCTGACAGTTTACCAGATATTTGACAAGTACTTTACATGTATTACTTTATTTAGCAGATACCATCATTATTCTCATTTTACAGATGAAGATATTGAAACTCAGATAGTTTATGTGAACTGCAAAATGTCACATAAGTTTTAAGTAATTGAGCCAGGAATTGAGCTTAGATGTCTGTTAGATTTCAAAGCCCCATTATTTGCTGTCACAGTTAATTGCCTATTTAATTGACTTGTCCAAAGTCACAGGGATCTGTAGTTATTAGTCTATTTAAGACTAAAGTCCAGGTCCTCTATTTCTCACATACCGTCATTGAGACTGCTTTGCTTTAAGAATCCATGTCACTACAGCTAGATCATCCATATTTTAGTAGCTATTATGAGTGCCTTGGATCAGCTTTATGTCTGTTTCTGTAAGCTGCTGTTGTAAAACTATATTTTCTTGTCATCCTTTATATCTTACCATCTTCCATTTTGCTCTCCTTGAGTGAACTCACCTACTTCCTCACAAAGGAAATAAAAGCTGACGTTTTGTTTCCTAATTTACAGTTATCAGTTTAATCAATCCTTACAAAACACACAAAACTGTCCCTGCTATTATTATGATTGCTCTTGCTATTGTAATACCATCAGAATCAGCAGCAGCTGTTGTCAATCTATCCTATATAACCCTGATCCCGAAACTGGTGTTCTAGGGTCTAGACTCATCATTTCCTGTCTCCATCATCCTTGCTGTAATTATCATTACCTCATATGTTATATTTTCTATTTTCCTATAGCTGTAGTTTATGGATTAGAGTATATCAACAAATTCAGGTTTCTAAAATGATAAAGCAAACATTCAAAGCCTCCCAATCCCTTCTTTACCTTGGGCCACCTGTAGTTCATCCGTGCAAATCTACTGCCATGTGAGAGCAAATCTCTAAAAGGAATTTCATTCTTATTCCTTTGCTTCCCATTTGTTCCTTCACCTACAGTACATAATTATAAAAAAATGCTACAGGTTATGTGGTCTTTGTATACATAGAAACGTTTGCCTTACTTAACTGACAATTACGTAACTTACAATTTTTATGCCGCTAGAGCTGCAGAACTACTTCTCCCTGAGGCACTGGTAATTTCTGGGATGTCAAATTCATTGCCTAGGTTTTTGTTCTCATCTTACTTGAACTTTCTGCTTGTTTATTCATAATTCATTCATCCATTGAACACACATATCGAGCACCTATTTTGATCCAGTCACTCATAAAGGCACCTGGATTACAGTGTTGATAAGGATAAACAAAACCTTGAATGCTGTGACTTTCACATTTTGCGATGGAAGACAGACAATAAAGAAATAAAACAATATACAATATAATTTAGTATGGTGATCAATAACGTGGTGAACATAGAGCTTATGAAGGAGAGAGACAGAGTATCAGGAGGTGATAGGAAATATATTCTGTAGATTAGGTAAGGAAGCCTTTCCAGAATAGGTAATATTTGACAAAATACCTGAGTGAAAAGAAATGAGTCATGTTCAGATATCAGAGGAGAGTGTTCCAGGCTCAGGGAAGAGAGAATGAAAATGTCTCGTAGTAGAAAGAAGCTTGATGTGTTCAAAGAACAGCCAGAAGGCCAGTGCTGTTACAAGAGAGGTAAGATATCAGGTCCAAGAGGCAGGCAGCACTGAGGTCTGATCTTGTAAGCATCGTAAGGGTCTTGGATTTTATCTTACGCAGTGAGAGGACTTTGGTCAAGAGAGAGATATGAAATATGTTTCTTTGTCAAGGGATCACTACATATGCCATGAGGAGCAAGCGTGAAGGTCTAGGTCCATCCAGGTAGAAGGACGACTGCAGTAAATCCTGGGGGAAGATGCTGCTGGTGCAAGGGAGATGGTGAGGAGTGGTGGTTTACAGAATATATTCGCAAAGTGAAACCGAATGGACTTGTGGATGAATTGGCTGTCTTGTTTGGGCTGTATATATGTGTGTTTTGTTGAGGAAAGTTATGAATCTGTGGTGAATAATTTGAAATAGCTCAAAATTTGTTGTAAAATCCGTAGAGCAGAGAGACATGTTACATCATACTAGCTCTATTCTACTACTTTTCTTCTTGGGGAGTAGGGTCTCCTTCCCTTTTGCCTTGGTTTCCCGCTTCAGTTGATAGCAGTGGTCATGAGTTGTCAACGTGTTTGTGATGATACACTTCGTATGACTCATGCATTATGTATCCATGCGCTGTGCTCAGCAGCATTAGAAAGCAGTTTTGGGAAGGGGCAAGTTTCTAGGCCAATCACCATGGCTAGGTTGGTGGGAAACTGCGAGTAGGCAGTCTGTGCATCATGCCCTCCCCTGTAGGCAGGATGCCCTGTGTTACGATTGGAGCTCCCACCAGAATCACATGGAATGAGGGAAGTAGAGTTCTTCCAAATAAGAATGTGTGTGTGTGTGTGAGAGAGAGAGAGAGAGAGAAAGCGTGGAGGCAGATTAACTGTCCAGCAGCTTTGCTACAAGCAAAAGATTCCATGGGAAGTATGAGAAAAGAAGAAATGGATGAACAAGTAAAACATGGCAGAAGTTTGACTTTGAGTTGTTTTGCTTTCCAGCATTTTACTTTGGCTTTCAACCAATGAGCTAAAGTTTTTAAAGAATCTATAGGAACAACAACTTTGTAATTTTGGGTAATTTGGAAGAATGAATTTTGAAGTGAAATTATTTTGTTTACACATTACCTGTGATTCACAATTCCATATATTTTGATGCACTATTATAGAGAAAAAAAGGAAAGACGTTAAATTTTGGAGTTTTAGGAAAGAAAATATAACATCAACTTACCGTCTGTCCATTCTATTGGCATGGATGGCATAAACTGAGAGAAGTCTTGATATTATAGTATTTGTAATATTATTATAATTTTCCATTGAGAGAAAAGGCATCTCTTTCTCCCATATAGCTTCATAGAATAAATAATCCTCCCTCTAGAAATTCATATTGATTTTTTATGTAAAAATAAAATCATCTAACTTTCTAATGTCATTGCAGTTTTACACCTGATGGTGTAATTCTAATGTTATTCTAGTTGCTAGAAAATATGGTGCATTATTCTTCAATAATTCTTTGTTGTAAACAATGGAATGATTATAAATGACAAACATAAATTTTGAATGAAGCATTAATGACACTAGTATATATATTTACTAATCTATATACAAACGCTGCTAAGGGGCAAAAAGGAAGAAAGTATGAATTGTTAGAATGAAGAAGGATCTTACCTATTATCTAGGTTCTCTGCACACTTTGGGAGTGAAAACTTTTTACATTTTCTATGTTTAATCAATTTCTGCTGTTGTTATAATCAGAAATCTCTCCTATATATTGAATTAAATCTAACTGTATAACATCCACCCTGTAGATCCTTATACCAAGAATCTGAAAGGAGGGGAGAGGCAACCAACCAACAAAGAAACAACTCTCAGTATTTTGTAATAAATTTATTAGAAAGTTTTATGCAATAAATTTTGTAGTAAATTTATTAGAAAGTACTCAACAGTGATGTTTGACCAGTTCAGTAATTGATTAAAATGTATACTACAAGGGGGAAATGAAGACGACTTATACTGAGATCAAATTACAGAATTTATTAAACTATATAGTTGACTTTTGCTCACTTAGAATTCTTTTCTAGATTGTGAAAATTGTGTTCTCAGAGGATGGCAGAAGTAATTTCTTTCCTACAATTATTTAGTAATGTACTCCCATAGTGGGCATTATGACCACACTGCTTTGGGACAATCTTTTTGATCAGCATTTAGAGAAGGATGCTGTTTATTCCTAGTGTTGCTTTCACTGGTTTAGGTCCCAGTGAGCAATTCCCCTGAGATCTTAACGGATCTTGATAAACCATATGAGTATGTTCTTTAACCAAGCAAATTATCAAGAGAAACATGAATACATTAGGGAGAAAAATATGAACAAATGTGACAGCATATTTGAAAAGGAATTTAAGTGAATTTGTGGTGTTAGGTTTATTGGAAGTATCATTTTCTAGGTAGAGATACTGCTGCTTCATTTGGCCTGCATTTTTCTTCTCAAAGTAATTGAAGACTGATTCATATATTTCTGGAAGGAGATACTTTCTTAGGTTTCCTGCAAGTTTTGTAAGAGAAGCCATCACTGCATCTAATACTTGTGTGATGTGTGATCTCTTTTTCCTCTTACTTTACTAAAATCAAGTCAAACAGGAAAAAATACTTCCAGTTCACTACATATTTACTAAGCACCTATTATTTGTAACGCATGGTGAGACCCACAAGGAGAAATCCAGTTGAATAATAAGTTATACTATTGGCTTGGCTTTTAAACAGCATTAATTCAATAGAGATTTAACTGTATGATTCTACATAGGAATAGAATACATTTAAATATAAATTTAAAGTATTTATTGAAAAATAAATGATATGTTTTAGTTTCATGAAGTTTTTTTTGCTATGCTCTGCATTAAAAAGGGGCCCTCGCGGTGCAATTTTTAAGCACTCAGCTGCTAACCGAAAGATTGGCAATTTAAACTCACCAATGACTCTGTGGGAGAAAAGACCTGACCATCTGCCCCCATAAAGATTATAGCCTAGGAAACCCTATGCCAGTTCTACTCTGTCATGTAGGGTGGCTGTATGTCGGACTCAACTCCATGGCAGTGGGAGAAAGATGATAAAAAGCAGAAGATAAGGCACAAATAGAAGTAGTGATCATTTTCCCTTTTTTACATTGCCACTGAGATATTTTACTCTGTTAAAATATCCTAAAAATTAATGATTGTATTATTAGAATGCAAATGTATTTTTATGTAGTCATGCAACCATACCTTAATAACAAGAGCTCAATTTATACTCATTGGAAAATTGCCTCAGGAAAGAATCTGGGGAAGAGAGATGAAAAAATCACAAATATTGCCACTTATCATTATCTATGACTGGGTGCTATCGAAGTTCCTAGAAACGCATTATATGAGGTTGGCAGACATGGACTTTCTGAATATAGGGCCATGATGTTCTTAAAATGTATAAAAAATAAATATGGCTTGAATTTGTCAGTCTAGCTTTATCCTTGACTCAAATGTCTTTGTATTCTGGATCATGTATGGAAATGTAAACTTAATAACCAAATCCACACTGCATTTTCTGCAATTTGTGAAATTCAGAATTGATTGAAAATGATTTCTTTCTATAACAGTAACATTGCTGTTTTCACCTATAGGGATTACTGTTTAATGTATTTATGATTATGTGAAATTGCAAGAAAAAAGTTTTTAGTTTTCCATGTACATGACTGAAAGATATCGAATCACCAAAAGACAGTTTTATACAATCAGTGAACTCTGTGTGGATGATGTAGACTATCGTCCATTGCAGTGAGCTCTGTCAGTGGATGTGATCAAGCAAATTCTTGGTGAGGGGAATGGTGGAAGACTAAAGAAGATATTACTGCATTAACTACTCATTCATACATTCATGCCATTCTTATTTGTTATCTGCAATATTAAAGTGCTCTTCTAGGCATGACATATATGTTAATGAAGAAAAGAAGCATACATTTTGGTCTTCTGGAGGCTAAAATCTAATGTGATAAAAAGAAAACAAGCAGATAATAGATATGTAAATACCGTATGAGAACACTGATGTCAAGCTGACCAACAAGATGGAGTTGGTGTGGGTTGTAGCCAGATTAATAGAGTTGTCAGACCTGTTTGAAAGTGTGACATCTAGGAGAGAACACGGCAGATTAAATGGAGGTCATCAGGCCAAACACAGGAAAAAGAGTGTTTCAGGAAAAGGGATCAGATGTGAAAAGGCCTCAAGGAAGGAAA
The DNA here is from genome assembly GCF_000243295.1 of Trichechus manatus latirostris. Taxonomy (NCBI): domain Eukaryota; kingdom Metazoa; phylum Chordata; class Mammalia; order Sirenia; family Trichechidae; genus Trichechus; species Trichechus manatus. The sequence continues at coordinate 649,438 of NW_004444217.1, forward strand.
GAACGTGACATGTTGGAGGAACTGAAAGGAGGACCTGTAAAAACGCCCACTGCCGTTGAGTGGATTCTGACTCATAGCGACTTCATAGGACAGAGTAGGACTGCTCCATAGGGTTACGGGTTACAAGGAGTGGCTGGTGGATTCAAACTGCTGACTTTTTTGGTTAGCAGCTGAAGTCTTAACCACTGTACCACCAGGGCTCCAAAAGGAGGACAGCTGGGCTAAGTAGGGTGTCATGGGCTGGAATAGTAGCTAGTCATAGAGGCAGAGAAGTGGATGTCAGTGATGTGTTTTGAAGACAGAAACAGCAGCACTCACTGAGAGAGGCCCCTGGAGAGTGAAGGAGAGGGAATAATCAGAGATCCTTTCCAAGTTATTGTGTTAATTATCTGGGTGGGTTGTGGTGCCATTTACATAGTCAGGTAAGACTGGAGGAGGGATAGGAAGAGGAATTAGAACTCTCTTTTGAATCTGATAAATTTAAACAGCCCAGGAGCCATCCAGTAGAGATAGAAAAGATGCAGTTGGGATCACAGGTATCAGTTGGTCTAGAGATAGATTTCAAATTATGAATGTTATTTAAACTCACAGAAATGGACACTAAAGACACAGAGGTACTAAAGACCAAGAAGAAAATAAATTCCTGGGAAATCCCAGTTATTTAGAAGTAGGCACTGAGGACTGAGAAGGGGCAATGAGTGAAATAGGCCCAACATCCGGAGTCCGTCGGGGCACAGGAGGCGAGAAGAATTTTTATGTTGAAGGAGTTGTTGACTGTGTTCATGCTGCAGAGAGGCTGAGAGAAATGTTTACAGAAAAATCGCCATTGTCAACCAGATCAATATAGTTGTCGTTGGTATTATATGAATAAGTGATGCATTGACATGATTCAAGATTCAAAATATGCTAATGTATATACAGTCTCCCTCCCAACCTCTCACACCTCTCCGTCTCTTCCTGAAAGCAGTGTTTCTGTATCTTTTGACTGGCCCCAGATTTTATTCACATGCAAACGGATGCATTTAATATTTTCTTTTTTTCCCTTAATATCCCATGATTTTCACTCTCTCTCTCTCTGTTTCTGTCTCTCTATGTATTTAGGTGTGTGTGTGTGTTTACTCAGTAATAGGTATTTGAGAAAATTTTCAGTAAATAGGGCTTCCTTCTCTTTGTTTTTCTTTTCATTTTTTTGACAGCTATAGTATATTACTGCTTTGTAAACTGTTAATATGTGGATAATTTCCTCCTGGCTCAGCACGTGGTGGGTACACAATACGTGTTCCTCTTTTGACCCTTTCCTCCCGTATTTGGATGCATTAAGGAACTCTAGCCTGAAATCAGGGCACAGTATAAGTCTATACGCCTTGTTTATCCAGCTCGGACCTCAAAGCTTGTTCTAACACAGTTCTTGTGTTGTTCCAAACACCAAGTCCTGTGCCAGTACTGCTAGCTTTCTCCCCATTTGATTCATGAGGCCTTTGTTCACTACACCTTTGTCAGCCCTTGGACAGACCTTCTGCTTGCCCTTTCCCAGTCTCAGCCTTAGACAGGGCTTGCTTTCCCTCCTAGCCTGAGGTAAGCCTCAGGATCCTTCCCACTAACATCAGAAACAAAAAAAGAAGAAAGAAAGGTAAAACTTTTTCAAGTGTAAGTATTCAACTGTCTCCACTTGTGAAATTGCCCCCAAATGTTAATAATGTGGCTCTTGGTCCAGCATTAGTGAAAATATTGTATGAAATCCTTTATAGTGGCCTAAATCAGAAACCTTGGATCAATACCTGCTTCCTTTGTAAGAGAAGATTTGCCCTTTGTTTCAAAGGGATCAGTGGAGACTTTTAAGCAGATTTGTAGCAATAACTTTGAATCCTGGATAGACTTGAGCCAGAGGCTTGTGTAACTAATAGGAATCCAAAATCTTTGTGTATATGCATTTGCAGTTTTGCCAAAAGAGAAAATTGATGTAATGCTATACTGATTCAAATCTGTTTTACATCCTTCTTCTTAAAAGAGGAAAACTTTGGCAGTCTTCCCAACTAATGGAAGATTTCCAGAGGAAAAGTTAATGACTGTCAGCTTCTGGCTTCACTATCAATGGAACAATCACTTAAGAAGCATTAGGTTTAAATGACTTACTCTAGCATGTTCATTCATACTTATCTGATATCAAAACCCTCCAAATATCCTTGAAAATATATATTCTGAAATTGAAAACATGAGTATTTAGAAGCAATGCATATTACAAATAACCATGAAAGTAATAGTCAAAGACTCTGGAATTTTGCAATTTAAAATGGTAAAATTATTTTAAGGTTTGTCAAAGAAAAAAATACAGTATTATCAGGGACTAATATAATTGTGAACTTTTATAAATAGTACCTTATTCCCTCCTTAATAATTATCATTGTTATAGATTGAATTGTGTTCGCCAAAAATATGTGTTGTAAATCCTAACCTCTACGCCTGTGGTTATAATCCCATGAAGTAGGATTAGTGTAGGGTATATCTAGAGTCAATCTCTTTTGAGATATAAAAGAGATTAAGCAAGTAAGCTAAGAAGCATAGATGGGGTAAGATGGATGTCAGGACACTTGGGCTACTCTGAGGAACGGAGAAGCAGAAGCTGAAGAGACAAGGACCTTCCTTCATAGCCGATGGAGAGAGAAAGCCTTCTCTTAGAGCCAGCACCCCGAATTCTGACTTCTGGCCTTCTAAACTGTAAGAAAATAAATTTCTGTCTGTTAAAACCATCCACTCGTGGTATTTCTGTTATCAAGCACTAGGTAAGTAAGGCAGAATTTGGTACTGAAAGAGTGAGGTGCTGCTCTAACAAATACCTACGCTGTGGAAGTGGTTTTGGAATTGGGTAATGAGTAGAGGCTGGGAGAGTTCTCAGGTGCCGGATAGTAAAAGCCTGGAGTACTTTGAAGAGACTGTTGGTAGAATTATGAATGTCGAAGTTGATTCTGGTGAGGGCTCAGAAGGAAGTGAGGAGAGGTATAGAGAAAGTATCATCTTAATGAATACATATAGTGCCAGCAACAGAGTGTTGCTAGAAATGTGGATGTTAAATGTGCTTCTAGCGAGGCTGTAAAACAAAATTATGAACATGTGATTGGACAATGGAGGAAGCGTGATGCTTTTCATGCAGTGGCAGATAGCTTGTCTGAATTATGTTCAAATGTTTGGTGGAAGGTAGAACTTGTAAGAGATGAACTTCTATATCTGGCTGATGAGATTTCTAAGCAAGATCTTAAAAAGGCCATGTGGTTTCTCCTTGTCACTTATAGTGAAATATGAGTAGAAAGAGATAGACTTAGAAATGAACTGTGCAAAATGAAAACAGAACATGAAGTTTTGGAAAATTCTTTTGTACTAACTAAGGACACGTGTTCTGATGTTCACCAAGAACTTGGCTACACAATCTTTTGTTAAAGAGATCAAGCCTGTGACTCATGGATCTAACCAGCCACCACAGTAGAAAACCCATCAGCTTACACTGAAGGGGACAGAGAAAGAATGAAGGGAAAGAACACTGTCTACCTCTTGGAATTCTGTAGGCAAGAAAAAGACCAAAGGAGCTACATCTGTTGTCCTCCAAGAGGAGAAAAGGATCATCCCTGGAGCAGCTCTGAGATCAGAAGAACTGTTGGAAGGAACACAGTGTCTTAGTCATCTAGTGCTGCTATAACAGAAATACCACAAGTGGATGGCTTTAACAAAGAGAAATTTATTTTCTCACAGTCTAGTAGGCTAAAAGTCCAAATTCAGAGCATCAGATCCAGGGGAAGGCTTTCTCTCTCTTTTGGCTCTGGAGGAAGTTACTTCTCATCGGTCTTCCCCTGGACTAGGAGCTTCTTTGTGCAGGCACCCTGGGTCCAAAGGACACGCTCTGCTCCCAGCACTGTTTTCTTGGTGGTATGAGGTCCCTAACTCTCTTCTTGCATCTGTTTCCTTATCTCTTGTAAGATAAAAGATGGTGCAGGCCACCCCCCAGGGAAACTCCCTTTACATTGGATCAGGGATATGACCTTAGTAAGGGTGTTAAAATCCCACCCTAATCCTCAGTAACATAAAATTACAATCATAAAATGGAGGACTATCACACAATACTGGGAATCATGGCCAGCCAAATTGATACACACATTTTTTGGGGGGACATAATCCATGACCCACAGGAAGCAGGGCCTTGTTGGTTTCAAAGGGTGGGTGGTCTCCTGGATCTTAAAAGGTGGGGCCACAGCCTTCTAGGTTTCAAAGAGTCCGATCTTCGCCAGCTCCATTCCAGAGTGTGAGGCTTCTGTTAAGGCTTACCAGGGGCATGCGGATGCTGCTCAAAGCTGGGGGTGGGGTGGGGTGGTGGGTGCCATAACTAAGGGGCAGAAGAATGGGTACTGCTGGAGCCCAGGGGTTGTGGTCACCACTCAGACGGACTAGGAGAATGGGGTCACCTAAAGCTGATGCAGCAGAGTTGCCATCCCAGAAGGCGTGGAAGGCAGAGCTGAAGCCCGGGGCTGAGGGGCTTCCACTCAGAATCCAGAAGGCATGGCCAACATCCAGAGTCTGGAGGGTGGGGCCATTGCTCAGATGGTCCCAAAGAATAGAGGATTATTTTCAAGCCTTGAGAGCTAATATAAATTGTTCTGCTGGTTTTGGACTTGCTTGGTGTCCATTATCCCTTCTTTGTCTCCAATTTCTCCTACTTGTAATGGTAATGTCTACCTTGTGCCTGTTCCACCATTGTACTTTGGAAACAGAGAACTTGTATTCTAGATTTCACAAGTTCAGAGAGGAATTTTGCCCCAGGATGAAATACGCCTGAAGTCTTGCATTCGATTTAGGTGATTAAGAAGATGAGATTTTGGACTTGGAGCTGATTTAAGACTTTTGGGATGATGTGATGGGGTGAATGTGTTTTGCATGTGCCAAGGACATGAATTTTTGGCAGTCAAACAGTGGAATATTATGAACTGAATTGTGTCCCTCAAAAATATGTATTGTAAATCCAAACCTATATGCCTCTGGTTATAATCTCGTTTGGGAATGGGCTGTCTTTGTTATATTAATGAGGCAGGATTAGTGTAGGGTGTATCTTTTGAGATATAAAAGAGATTTAACAAGCAATCTATGAAGCACGGATGGAGAAGGAGAGATGCTACGATACGTGGAGGTCTCCAGGAACCAGAAGGCAGAAGCTGAAGAGACAAGGACTAGGGCTGGACAATGAGAGAAAGCCGTCCCCTAGAGCCAGTGCCCTGAATTCAGACTTCTAGCCTCCTAAACTGTAAGAAAATAAATTTCTGTTTGTTAAAACCATCCACTTGTGGTATTTCTGTTATAGTAGCACTAGGTAATTAAAATAATCATAACAAATATTTTAAAGTATTTGAGAATTTTCACGTCTTTCTGTATTTTTGGTCATCATCATTTTATCTACGTTTGCATAACTGGAATTAAGTATAAATAAGTGAGAGTTAATATTATTAACTCCAGGTAAAATAAGACCTTTAAAATGGAATGAATCAACATGTAACTTGTATACATCTCCTAAATACAAATGATTAAAATGCCCCATTGGATTTCCAAGGAGTGGCTGGTGGATTCGAACTGCTGACCTTTTGGTTAGTAGCTGTAGCTCTTAACCACTGTGCCACCAGGGCTCCATAAAAAAGATGTATAAAGAGTGTATAATGTTTTCAGTGAAATGTCTGAATACCGCAAAAATAATCTACCATTTAAATAAGTTTAGAAGAATCACTGGACATCTTGCTTTATATTAAAAATAAAATGAGTTGTGAAATAATATTTTGGTGTGAATTTTTCTCAGCCTCTTATTAATTATGTGATCTTGGTCCTGTTGCTTCGTCTTTCTGAATCTGAATTTCTGCATGTATAAAATGTGATTTTAAGTAATTTTAAATAATTATTTAAAATTAACTTTATAAGACTTACATGAGAAAATTAAACAAAAATATTTAAATAACATGTGAACTGTATCTAGAATATCATAAAAAAAAACAAATGCTAGTTTCTCAGAAATGGCAAATGTAGAGATTAATAAAACAAGTAGTTAAAACATTCTGTATGTAATAGCCTGATTGAGTTCTCATAAGGAGCAATAATAGTACTAGTGGGCTAATTTCTTCAGTAAATATTTATTGAGTACCGGTTTGCATGATGTACTTTTCTAGACACTAGTGTACAATGAATTTGTTTTATGGAGAAAAGTACTGAAAGCGGATAGAGTGCTTTGGTGAGGGGAGGGGAGAACATGTTACAAATGTAAGTAGGGCAGCCATGGAGAAGGTAAGGGAGTTTGAACCAGGCAGACATCCAGGTCCTAATCTGGATATCAAGTCCCAAGGCTGGAGAAAGGAGTGATTTTTCTATGATCCAGGAGCAACAAAACTCTATGAGTGGTTGGAGCACAGTGAGCAAGAGGGACAGTTGTGAAATAAAATCAGAACGGTAGTGGGAGCTGGGTTACTCAGGGAGTTTTGGGACCGTGAGAGGATTGTAGATTTTATTGTAAGACGGGAAGTTGTGGATGGGATTTAACTAGAGCACTGTCAAACAGTTAGATTTAAACTCTGCATAAGCTGTCAGTGCTACGCTGAGAATGGACTAGAATGGACAAGAGTGGGAGAATAGAGACCAACTGCAGTGATCCAAGTGGGGGATGATGATGCCTTGGGCTGGGATGGTAGCAGCTGCAGGCGGTAGAAAGTGATAGAGTTTGGGACATATTTCTATTGTGAATCCAGTAGGGTTTGCTGACAAGTTAGACACAAGGTCTGAGAGAAAGAGAGGAGTCAGTGATGGCTCTAAAAATTTGGCCAGACCAAGTAGAAGGTGAAATTGCCAGTAAGTGATATGGTAAGAAGGTGGTAAGGACAGTTTTTTTTTTCTTTGTGTTTGTTGCCTTTTTTTTTTGGTGAGGGGGACAATGTTGTATATGCAGCTTGAACAGAAGCTCACTCTGGGACATATTAAGATAGAGATGTCTGTACAGTTGGACACGTGAGTCTGGCATTTAGTGTAGAGATGAAGCATGGAGATCTATATTTCAGATTATACCCATAGACATGTAACTCGATAATAATACCAATATATTGTGTAGAGATAAGAGAAGAGTTCTAAGAATTGAACACTGAAGCAATCCAACAATAATAGGTCGGGAAGCAGTTGAATCCGTAAAGGATGCTGGGACAGCGTGGCCACTAGAGTAGATAATGACAGATTCAAAAGTGATAAAGGATAACTTCAATAGAAATGCAAATAATTTTGGAAGTGTGAGAGGAAGCACAAAACAGAAAATAATGTAGTTAAGGCAAATTTACTTTAAAAGGGCTTTATGCCGGCAGAAGTGGACAAGTAGTTTCCGTTCATTGCATACTGATTATATTTCTTTTTATTGAGGAGTATTTGATAATGTTTGATAATTGAGGAAACTTGTCCCAGTGACAATTACTTGTAATAGATGAAATAAATCACTACTTTCTACTTAGTTCCCCCTTCATTAACAAGTTCTTTTTTCTGTATCGTGACCATGTTGTGTGTGTTTTGGATACACTTCTTAATAATTGTGGACAGTGTATCATGAAAATAATGCCATGTGTATTTGGTGATACCTCATCCTTGTTTATAGTTTAAAATAGGAAAAGCATACTATGAAGAGCAGCCATCTCTCAGGCAGAGTTGACTCAAGCTACTGAATTAGTGGTTGATTTCAGTGTGATTGAAAGTGAAGTGTAAGTTAGTCATTAACATCGTTGTTCAGTTAACTTCATTCAGTTATTAATATGTCACACATTTAGTTATTTTTATATTGTTAAAACTATTTTATCTATTGTTATATTTTGAACATATATATATATATATAAAATATATTGTTATGACGGTAGTATAATTGGTTCCATTGATGATCAGTGATTAGGGAAAGAAAACAAAAGGGCAGAAAATCAGCATTTAAATGCTAAAGGGGCAAGATTTAGTGTAGGCTAAAAATGTACCACCCCAACCCATTGCCTTCCAGTTGATTTCAACTCATAGTGACCCTATAGGACAGAGTAGAACTGTCCCATAGGGTTTCTAAGGAGCAGCTGATGGATTTTGAACTGCTGACCTTTTGGTTACCAGCTGAGCTCTTAATCAACTGCTCCACCAGGCCTTCTAAAACAGATTATTAAAATTGTTTAGCAAAGAATTGCTCAACCTTTAATTTATTTTATTTTATGTTTTGGAATTTTAAGGGCTCTCAATGTGAAAATCTTCTTTTTTTTTTTTCTAAGTTCTTTTCTCCTGGGAGTGTTGAGAAGTGGCTGACGTTCTCTTGATTTGTCAGTTTTTCTTTCTGATGTGCTTGTCAAAACAGGGAGCTAACTTGGGACAGAGTATGTAGAAGCTGCAAACACTGCTGTTTAGAATGTCGTCATTTTTTATTGTACCATTGTCGTGTGATGAAGGCCAGCTGGTGCATTTAAGTTTCTTACTGGAAATTTTCATCTGATTCATTATTGTGATTTGTGGTTTTGTACAGAAACACTTAATCTTTTTTATGTAGCAAGCACTTCTGAAGCTGCTGAAGGCCTCTTTTGCTGAGTAATTTGTGCTATCAATCTGCTAGTTTGGAAGAATTTCCAGCTTGTTGTATTATCAACATTTGTTTGCACAGGAAGTGATGCGCCACGGAGGCTGAATTTATAGTAATGGCTTGCAATGGGCTAACGAGCAGCTCTGCTTCCTTTGTAATGATAATATTATATAATAACTTGGATTAGCACCATTATTATGTACCTCTCCAGTCATAATTCTGTCTTGTACCATCTCAGCAGCCGGGTGGGGAATCGCTTGCATCCTTGCAAAGTGAACGTAGACTGTACCTTGCGCCTTGGTTGTATCTTCTTATTCTAAAGATATTGGCCCTTAATATTTTGACTTTTTTAAAAAATAGTTCTCACATACCACTAGTAATTTCACACAGATTTTCCCTGTTTTCTAAATTTTGAAAAATTGTTTTAACATTTGTGTTCAGTTGTAAATGGAAGCTGCTGATGTCTAATATGTTTCAGGAAAGTACATACTTACCAAATATATTACTTTATTGCCTTCATGGAATATGAACGTAATTATAGGAGTTAATACTACTAGCTATTTTATGTTTTGTGTTGTATCTTTTTTTCAGATACACATCCAGGACTTAGTTTTGAGCGAAGAGAAAGTATTCATAGAAATCAAGAATGAAAAATACATTTTATTTGAATAAAATATCTTTCATTACTATCTGATGAAAACCTTCTATTCTTATGAAAAGACAGAGAATGTGTGACTCCATTATTTTGTACTATTTGAGAGAAATAAAAAGACCCACTGCCATTGAGTCCGTTCTGATTGATAGCAACCCCATAGGGTTTCCAAGCCTGTAAATCTTTACTGAAGCAGACCACCACATCTTTCTCCGGAAGAGCCGCTGGTGGGCTGGTGGCTTTGAACCACTGACCGTTCGGTTAGCAGTCTGGGAGACAAATAGGGGCACTTAAAACACAGGAATGAATTTAAGTAAAAAATGTCAGGGGGTTCAGGTAATCCCCAAATACCTGTTAAAGATTTCTTTTTTCCTTTTGCTCACATCTACCTTTTATCAGAGATTATTATTGCCACTCCTGTTCTTCTTTTGGTTACTGTTTGCTTAATATACTTTTTTCTATCCTTTGATTTTTAACTAATTTATGTCTTTGTATCTAAAGTGTGGAAACTCTGGTGGTGTAGTGGTTAAGAGCTGTGGCTGCTAACCAAAAGGTCAGCAATTCCAATCCACCAGGCACTCTTTGGAAACTCTATGGAGCAGTTCTACTCTGTCCTGTAGGGTCACTATGAGTAGGAATCCACTCGACGGCAACAGATTTGGTTTGTTTTTTTTGGTCTAAGTTGTGTTTTGTAGGCAACGTATTGATGGGTCCTTTTTTTGTTTGTTTTCTTTTACCCACTCTGCTGCTCTCTGCCTCTTTACTGGTGCATTTAAACCATTTACATTCAATGTGATTATCAATAAGTATGAATTTATTTCCTCCATTTTGGTATGCTTTTCTTTTTATTTTGTGGTGTTAACTATTTCTTTGTTCCATGTAATTTTCTGTGCTGAGTTCTTTTTGTGTATGGATTTTCTTTCCATATCTTTCACTGCTTTTGTGTTTACTGAGTCTTTTTTATTTTCTTCTTTATTTTGGCGAGTAGGTTGATTAGCTTTGTTTGTGGTTACTCTGAAATTTACCGTTGTCTTCCTAAATTTAAAACAGTCTGTTATTTCTTGATATTGCCGTGGACTTCCTCTCCATATCTCCATATGTAAGTTCTATAACTACACCATTTATTCCACTTTTTTGCTTTGAAGTTGTTACCATTTTCAGATTAACTTCTTGGATTTCCTATTATCAGTTTGATAGCTTTATTTTACTTTTTTATTTAATTTTACTTTTTTATATTGTGCTTTAGGTGAAAGTTTGTAGCCCAAGTTAGTTTCTCATACAAAAATTTATACACACGTTGTTATGTGACCCTAGTTGCTATCCCTATAATGTGACAGCACACTCCCCCTTTCCACCCCAGATTTCCTGTGTCCATGAGAAGGCAGAAGGGGATAGGAAGTTTATTTTACTTTTGAGAATTCTTTATCTGGGTTGAAATCTGGGTGATGCTGTTGTGTGTCTTAATGTCAGATTGTTATCTGATGTTGTTGGTTCTTTGTCCAAAGGATTTCCTTTAATATTTCTTGTAAAGTTCATCAGATTTTTACAAATTTGCTTAATCTCTGTTTATCTGGAAATATCCTAGTTTTGCCATCATATCTGAAAGATGGTTTTGCTGGATTCTTGGCTGGCAATTCTTTTCTTTCAGGGTTTTATATATTTCACACCACTGCCTTCTTGCCTGCATGGTTTCTGCGGAGAAATCAGTGCTTAATCTTATTGGTGTCCCTTTGTAGGTGCTATTTCATTTTTCATGAGCTGCTCTCAGAATTCTTTGTCTTTGATTTTGGAAAGTTTGATTATGCTATGTATTGGCAGTTTTCTTTTGTGATCTATCTTGTATCAGGTTCATTGAGCTTTTTGGATGGAAACTTGTTGTATCTTATGTTATTAGGGACGTTTTCTGTCAATAAATCTTCAAAAATTCTCTCTGTGCTATTTTTTTCTGCCCTCCTTTTCTGGAATCCCAGTTAAATTCTTTTGATAGCATTCACATAACTCTTAGGCTTTTTTTCATTTGTCTTTGTTCCTTTTTCTTTTCGTTCCTCAAAGAGATTAGTGTCAAGGGATTTTTCTTCCATTTCACTGATTCTTTCTTCCATTGATTCAACTGTACTTTTCTGTCCTTTTATTGTGTTATCTATTTCTTTTATTTTGTTGTTAATCATCTGGATTTCTAGTTGTTGTTTTTGCATGGTTTCTAATTGTCTATTTACTTCGTCATTTTGTTCTTGTATTGTTTTTCTAAATTCTTCTAGGGTTTTGTCTGTGTTTTCTTTGATCTGGTTGAGGATCCTATATATAAGTCTTTTGAATTGCTTATTAGGTAGTTTCATTACCATTTATTTCTCAGGAAGGTTTTCTGCTCCTTTATTTTACCCACTTGTTTGAGCTATCTTACCCTGTTTGTTTCATGTGATTTGTTATTGTCTGCTGTCTCCGGGGCATTTAGGGGTTATTTTATGTATGTATGTATGTACTGATTGATTGTATGCTTCCTTCTGATTTTTTGTTGTGTTTCATTTTGATTTATCAGGGTGGGTAGGTCGGGCATGATCCACTGATCGCTCACCTGGCGGCACGGAAGTGCTCATCTCCTGTCTCCAGGTGGGCGGAACAGTGGCAGACATGACCAGTTTGTGCTGCTGTTCACTGGGACAAGCTGGGCAGGTGCAGGCCACCCACTTTTGTCAGTCTAGTGGCATGGGAGTGTAGGATGGCGCATGCCAGGTAGGTAGAGCAGTGAGTGAGGTGGGTGTGTCAGGTGACCAGGGATGTAGGAGTGCTCTCTGCCACTTACCGTGTAGTTGAGGTGGCAGGAGGGGGTGTGGCAGGTGACCAGAGATCACGAACACTCTCTGCTACTCACTGGGTTGGTGGGCTGGGCATACGGCTAGTTACCAGGAGTGCAAGGTGTGGTGGGTGGCCGAGTGCTTGGGGCCCTCACTGCTGGCTAGGAGAGTGGATGGGGCTGGGGGTGGGGTGGGCTACTGGAAGCAAGAGAGTACTCTCTGCCTGCTCAGCAGGTGGGCAGGGCGGGAGGTGGGGTGGGAGACTAGGAACACAGGTGTGCTCTCCATCTGCTCAGCAGGTGAGTGGGGTTGGGGGCAGGGTGTGCCTCCCGGAGCACTCTTCACTTGCTTGGTTGGTGGGCTGGACTAAAGGCTGGGGCAGGCAGCCAGGAGCGTGGTCCTGTGCTTTTCGCCTGCTTGGCTTGTTGGCAGGGTGAGGGGAGGTGTGTGTGGCTGGAGACCACCTTTCTCTCTGCTGCATGCTGGGTGGGCAGTGGTGGTGGTAGATCGTGTTGGGTGGAGGAGAAGAAAGGAGGGGGCTTTTACTATGATCCCCCATGGTTGGGGCAGCAGGGATGGGAGCAGTCTGTGCCACTAATCACCAGGAAGTTAGAGAGAGGAGAAGCATGCTTCTCTGGTCACTTGGTGAGGGTGCTTGGGCACTTCCCATTGGCTGCAGCCAGTACTTGGGGCCTGGCCCCAACCAACTTGGGGGGGCTGGTGTTGGCCTGCTGACACTCTGTGGATCCATTACTCTCTGTGAACCGCCCACCCTAATGGTCAGGGACCACTCCTGGTGAGTCATGCTGTCTCTAGGTCTTGGCTTTCCTCCTGCTCTGTGAGCACTGGGATTCTTGGCGCTCTCACTCTCCTTTCTGTACTTCCCCTCCTTAGCTCTGGTTAATGTCCTGGTCACCTTGCTTCACTCCGAGTATGTCTATACAGTTTCTCTGTCTTGCATTGGGAATTTCATGAAGTTGCTTTCCTGTGCTTCTCACCCAGGATAGCTGCTGGCCTTGTCTCTAGATGGCCATACGGTGCTGGGCCGGTTGGCAGGACACTTCAGCTCCATATTTCTCCTTGTTCACTGTTTTCATTCTGTTTCTTCTTCCAGTCAGTGTTCGATCTAATTCTTTATCCTTTCATTTGATACTCAGGGTTCCAGGATTGTCATTTGTATCTGTTTCACTTGAATTACAGGTCTTTGCTGTAGGGGCAGCATGGTATGTCTGACTAAGCCACCATCTTGGCTCCTGACATATCTGCCTTTTAAAATAGTCAAACAACACTTTGAAAACAAAATCTCTTTCGTTAAGAAGTTAAATACTACCAAAATGTCACCGAGGAATATGGACACTAAGATGACATAGAAGTTCATGTTAGTAAAATTCTTGACATACTTATGAAAAATCTCTGGTTTCTATCTGCACAAATATTCATATATCAGAAAACCTATGGAGGTTTTACCCTTCTTCTCTGTATCACATCTTGCATACACCTCTAGATTTTTTTTTCAGAATTGTGTAAATTACACATTGAAATTAAATGCCACAAAATGCCTGTGTCTCGATTTATTCTATTTCAATTTTTATTTCTAGTTTAAGAAGTCATATTCCTGGACTGTATCAAATAAACTTGATATATTTTATGAATTTAGATTGTGTGATTTTGTTATAATATACTTGAGGTTCTTAAGTTCTGTACTACTCTATTGTATGAAATCTTGTCTCTGGAATCTGTGGTTATTTGTAGACTTTTAAGATATGCAAGGAATGTAAGAAAGTCTGAGGGCATACTGATGTTGCAGTCTCACAGTAGTTCAAAATATGTGTGGACAATCTATAATATTAGAGAGAATGAACCAAAGTCCATTACAGGGAGGGGACTAATGAAAGTCAGCCTGTGTTTAAAGTCTGGATAACTGATAACAGACAAGAAAAAGAAGATGCCCACATGTTGATGGAAAAGGTCAATGAATTCTTCAAATCAGAATCCAGTAAGATGATAGTGAGATTACTACTACTTTTTCTTTTCCTGATAATTGAATTTATTTATAAGCGTATTTTGGTAACAAGGAAGATAGTTATGTGTCTAATCTCTGAGATATTATTAATTAGTGAAAAAAAAGTTTGCATTTGGTAATTTAAATCTCTTCCACATCCATGTAATCAACTGCTAAGAGGATTATTTCTGTGTATATTGACAAAGAAAAATCAATAAAATATAATGCATTTGATCAGGGGTAATAAGAGTTTCATAAGACTACCCATGACACAGCTATAAGATACAATAAGTAAGGTATCATTTTTGGATTATCTAAATATAATAAGAAGACCTTGATGGAGAAACTGATACTAGATTAGCCTTCCCACTATAAACCAGTATAAAAGTAGACGAAATACATGAGCAACTCTTTACAGGTATTAGACAACAGGCTTTACAGGACAGCGATCCCTGAACAAGGGGAAACAGGTGGGCAACAGACAACCATGCCAGTAGGTAGAACCTAGAGCACAGTGGTCTGGCTAAGCTTTGGAAGCAGAGATCAGAATTTGAGTTGCTGAGGTGTCTGAAGATTGCAGGGCAGGCTACTAGAAAGAAGAGAGCTGCTTCGTACATCTGTATAAAGGCAGTTTTACATCTTTGGCCAGATATGCAGATGCACAAATTTAAGGCAATATGTACCTCCTAGGGAGCTGATGAGTTTAGTGGAGATTTTAGAGGTCACATGGTGCTGGTAGGTATGAGAGTTCCAACGAGTCAGAGCACAGAGACATCTCTGTGAAAATTTCAAGGGCTCCTTTGAGATTCTGGAGTCAGTCCTAGGAATCCAGGCAAATTTAGCCCTTTAGCAGTGATTCTCAAAGTGTGAACACAGACTCCTGTGGGTCACCAAGACTCTTCCAAGGGGTCAGGAAGGCCAAATCTATTTTCATCACCACCATCATCATTATCATCATAATAACCATAATCATGATGGTGTTTGTCTATTTCACTATTGACGTCTGTAGTAATATAAGTTAACAAACTAATATATACATATAGGGAGCCCTGGTGGTGCAGTGGCTAAGAGCTCAGGCTGCTAACCAAAAAGGTCGGCAGTTTGAATCTTCCAGCCCCTCTTTGGAAGTCCTATGGGGCAGTTCAGCTGTGTCATATAGGGTTGCTATGAGCTGAAATCGACTCGACGTCAATGGGTTTGGTTTGTTTTTTGTTATACAGGTGTAGACTGAATATTTGGGATTCGAAATTTTGCTTACTGAATACTGTGTAATGGGGGAGAATAAAAATATGCGATGAGGACGTTGGTTGATATCCTGTGTGCCCTAATCCTTGTGAATAATTAGTTTTGTATACATTCTGATTTGCCATTTTTCTAAGACCTCAGAGGTCTATAGCAACAATTATAAGATTGTGCCTTTAGAGAATATAAGGTTATGTTGGATAATTACCTTTGAAAACTGAACATCATAAGTTAATTTGCTGTACTTCAACTATTTGTCCCTGTTTTTAGTAAGTTCTTCCTGTTTCCCCCTTTTCTCTGATAATAGTGAATAATGAATACTTATAGAAAGAAAGCAAATATTTATTCACAGGCAAGTCTCTATGAGAAATTTAAATTATTTAGAAAATAATGTGTTTAAAAAGGTAGACATCTATTTATCCCGCCATTCATTTATTCATTCAAAATGTATCAGCCACCTATTAGGTATCAGCCACAATACAAGGAAATAACCTTGCCCTCAAAAAATATATAATCTAATATGGAGTGTTGAAAATAAAGAGATCGTCGGTTAAGTATTATGGTAAAGGTGAGTGCAGATGTTATGGAAACAGAGGAAAGAGAACACATGGGTGGGATTTTCCCATCCTGGGGCTCATAACATGATTGTTACGTCACATATAAAATAACATTAATAATCAAGGTATTTTATTTGGTGATTCATAATATCTAATATCATAATGCCTTCTTTCTCATTTATATTTTTTGAAGATGAGGAGAAAATAAAGTCTGATTTTGGGATAAAAAACAAGTCGCAAATTGTGCTATGAGCATATTCATTTTCATGTCCTTCGGTTGAAAAAAGCAGAATGTTAGCCAATGACTTTGAGGAAAAAGGAAGTCAGCAGCATTTTCTGTGCAGAATATCTAATAGCACATTTTAATTTGTTTTTAAAAATTGGGAAAAAAAAGAAACTGTCTAGTTTTACATGAATGTTGGCTATTCAGTATCATCTCCTGGGGTTTAGTTAATGAATATTAATGCAGGGACTTCTTGGCTGCTTGAAGGCCTTAAAAAAAATCTTCAGTGTTATGGTGCAAACACTAAATTTATTTATTGTATTTCATTACCAACAATGATGATTCAGGTACAAAATGCTAACTGATAGAAAATAGCATGTTAACTTCTTATAATAAGGATAAAAGGAACATCTGTTTCATTCTGATACTGTTAGTATCTCAGTTTCCAAATAACTAATTGTATTAAGTAAACAATATAAACATCCCTTGTTTACTCATTTTTCTATGTCTCAGTCCAAATCGTGTGTTTTTAACCATATGTCAAAAACATCAGCAAGATGGTTCAGCTTGATTATTTTTTGTAATGGTAGTAAAAGTATATGACAAAAAGTATAATTAGGGTGAGGGTCAGGAGGTCTGATTTCAGGTCACACCAAAGTAGTATAGCTGAGGTTTAGAAAAATCAGGAATTCAGATTTGACATCACAAGTCAGTAGGACAAGAGCCAGTGGCATTGCCTTGGAGAGAATTTAGACTCCAGCAAAGGGAGGAAATTAGGCATAAATGACTGAATGAATAATATTTAGTCAAATATGAATATAAATAAACTAAGCCCCCTGTAGCAAATTCTGAAGCTACCCAGATGTGATAAATATGATTTATAGAGCTAATGCTAACGCTTTCTATTTTAAATGAAATAGTAGTTATTGGGATCTCTGGGGTTTTATCTGGTGATTCAACATGACATTTCACAGAAATGAATTTTTGGAATGATGTGTTCTGTGACTGTAGATAGAGTAAGTCATTTTCACCAACTACCTGGGGCTCTCTGTTTCTGTGATCTTCCAGAGTCTCTGGAAGTCCAAAAATATTTTCTTAAAAGATTTTCTGATGCTTGATCGTTATAATGCAGTCCAAGATAATATCCTATAATTAACAAAAAAAGTAAAGAAAATATATTCCCATCATAATACTATTTTTCTTTCCTTCCACTTCCTACATCTACCCTCTCTAAAATATTTCCAATTGAAAGTGGTAATCTTGCTACCTATATAAGATTCTCTAATGCTGCTGGGAATCATGATACAAACACTGACATGAAAAAAAGAAGTCCGATTTAACATAGAGTAGACGTTAGCAAGAACTATGAAGTGTTTAAGTGTTCATCCTACTTGAAAGCTACCAAGTTAGACTGCGACAGTTTTATGGATGCTGGAACAAGACGCAAGACTCTTGGGTCAGAGACAAAGGACAGTTAATTACATGGAATGAATACAGTAGCCGGAGTAACATCATTTGCACCTGGTCTCTGAGCCTCAATTTCCACAGGGTAACATGATGAGGGCCAGGTGATAGCCACACGCACAGTGATTCAGTTACAGCAGAGGGAACATTGCTCTAAGGGGTGTGGTAGACCAGACAATAGCTTCCTAAGGACATTCACATCTTAATCCCTGAACCTTTGAATTTGTTACATTACATAGTGTAATAGGAGAACTTTCTTGGACACCAGCTGAAATGATAACCATGATTATAAATACCTCCATTTTCCAACTTCTCCACTATTCCTGACACCAGCCATTCCCCTACGGCACTCTTTCTCTACTGAGTTCAGTAAGTCATTGCAGTGGTCACAGACAACTCAGGGAAACATCATATCTGCAGTAATAACTTTAATAACAAAGAAGGATATAAACAGAAACAAGGCGGCCGGGCACAGAGCCTCAACATCTCAAGTGGACACACTTACTCTTCTCGAAAACCAATGTTCATTCTCGCCCATTAGGAGACTTTTAAACAGGAAACTCAATGACATCATTTGGCAGGCTTGGCTATTGGCTGTTCCTCTCAGCTGGCTCCTAGTTCCTCCTGGCTAGCTCCAGGACTGTTCTGTGGGCAGCCCCCTGCTCGGGGAACCCCAGCTCTCAGAGTGTTGCAGCTCTTGACTGGGGTTCAGTGTTTACACTCTGCTGCCACTGCCTGGGTCTGCTCATTGTCTTTGCCTCTTTTACTGCTGCAGTTGCTGCTTCCATTGCCATTGCAGATTTACCCAGTCTGGGATATTCTCAGCACAGGGCCTCCGTGTCCATAGGATGTCTTCCCCTTCTAGCTCTCATCCATCGGGAAGCCCCATCTGAGCCTCTATTTTCTAAGGTTTTCATTTGTTCCCAGGAGGGTTCCCCAGCCAATCTTGGCAAAGTTCAACTACCAGACGGGGGGAGGGGGAGACAGCCTACTTGTGTAAGGGTCACCTACAAGGTGGGGCCCATCAGCCAGTCCTGGGTAAAGGTCACTTACCAGGCTGGGCTCCCCAGCCGATCCGAATAAAGTTCAGTCTAGGCAGGGCTTAGGAACCAGCACCAAAAGGCCAAATAGCTTTTTGGTAATATGATTCCACCCTACACACATGGCAAAGGAAAACTAGGGTAGCAGATGGAATTGAAGTTGCTAATTAAAGCCGACCAAATGATAGTGAGAATGTCCTGGGTTATCCAAATGGAACCTGTGCAATCAAAAATGTCCTTAAATGTGGAAGAGAGAGGCAGAAGAGTTAGATTCTGAGTGATGAGATGTGAGAAGGACTCAGCCAGCTGGCTGTGAAGATGGAAGGGGACCATAAGCCAACGATTGTGGGCAGTCTCTAGGAGCTGGAATAGTCAAGGATTGTGGGCAGTCTCTAGGAGCTGGAACAGTCAAGGATTGTGGCAGTCTCTAGGAGCTGGAATAGTCAGGAAACAGATTCTGTCCTAGAATCTCCAGAAGGAGTGAACTGCTGACATGGTGATTTTAGTCCAGAAAGACCTTCTTAGGATTTCTGACATCCAGAACTATAAGATAATAAATTTGTGTTGTTTTAAGCCACTGAGTTTGTGGGAATTTGTTACAGCAGCCATAGAAAATGAACAAAATGGGGCTGCTAGCAAACCTCTTAAGATTTTTCTTGGAAGGAGATGTTATCTTGATTATTCTGGCCTTCCCTTTGCTCCAAAAGATGATATGATTTCTGTTTTCAAAGGTCATTTGCTATACAAACACCCTTGAAAAGACAGTCTGGAACAAAAGTTATACATGCCTTTGGTCAGAAGATGCCCTGAAATCAGAGAAAGCCATGGGGAGTCATCTTCCAACAGATGTTCGAACTTAGGAAAGAAATTTAATCTTTGAGCCTTAGGTTCTTCTACAAAACCAGAGAATAGGTGGGCCAGTGCTTCCAAACTCAGTTATATGCCCTACATTAACTGTGTTACAGAGACATATTAGCAGAATGGCAGCCCTATGTTCCCAAACTAGGTTGTCCCAAGGAGTGATTGAGAGGGAGCTTGGAAGAAATAAAGAATCCAAGACTTCCAAAATATCTTCTTTCACCCTAACAAACTACAAGCAGTAGAAAGTTTAAACAGCATTCTGTAACTGACCAGTAAACAGAAGAAAAGAAAAAAAAAAGATACAAACCAAAACATATTAAAACGATCCACTTTTCAGCCACCGTAGCATCTCAGTTAGTACACTGGGACTCTGAGATATCGTTCCCTTAAATGTAGGACAACGTGGTACCAACGAAGACCCTGATACCAGCAAAGCCTCCAGCAGTTCTACCAATGAGCTGTTTTCCTTTTCCACAGTGAGCGACAAAGACATAGAGTTCAACTGAACGGTAATGCCAGGAGAGATCCCATGTTCATTGGAACATGCAATCGTGCTAATTCACGAGTTTCTAAAGGAGCAGTTGGGACAGCAGCTTGTTTTAAATAGTAATTAGTGAACGGCACTCACATAATTGAGACTCAAAACTGGCTGTGGGACACATTTAATGCAATACCTATTTTGCAAAATCTGTAACTGCCAGATTAATTATTCTTTAGAACTCATTTGGCCATTTCTAACCCAATTCTACAATCTTTATTGCCTCTAATTACCCTAAATGTATAGATGTCACCTATTAGTCCTTGAGTCTCTCTATAGTAACATCTCCAACTTCATTCCAGGTCTCCATTCCTGTTGTTGTTGTGTGCTGTTGAGTCAATGCAAATCTAGAGTGACCCAAAGTAGCAGAATAGAACGTCCTCCATAGGGCTTACAAGGCTGTAATCTTTTTTATTTTATTTTTATTGTACTTTAGATGAAGGTTTGCAGAACAAATACTTTCTCATTAAACAGTTGGTACACATATTGTTTAATGACATTGGTTAACAACCCCACGACTTGTCAGGGCTCTCGCTTCTCAGCCTTGGATTCCTATTACCAGCTTTCCAGTCCCCTCCTGTCTTCTAGTCCTTGTCCCTGGGCTGTTGTACCCCATTAGTCTCATTTTGTTTTACGGGCCTGTCTAATCTTTGGCTGAAGGGTGAACCTTGGGAGTGACTTCATTACTGAGCTAAAAGGGTGTCTGGGGGCCATGCTCTTGGGGTTTCTCCAGTCTCTGTCAGGCCAGTAAGTCTGGTCTTGTTTTTGTGAGTTAGAATTTTGTTCTACATTTTTCTCCAGCTCTGTCCGGCACCCTCTGTTGTGATCCCTGTCAGAGCAGTCAGTGGTGGTGGCCAGGCACCATCTAGTTGTACTGGTCTCAGTCTGGTGGAGGCTGTGGTAGTTGTGGTCCATTAGTCCTTTGGACTAATGTTTTCCTTGTATCTTGTTTTCTTCATTCTCCCTCGTTCCCGAAAGGGGTGAGAACACTGGAGTATCTTAGATGGCTGCACACAGGCTTTTAAGACCCTAGATGCTACTCACCAAGGTAGAATGTAGAACACTGTCTTTATAAACTATGTTATGCCAGTTGAGCTAGATGTTCCCCGACTTCATGGTCCCCACAGCCCTCTTCCTCAGCAGTTTGGTCCCTCAGGGAGTTTGGATGTGTCCATGGAGCTTCCATGACCTTGACCAAGGCTGTAATGTTTATGGGCACAGATCACCACATCTTTTCTCCCACACATCAGCTGGTGGGTTCGAACCACTAACCTTTCAGTTTTCAGCCAGATGCTTAACCATTGTGTCTCCGTAGCTCTTTATTCTATCCTTAGACCCTTGCAAAACTGACCAGACTGGGCCTGACGTATTCATGTTCTAGGACTGCCATAAAAATAAAAACATAATAAAAATAATAAACAGAAGTGTATTCTCTTACAGAATCAAGACGTTGTCAGAGTTGGTTCTTTCTGATGGCTCTGAGGTAGAATCGTTCCATGCCTCTCTCCTAGCTTCTGGTAGCTGCCAGCAGTACTTGGCATTCTTTGGTTTGTGGCTACATCACTCCGGTCTCTGCCTCTGTCTTCACTTAGCCTTCACTCTCTGTTTCTGTGTTAAATCTCCTTCTCCTTTCTCTTACAAGGACACCAGGAACTGGATGTAGGACCCACCCAAAATCCAAATTGATCTCATCGCAAGATCCTTAGCTTACATTTGCAAAGACCCTATTTACACATAAGTCAAGTTCATAGGTATCATGGATTAGAACTTGGACATATCGTTTTGGGGGACAGTCTTAGTTATCTAGTGCTGCTGTAACAGAAATAGCATAAGTAGATGGCTGTGACACAGAGAAATTTATTTTCTCACAGTCTAATAGGGTAGAAGTCCAAATTCAGGGCATCAGCTCCAGGGGAAGGCTTTCTCTCCCTATCAGCTCTTGGGGAAGGTCCTTGTCATCAGTCTTTGCCTGGACTAGGAACTTCTCAGCGCAGGAACCCTGGGTCCAAAGGACACTTTCTACTCCTGGCACTACTTTCTTGGTGGTATGAGGCCCCCTTGTCTCTCTGCTTGCTTCTCTCTGTTATATTTCAAAAGCGATTGACTTAAGACACAACCTAATCTTATAGTTTGAGTCCTGCCTCATTAACATAACTGCTGCTAATCCCACCTCATCAGCATCATAGAGACAGGATTTACAACACACAGGAAAATCACGTCAGATGACAAAATGGTGGACAATCATACAATGCTGAGAATCATGGCCTAGCCAAGTTGACGCGTATTTTTGGGGGCACGATTCAGTCTATGACAGGGACCCTACTCAGTTCACTGTACCTGATAACTCCTTTGCCTACCCATTTCCATTACGTTTCCCCTGCTGTTCCTTGCACATAAATATTCTCAAATATCCCTCCAGCTGTCAGTGTTCATCCCATTCTGGATGGCAGCATAATCTGTTACCTTCTGATCCCAAGCATCAGTTCCGCCGATCTGGCTGGGTGAAACCTATTTTGTCTTTACAATTCCAAATACAAGCTTTATACTTAGAGAATAGGTTGACCTGCCAAAGGTGTTATATTATTTACATTGCATTGTTCTCCCTACCATATTTTCTGCCAAAGCTCTTAAGATTGATTTTTTTTTTTTAATACTCAGGAGTAATGAATATTCAGAGATAACAGACAGATATATCCGTCCTTCAGAGTAAATTCCAAGTGGTTTATATTCAGTGAATTTTTTATGATGTTTCCCACATAATGTTATTTCTCTCTCTTCTGTATATCATAGAAATTTATATCCCTTGTTGTGGCCTTTCACTATTCTATGAGTGGTACATACTATCCACTAGTCTCTATAATTCTGCTTGTCTTGTTTATCTTTTCATTCTCCATAGCAACCTGCACAAAACCTTCCTTAGACTCTAAAAAGTAAAAATCATGATTTAACAGAAACAAACCTGTTAAAATAGTAATTTTTGCATTATCAGGAGGTTTTACTTTTCAAATAAAGCGTTCCTGTATTGTTTGATGTTTTTACATTGAGTACACACTACTTGTGTTATTAGAAAAATAAAAGATTCTTATGTGAGTTATTGGGTTTGTATTTCAGGAGTAACATTATGAAAGGGTTCCAAAAATCATTAAATCTAATTAGACTAAAACTTTTCAGCTATTATCCTAGTATTTCTTGTTGGGTTTTAGTACAAAAGTAACCATAAAGGGGAGATGGAAACATTTTTATTTTTGTGTCTACTCTTAATTATCTGCTTTTTTTTTCTTTTCATGATTTCTATATTTTTTTCTTATAATATATTATGTATAACATACTTGTAATTTAACAGATTACTAATATATTAACATAATGTCTAGATCTATTTTTATAAGATCTGTAACCTATAGTTACCTGGTAAAGATGGTATTTCATATTTTTATCTAATTATCTTTCTCTCTCTTACTTTTCCACATTCTTTTAGTATTTATTGTCTTCCCTCAATCAGTTAATGAGTTTCTCTCATTTCTCTCAAAAAGCACTAATTAATTGGATAAAAATCATAGCTTCTGTTTTCTGGTGTATTCAGATCCCATTTGCTCACTCATTTTCTTCTCTACTTTTTGCTTCATTAATTTAATAGGAACCTGGTAAACAGTGTCAAATGGGCAAACCATATTGGCAGTGAACACATTTCACACATTCTAAAATCATTAAAAAGTAATCCTGTGCTTAAAGCATCAACTGGATTCTTGTCAGCTTTTATAAATGAAAATTAATCTCTTTGTGACTAGCTAGTAATGATTAAATATAAGATGTTTTTAAAGTTTTAAATAACATTATTTAAGCTGGTCACTTTCTTTCTTTCCCCCAACATATTTAATGACTTTTAGTTCAAAAAAGAACAGGGCACTTTTCTATCTTGGTCGTCCTTTTGGTGTGCCTACGCTAGTGCCCTTCAAGAACATTTATTGAAGGAGTGCAGTTCTAGGCTCTGCAGATACAGAAAAACCCAAACCTTCAGGAAACTTGCATTCTAGTTGGAGAAAAAATAATGAGAACAATAAATAAGCCCTCACCGAAATGTCACCTTCTCAATTTGGATTTCTGTGATCACCTTGTTTAAATTGCCGTCTCTTCTCACCTCCCGCTGGACTCCCTTTGCTTCTTCTCTGATTTTTCTCCATAGTGCTTTATTACCTTCTGTGTATTTTATTATGTAATTAATAGGATAGGGGAAAGGGGCCACTCTAGTTGCCGGGTTGAAAAGAGACTCTTGGGCCAGGGACAAGAAGCAAGGCAGAGAGACATATTTATAAGATACCACAATAATCCAGAGATTAGGTGATAATGGTTTAGGCCAGAATAGTGGCAGGGGACTTGATGATAAAGGACTGGATTTTGAGTGTATTTTGAAGGAAGAACAAACAGATGTTGCTTCAGACAGTGAGAAACAGAGAGAAATCAAAGATTACCCTATGATTTAAGCTTTAGTGACTAGAATGATGGAGTTAACAATTAATCGAGATGGGAATATTGCAGGAAAGCCACACTTATGGAATGGAGAAATCAGGAATTCAGTTTAGGGCATGTATGTATGTATGACATACTTCTCTAAGAGGGGCAGAGAGTGAACGTTCAAGGAAAATAACGTATGGTTTCAGAGCTCACTTGAATTTAGTGATCATTAGTTTCAAGGAAGACCATTTATTGAGATCATGGTTTTTTGTTTTTTTTTTTTTTTCTTTTTTTTTCAAATATGAGAAGCTGAATGGGTGCAAGGGCAGAGTTGGGATTTTGCTGACTATATATGATGAGGTAAGAGAGGTAAGGGAATGTTTTCAGGGAAGTGATTTTAGTAATTGCTCATGGACTCTGAACTGGGTAAGTAGGAAAGGTAGGGCATAAGCAAGGTAAGAGAGAATCAGAAGATCCTGGTGGGTAGGGGAGTTGTTGGAGTTGGGATAAAAGAAGGAGTGCGTTTGAACTGGAGATCACGGAGATGTCACAATTACAGGTAATTACATCATGGAGTGGTGTATGACTGTCATGGATTGAATTATGTCCACCAAAAAATGTGTGTATCAGTTTGGCTGGGCCATGATTCCCAGTATTATGTGATCGTCCTCCATTTTGTGATTGTAATTTTATGTTAAAGAAGATTAGGGTGGGATTGTAACACCCTTACTAAAGTGACATCCCTGATCCAATGTAAAAAGAGTTTACCTGGGGTGTAGCCTGCACCACCTTTTATTTTACAATAGATAAAAAGAAAGGGAAGCAAAGCAGAGAGTTGGGGACCTCATACCACCAAGAAAGCAGTGCCAGGAGCAGAGCGCATCCTTTGGACCTGAGGTTCCTTTACTGAGATGCTCCCAGACCAAGGGAAGACTGATGACAAGGACCTTCCTCTACAGCCAACAGAGAGAGCATTTTCCTGGAGCTGACACCCTGAATTTGGACTTGTAACGTAGTAGACTGTGAGAGAATAAATTTCTCTTTGTTGAAGCTATCCACTTGTGGTATTTCTGTTAGGCAACACTAGATGTCTAAGACAGAATTTGGTACCAGGAGTGGGGTGCTGCTCTTATAGACACCTAAAATGTGGAAGCAGTTTTGAAATGGTGAATGGATAGAGAAGTGCCAGCATTAGAGAACCAGCAGCAGCAGAACCAGGAGACCAGTGCAGGATGGTGTTGGAGCCAACCCACGGAGCGAGAGAGCTGAGTACCTGTGTGCAGGAGGCTTCCTGGCAGAGTGGGGTGCCCCCAGGCACTTACTGGTGGAGCTACAGACCTTTGGAACACTTGCCCCAGCAGGGCAGATGGGGTGTGAGGTCCGAGGAGCTGAGAGGCTGAGAAACTAGGAACAGAAGCTGAAGAGACAAGGGACACAAGAAGCTGAGCTGCCTCAGTCTCAAAAAGTATGGCCACGATCTCAGGGGTTTCTAACGGTAGAGTTGCCCCTGAGATGGACTAGGAGAATGGTGTGCCTAAAGCTGAGGGAAGTCTGTCCCAGTGGGGACCTCATACCAGCAAGAAAGCCGGGCCAGTAGCAGAGCACATCCTTTGGACCCGAGGTTCTTGCGCAGAGAAGCTCCTAGTCCAGGGGAAGACTGATGATGACGAGGACCTTCGTCCAGAGCCGACAGAGAGAGAAAGCCTTCCCCTGGAGGTGACACCCTGAATTTGGACTTCTAGCCTACTAGACTGTGAGAAAATAAATTTCTCTTTGTTAAAACCATCCAGTTGTGGTATTTCTGTTAGAGCAACACTAAATGACTAAGACAATGACCATGGAAGAGAATGGCTGAGGCTGGATGGAGGAAAAGATCATTGTCATCAAGAGTATTAAAAGTATCACCTGTATGAATATTAAAATCACCGATAATTCTGAATAGGAATAGCAGTAAAGTGAGCGACAGTGTAGTAGGAGCAAATACCATCAAGGAATGATTAGGAAACAGGGTCTGCAGAAGACTGTAAAAAGGAAGGATGGTGAAGTCTGATAATGTGTGATTCACAAGTGGGTGTGTTTTTAGGGAGAAGTGAGAGAGAATGGAGGAGGAAGAGAGGAAGGGAGACATTTATCCTACTTCAAGACTCAATATATGAGTCACCTAAAAAAGACATCACTTGAGAGGGCTGAAGGAAAAGCAGAGGTTTCAGGAGACATGCACATTTGGTTAGAACCAGAAAGTAAAGTGAATGAATATACTGTTGAGAATTATACATTTTTAAAGGAAAACTATTCACCGCTTATTTATACCTGCATACTTTTGGAAACACTGGGAACTACACTGATGAGTTATTAAAATGTGTGGAAATGCACAATGAGATCTGTCTATTATACA
Source organism: Trichechus manatus latirostris (assembly GCF_000243295.1). Classification (NCBI taxonomy): domain Eukaryota; kingdom Metazoa; phylum Chordata; class Mammalia; order Sirenia; family Trichechidae; genus Trichechus; species Trichechus manatus. Next base: position 676,243 of record NW_004444217.1, read on the forward strand.
GCAGCTAATGCTCTTGAGTCCATGTTGGAATGGCAAATCAGTAGTGCAGCAGGCAGGTTAAGAGAATGAGTGAAAATATGTAAATGAAATGCAGGTATTATGATAGGACAGTGTTCTTTAAAAAAAAGTTCTCAAATTATTTTCTAGGCAGGAAAGTAATACATTTTCTTGCTCAAAACTAGAAATATTAACAAAGGCTTTTGTATATTTCTACAGTGTTGTAAAATAATTTTCAAAATAATTTATATGTATCATGAATTCATGTATCAGTGATTTCGCTTAACAGTTGCCTGGCCAAGAATTCTGCTCCAGGAGTTCATATAAGAAAATATTACTGTGAACCTACACATGGGAAATGTAAATTTTTTCTATAAAGAGGTAGTACAGACAATGTGGATGAACCTCCAAAACACAATTCTAAGTGAAGGAAGCCAGAGGTAAAATATGACATATTGTATGAGTCCATTTATATGAAATGTCAAAAAAAGGCAAATTTATATAAGAGACAGGAAGAGATAATTATTTGCCTTGAGCTGGGGTGGGGCGGGGGGGATGGAGGGTGAGTTCAAATGGGCACTAGCAATCATTTGGGGATGACAGAAATGCTCTAAAACTGTGTTGTGTTGAAGGTTGCACAGTTCTGCAAACTTAGTCTTACTGAATTCTGCATTTAAAATTAGTGAATTTTATGGTAGATATGTTATACCTCAAAAAAACTGTTGAAAATAATACAAAGAATGTTTTAAAACAACATATTTAAATAACAAAACTAGGACCCAAAATTAAGTGTCATGTTGGTGAGTTTTAGCAGATAAATGTATTGTTATTTATTTTTATTGTCAGTGATCTTGTAATGGGAATAGCAGTACAATATATCCTTTGATCCAGTCTTCTCATTTCTGCTGTTTCCTAAGGAAAGTAAATCAAAGGACAAATATGTTACATTCACAGCTTTATTTTCTACAGCATTTTTCCTAATACTAATATTATAAATAAGCAAGTAACAAATACATTGTTGTAATGGATGAACATTTGATAAATTATTCTATATTAATAATATTTTATGCAACATTATCCCTCTAGAAGTTTAGAAAACATGTGTGGGGTAGTAGAAAAATTAGTAATCTAAGTATATATGTAGGTACAAAAACTCAAAAACTCAAAGTCAAAAAAATGAAAAATTGAGAGTTTTGTGGGACTGTTTGCAACTCATTTATATAATTGAAATATGATTTCTATTTAAAAAGTAATGCAAAGTAATGAGATGAAAATATTTGCAATATATAAATAACTGATTAATTGCTATTTCAAAAGTGCAAATAAGTAAAATTAGGAGTAAAAGAGTGAGTACTCTTATTTTTTTAAGCAATGTGGCCTGAAAATGTGGTCTTCATATTAGGATATCAGGTATAATATTCAGAGGTATTTTATTTTATTTTTTATTGTACATCAGGTGAGAGTTTACAGAACAAATAGTTTCTCATTAAACAGTACACGTGTTGCCCTACGACAGTGGTTACGAACCTCACTGCACATCAACATTGTCCTTACTCAACCTTGGGTTCCCTATCACCAGCTTTCCTGTCCCCTTCTGCCTTCTAGCCCTTGTCCCTGGACTGCTGTGTCTCATTAGTCCCGTTTTGTTTTATGGGGCTGTCCACTCCCCAGCTGAATGGTGAACCTCGGAAGTGACTTCGCCACTGAGCTAAAAGGGTGTCTTGGGGCCATACTCTCGGGGTTTCTCCAGTCTCTTTTAAGCCAGTACATCTGGTCTTTTTTTTGTGTGTGTATTAGAATTTTGTTCTACATCCTTCTCCAGCTCTGTCCAGAACCTTCTGTTATGATGCCGGTCAGAGCAGTGAGTAGTGATAGCCGGGCACCATCTAGCCGTACTGGACTCAGTCTGGTGGAGACCTTGGTAGCTGTGTGTCCATTAGTCCTTTGGTCAGAGGTATTTTAAAGTAAATTTTAAAGAAATTTGGTATACTTATATAACATTCTTGGTCATAGATTGAGAAAATTACTGTCCATCTTAAATCAAAATGTATTTGGATTTTTTCCTAGGTAGTGTTGGATGTTTTGTAGTAAACACCTTCACTCATTTATTCAACAACTATTTATTGTCCATCTACTGTATCTCAGGTACTTTGGTAGGTGCTTAAGAGACAGCTATGAATAAAAGAGGCAACATTCCCATTCATGACACACTCATAGTTTAAAGAGAAAAGCTGTAAGCATTAAATATAATAAATAACGTAGAATATTTTTAAAATAACAGTTTATTTCAACTGAACAATGCAGGTTAAAACTAGGGAAGAAGTACGCAGGGCAGAGTTCAGGAAAACACCAAACGTGGGGCTTCCATTGTCCTCTCCCATGGAGTAATGGACGGAGTTACTTTCTCAACTTAGATGTGTGACAATACACACAGAGTACTGCTAATCAGGGAAGCTCTCTTGAACCTTGGTATCCAGCTGACGCCACTTTACCCAAAGCCCTCACCCTAAATCATTGTTGGCGTAACTCAAAGCCCCCATCATAAATCACATTGTTACTACATAGCTGGCCCAATATCTCAGGCAAACAAAGACATATCCTTCCAATGCCTTGGAGATTATCTCCCAGAAGCCCAGGAAAGGCTAAAGCCAAACCTGTCTTAGGGCAAGATAAATTCTTTACTACTCAGGTAACCACAGAATTCACTAGCTAAACTGGGACACTTGATAGTGAAAGGGGATAACCAAATGAATTTGGGGTGTTAATAAGCAGGGACATACAGTTATCACAGTTACTAGTGGACCTGACCAAAAATAAACAAGAAAATGAGTAAATAGGTGGGTAAGTAGTAGATAGATAGGTAGGTAGGCAGGTAGACAGACAGGTAGGTAGGTAGATAGATAGATAACAGGTTTTGGTGGAGTGATAAGGTCAAAAACCTTATGGAGATGGGGTTAAGAGAGTGGAGGCAGAGTCTCTGATAGAAATTTGGTTACATTTAGGGAGATTAATAAATAATTTGTAAAGAAAATTGTAACCAGTTTTTTTTACTTATAGGGCAGGGAGTTACAAATACGAAAGGGGGAAAACAAGTAAATCCTGAGGTGTTGGATTGGAATCAGAGGTATCATTATAAATTCATGGTTTTGAATATTTATAGATACTTATACAAGTAAATATAGATTTAAATGTGGGTATCGCTATGTATGACAGAGCCCTGGTGGCATAGTGGTTAAGAGCTCAGCTGCTAACCAAAAGGCCAGCAGTTCTAATCCACCAGCTGCTTCTTGGAAACCTTATGGGTCAGTTCTCCTGTGTCCTATAGGGCAGCTGTGAATTGGAATCTACTCAACGGCAACAGGTTTAGTTTTGTTTATCTCTATGTACATGTGTGTATATATACACATATGAATGTGTTTCCTACCTCTGTTCACTGAGAGGAAACTGGATGTAATGACATCACAATTGTAATGAGCACCATTGCATCTAGATCTTGGCTTCTAAATACCATCATTCATTGAAAGGAACCAAGGCTTCTTGCAGTAATGGTTGATTCTATCTCTGGAAAAGACAAAGAACAAAAGGTCCCTGGAACATCTTATTGTGCCAGAAAGCAAGGGAGTACTCAAAGAATGATAGAGGCATATCAAAATGACATAGAAGCCAGCTTGGAAGGGACTGAAACACGCCAATCAGGGACAATTTGTGTATCATAACAATGATGTTACTGCATTATAATCCACTGGATAAAATTGGGAACCATGAGTAAACAGTGATATGTATAAATAAATGAATAAAACGAAAGATAGATGAGAAATGGTATGTTTACATAGTCTTAAAGTACATTCTTCCCCAATATTTATAAACTACAAAGGAAAAAGTAGTAACTTTACCATGGAAAATAGTGGAAAACACCACCTTATTGAGGTGGTCAAGGTTAACATCACTGTTAACGGGACAAATCGCGATGATACGCCACATGATATGATGCAATGAAAGGAATAAAGCATCACTTCTGTAATACACCTGTCAAAGTTGCATAACTTGAATCTAATCATGAGGAAACATCAGACAAACTCAGACTGAGGAACATTCTAAATAACTAACTAACCAGTAGGGTTCAAAAGTGTAAACGTGTACAAAAGACAAGAAAAGACTGAAGAACCAAAGGAGACTTTAAGAAATCAGTGACAACTAAATGCAACAAAGTATGAATCTGAATTGCATTCATTTGCTATAAGACTATTATTAAGACAATTAGAAAAACTTGAATGGTATTTGAGGATTATATGGGAGTAATGTTTCGATATTAATTTCATTATTCAGATGGTTGCATTGTTATTAGGTAGGAGATACATCTTTGTAAGAAATATGAACTAAAGTATTGGGGAGTTGTCATGGACTGAATTGTGTCCCCCAAAAAATGTGTGTAGCAACTTGGCTAGGTCATGATTCCCAGTATTGTATGGTTGTGTAATCTGATGTGATTTCCTTAAGTGTTGTAAATTCTGTCACTGTGATGAGGTTATACTGATGAGGTTGACAAGATTAGGTAGTGTCTTAATGCAGTCAATTTTGAGATATAAAAGAGAGAAGTGAGCAGAGACACACGGGAACCTCATACCACCAAGAATTCAGTGCCAGGAGCACAGCGGGTCCTTTGGACCTGAGGTTCACGTGTAGAGAATCTCCCAGACAGAAGGAAGACTGATGCATCACAAGGACCTTTCTCCAGAGCCGACAGAGAGAAGGCCTTCTCCTAGAGCTGATGCCCTGAATTTGGACTTGTAGCCTACTGGACTGTGAGAGAATAAACTTCTCTTTGTTAAAGCCATCTGCTTATGGTATTCCTGTTAGAGCAGCACTAGATGACTAAGCCAGGAGTGATGAGACATTATGTCAACAAATGACATTTATGCCTTTGACAATCCCCTTCCCTTGTATAGAAAAAGCATTCTCCGTTTTTAAGAGTACTTTCCAGAACATAGTATTGGCTCTATCTTTGTGACAATAGTAATATCATACATGTTTATATAAATTTCTAATAATGCCATAGATTTTTGCCATTAAATTGTATAGTGTCTTAGTCATCTAGTGCTGCTTTTACAGAAATACCACCAGTGGATGGCTTTAATGAGCAGAAGTTTATTTTCTTACAATTCAGGAGAGTAGAAGTCTGAATTCAGGGCACCAGCTCTAAGGGAAGGCTCTCTCTCTGCTCTCGGGGAAGGTCCTTGTCTCTTTTCAGCTGCTATTCCTGGGTTCCTTGGCAATCATGTGGAGTGTATCTTCCTGTTTGTTTGTGCTTGCTAGCTTGCTCTTTTATATCTCAAAAGGAATTGATTAAAGGCAAACCCTACACTAACACTGCCTCCTTAACATAACAAAGAAAACCCATTCCCAAATGGAATTATAACCACAAGTATAGGGGCTAGGAATTAACACAGCTCATATTTTGGGAGGACACAATTCAATCCGTAACATAGCATAAAAGATACAATTTAAAGGTTGTTTTATCTTATTTTCAGTTTAACTGTACACAGGTTTTATTTAAATACTAAAATCTTTGTGACAAAGAAAATGGACACTACTAGAATACATTGTAAGACCCCGCTCTCCCTTGTTAATCTTCAGATGACTTAACCTTTGTTTTTGATTATGTTAACGATAATTTGAAAAAAGCAAAATCCAATTTAAAAGCAAAATATATCACCACCTCAAGTCATTGACAAAACAGAACACAAGAAATAAAAATTATACCTTCGATTAATACTTTGTCGTATTTCAAAACAATATCTGACTTTAACAAAAATGAAACACCTCATGTGCATTTCAGATTAATTTAGATGAAGATTTTTTTCTCCTTTTCAGTCTCTTTTCACCAGCCTGTCAAAATAGAATGAATAGTTGGGTTGATTTTACCGGAATGTTTCTGTGAGTTCGTGATCTGTCTTCTTTTTGCCAAATTTTAACATATTATTTTAATAATAACACCACAGGGTTCCCATACACTGTGACCCTGTAATATTAATCATCTCTTTCTACCTTGTTGTAATACCTGAACAGGATGTGAATGGGTCAGTGTGTTTTCCCACTACCTGGGGACTCCCAAAGAAGAGCAGTTTTTCTCTGTGACAATGGATGGGACTGTCTGGAAATGGATTATTATTATTATTGATTTTTTTTTTCCCAAGACTGGACTTTAAAGAGATATCTTCAGTCTGAACAAATTGGAATTTGTTTAGAAGCTTAAAAAAACAGTTATCATTTTAACATTTTTCAAAGTTCTTAGAACTAGAATTCTAAGTATGAAATACAGTTATTGCCTAATTAGTATGTTGTTGGAGATGTTAATGTAGTGCCCATGAATGGCACACTGTCAAGAAAATCAAGGAGCATTTTTTGTAAGTTTTGTTAAAATCACTCACCAAAGTAATAATAATTAATAATGAAATGCTATCAATGTTTTCTTCTTTCTTGATAAGGAAAAAAAAAGGGCAGGGAAGAATACGCATAGATATTTTCTCCCAAACTAACGGATATAAACAGCTTCTCCGTGTCAAAGTTTTACATAACGATGATTCCAAAATGGCTTGAAATTGCAGCAAGTCACTTTCATTAAGCTATGCATATTGAATAGCAATTATTGCTTAATAGGCTTTTTATAAGACACTATTTACAGTACAGCTGCTAAGTTACTATAAATTCTGCTTGAATGTATCATGCAAATATTAACACCTGTGATACCTTCTAAGTACTGAGCCAAATTCTGTAAGATATTCTTAGTCTAATCTTTTCTACCCCATAGCATTTGAACTTTGGCTTATTTACATTATTATTAATATTTTTTACATTTTATCTCAATAAAAATGTCCTTTTATTACATTATACATTATATGGTTTTCTATAAATATTGAGGATTGTGATGAGGGAAAATCTTTCTCAATACTTTCAGAATTCGTGTCTCCTTTGTCTTATTAACAGGCCAACTAAAAAAAAAAAAACTCCATTTCAAAAATAAGAACACTATATGATCTAAAATCAACCTATAGATTTATTAACCACACTTTAATGTCTGATTATTTTTTTAGAAAGCCTAATGGAGATAAAATAACTTCTAAATATGTTTACCAAACTGTATCTAAAAAATAGTAAATGATTGATTATCTGCCTCTGTGTAACAAATTACCCCAAAGCTGAGCACCTTAAAACAAGAAACAAGTATTATCTCACAGTTTCTGAGAGTCAGTAATCTGGATGAAGCTTAGCTGGTATTTTATGAGGTTGTGTTCAAGCTGTTGGCCTAGTCTGCAGTCATTTCAAGACTCGCCTGGGACTGACAGATCTGTTCCGAGCTCACTCATGTGCTCCTTGGTAGGGTTTGGTTCCTGGGCTGTTAGGCTGATGGCTTCAGGTCCCCACTCTGCCATGGGAGCTCACCATAGGATCCTTACAACATGCAGCTTGCTTTCACAGCACAAGTGACAAGAGAGAGCAAGAGAAAGTGAGAGCCCAGGACAGAGGGAAATCACACTCTTTTTGTAACTTATTGTTGGACTTGACATTTCATATTTTGTGACATATTCTACGCATTAGATAAGGCCCCTAGATGTTGCAAACAGTTTGCACTCAATTGCTGACCTAAAGATTGGCAGTTTGAACCCACTCAGTAGTACCCTGAAGCATAGGCTTGGGAATCTGCTTTCATTAAGATCCCAGCCAAGCAAACCCCGTGGAACCCATGGTGTCGCGATAAGTCAGAATGGACTCAACGACAGTGAGGTTTTTTTTGTATGTGTTAGATACACAAGGGAGTGAACGAGGAGGAGGGAATCACTGAGGACCATCTACTAAAATATTAAAAGAACAATACTGTATTACAGAACTTTTCAGACTTTGGCTGGGAGGAGGGATGCTGTAATTGGTAAAAAGGGAAAGAGTCACAACATGTATGGAATAAACCCACTTCAAATGTTTCTAAGTTTTTGTCCGGGATTTTATGAGTCACATCTTTCTTAACTTGACTTTTGCTAATTTCAGGACAAAATTATGACCAAATAAATAAATAACACCTGTTTCTCTGCTTATCTTGTCTACAGCTTCTGAGTTTACGTTCTTATAGTTCTCATTCCCAATGGAGACTGAAGAGTTTTCTCTGAATTCCTGGGAGGCATACATTGATTGACCTAGCTTTTGTCTGCTGACCATCCTGAATCCATATAACTGTAACCAAACATGACTGTGGGATCCATATCTATTTCTGTAGCGATAGCCAAGTAGCTGAGTCAGTCCAACAAAGTAGCTAGATTGAAACAGTAGCTGCAACAATGGGCTCAAGCATAACATCAATTGTGAGCATGGTGCAGGACCGGGCAGTGTTTCGTTCTGTGGTGCACTGGGTTGCTATGAATCAGAACCAACTCAACAGCACCTAATAACAACAGTCTAGCTGTAGAGGTGGGGTTGATTGGGAGGCTATAGTGGTTGAATCCCAGCCAGCTCAGCTGATAGTTCTGAGAGAAGAGGGAAATTTGTAAATTTGTAAAAGTTCACACCTAGAGATTTATCATGTCATGATGGACAGGGTAACTGAATCACCAGAATACATACTTCCTTCCTGAAAATTCGTTCCTAGATTGTTTGAGCAACGGTAGCATATATGTTATTGAACATTCTGACTACTCATTGTGCGTGGTACATATATTTAGCCATTGCATTTCTCTTCCACGCTTCCCATTATTTTATTTATCTTATTTACATGTCTTTTTTTCTTCTTGGTACAACCAAACCAAACCAAACCAAACTCATTGCCCTCAAGTCGATTCGTACTCATAGTGACTCTGTAGGACAGAGTAGAACTATCCCATAGGGTTTCCTTGGAGTGGCTGGTAGATTGGAAGTGCTGATCTTTTGGTTGGCAGCCAAGCTTTTAACTACTGTGCCACCAGGGCTCCTCTTAGTACCACAGAAAGAGTTAATTCTTTATATCATTAGATCAGTTATTCTGTTTACTGCCAAATAGAATCTTGAAAAAAAAATAATTAAGGGATTTTTACCTTACGTGTTTTAATTCACCTTAATATCAATAGGGAGCCCTGGTGGCGCATAGGTTAAGAGCTTGGCTGCTAAACAAAAGGTCAGCAGTTCGAATCCACTAGTCGCTCCTTAGAAACCCTATGGGGCAGTTCTGCTCTGTTCTGTAGGGTTGCTATGAGTCGGAATCAACTCCACGGCAGTGGGTTTAGATTTAATATCAATAAGATACTTTTTTTTTGCTACTACAGCTACTCGTTTATAATATTGCTGCTTTCCTAGCAGCAACAGCTTTAACGGGAGAAAATTAATTCAGTTACATTTACCAGTTATGTTGGATGTGTATCATTGAAGCATCTTTATTTTCCCTATCAAACACAAAGAAGCTCAAGTTATATCTTTAGAACAGTATGATCGAGACTTCATTTTTGATCTGTTTTAAGCAAGATTGCTTTTTCCAAAAGCTATAATGGTAATGAAAAGGAATATTGAATTTCTGTCAATACTTTGGAAACTATAAGGTAAGATTATATGATCTTACCTTACAGTTCAGTATTTATGTGTGCTTTAAATAGGAAGTAGGTGAAGGGCAAGCGCAGAAAAAGGAGGCAAATAACAGAGCCGAAAGGCTTCACAGTAGCAGGGAAGGCTCTCGCTTGTGAGAAGGTGAATCAAATCTCCTAGCTGTTTTCTGAATGGTGTCTATTAAGAACTGCGTGCTTGCTTCTCCTTCTCTTTACAGAAACTTAAAAGCTTTAACTACGTCACCATTTCTCTTGAATCTAGGCAAATGCAAATCTACTGATCAGAATTACCAGCAAATATAAAAATATAAATATATAAAATATATCTCAAGTGGTTAACACATGAGAAATAAACCTTTTAGAGAAAATAAATATTAAGCACAAATTTAATGCTCTAAACAATGAAGCTAAGAGTTCATGAAAAAGAAATATTAATTATTGCCAATTATTAATGTTCTTTAAAAAAATTATTGAACACTTACGAATTAGTGTCACGGATTGAATTGTGTCCCCTGAAAATATGTGTCAACTTGGTTAGGCCATGATTCCCAGTATTATGTGGTTGTCTTCCATTTCGTGATTGATACAATTTTCTTATGTGTTGTAAATTCTAATCTCTGCCTGTGGTTAGTGAGGCAAGATTGGATTATGTTAAGGAGGATTAGGATTGGGTTATGACACCTTTACTAAGGTCACATCCCTGATCCAATGTAAAGGGAGTTTCTGCAGGGTGTGGCCTGCACCACCTTTTATCTAGCAAGAGATAAAAGGAAAGGGAAGCAAGCAGAGGGTGGGGGGGACCTCATACCACCAAGAAAGCAGCACCAGGAGCAGTGCGCATCCTTTGGACCCAGGGTCCCTGCGCCTGAGAAGCTCCTATTCCAGGGGAAAATTAATGACGAGGACTTTGCTCCAGAGCTGACAGACAGAGAAAGCCTTCCCCTGAGGGTGATGCCCTGGATTTAGACTTCTAGCCTACTAGACTGTGAGAGAATAAATTTCACTTTGTTAAAGCCATTCGTTTGTGGCATTTCTGTTACAGCAGCACTAGATGACCAAGGCAGTTAGGCAGTCTTCTCGTGGCTGGGCATCTTGTTGTCAGTTGCCATGGCGTCAGTTCTGACCATGGTGACCCCAAGTGTGCAGACTAAACCTGCTCCACGGGGTTTTCAACGTTGTGACCTTTGGAAGCAGATCCCCGGCGTGTCTCCCGACGTGCCTCTGGGTAGATACTGCCAGCCTTTGGGCTGTTACTTGAGTGCTTCAACATTTGCACCACCCAGGGGTCTGTGAGAGGGCATACAACACTGAATAATATACGCAGAAATCTCCACCATTGAGTAGCTTATATTCTGGTCGGGGGCAAGTCAGATGAAAAACAAACTTAGTATCTACAGTTTGTGATATTAAATATAGGTAAACTAATGTAATATTAGGTTTTTATGCAAATCAGTGATATTTCAATTGCAAGGCCAAAGGCAATGCAAAGGTTTTCCTGTCACTAATTGTTGCTGTCAAGTTGATTCCAACTCATGGCGACCCTATAAGAGAGAGTAGAACTGCCCCGTAGGGTTTCCAAGGACAGGCTGGTGGATTCAAACTGCCAGCATTTTAGTTAGCAGCTGAACTGTTAACCACTGAACCACCAGGGCTCCAGTGCTTGGTGCAGTAGTTTGGACCTGTGGCTGTTAACCAAAAGGTTGGCAGTTAGAATCCACCAGCCCATCCTTGGAAACCCGATGGGGCAGTTTCTTCTGTCCTACAGGGTCCCTATGAGTCGGAATCGACTTGACGGCAGGGGGTTCCTGTCATTAGCACTACTAAATTAGTGTGTGTGTGTGACTGTAGAAAATCACCTGTGTGCACCTGTGTAAACTTATGAGAAAGGTAGAATAGGACCTGTTTCTAAGGAAGATTTTATTTACCAGTTGAGCAAGGGAAGTAGTATAATTCGTGCTACTGTACTTAAATGAAATAAAACATGAGAAGAGCACTCTAGAGCTGAACATGTGGTTGAAAAGAAGTTGTTCTTGGAATAGCATTAATGGATACCTACTGTAGTCTGTTTATCCTCATTGGCAAGTAACAGATTGACACGATTATATTTCACAGAGAAAGACTAATTAGAGACTTTTTGTTTTATCTTTAAAACTTAATTTTAAAAAGCGATTTAAAATGCAATCTATAAAAATACAATATTTGGGGGCAAGTCTAAGTTGGTCTCATGGAAACGTGCCTTATAGAGTAATGCCTGTTAACTTTCTGCCTCTACTTCATTTTATGCTCACTTGACAAGAAACGCGAATGTTTTCTATCAGCGCCTTCTGCATTGTTCTAAGGCTCTGACCTTTTCATAATTTTTGTAGTCAATTCTCTTTGATCTCTCTTCTCTCATTAAAGACTTTTTTAAATTTTTCGTTTTGTGGCACCAGCAGAATGATTAAAGAGCTGTCAATCTAATATGGCAGTCATTGTCCTTTTTCACAAGGAAAGACTGTTAAACGGTATTTATGTCTGTATGTCGATTTGCTAAGGATAGCTCCTTTCTAAATGCAATACTAACGTTTGTAATGATAGAGTAAAATGGTGTAATCAATGATATTTGAAAACCTGCACGTGTAAACAGTAAATGAAGTATGTTATGGATTTTACATGTGGAAATATTCATTACTTTATGGTCATGACTCCATCTTTATGGCTCTTCTCTCCCCCCCCCCCACCTACACAGGTGACATAGGTAAAGCTTATTTTGAGAAAAAGACATATATTCTCCTCATAATTTTATTACAATTGCTTTACTTTCATTTTGAAAGGATAGTCATGCATACAGCACATTTTTTTTCCTAAAGAAAGTCACTGCAATTTTCCTAGCAGCAAAAGGATTAAATTGAAACTAACTAGTAAAATTATGGAGTTAGAGAGCGAACAGTTGATTAGAAAGTGTCCGAAAATCTCATGGTCCATATTCTTCTGTGATATAAGTTTACCGTTTTTTAAACATTGCTTAAATGAAAAGTTCTTAACAGACTGAGTAACGACCACCACATTTTTTTATAATTATCTATTTGACAATGAATGTGCACCTTATACATTAAACATGTTAAAGTATATTTAAATGCTTTAGAAAATTATGTTTTTATGCATGCACAGACCAATAAATTAAGTGGTGCTGTGCATGGAACAGCTTGGAGGAAAAACATTTCTAAGAAATATATTATTTGCCAACTGAGCAAAGGAAACTCTTTGCTGTCAAGTCGATTCTGACTCATAATGACCCCATAGGACAAAGTAGAACTGCCCCATAGGGTTTCCAAGGAGTGGCTGGGTGGATTTGAACTGCCAACCTTTTTGGTTAGCAGCGGTAACTAGCTGTAGCTCTTAACCACTGTGCCACCAGGGCTCGTAGCAAAGGAAGTAGTATAAATATTGTATTTAAATGAAGCAACACATTATAAGAACATTCTAGAATGGAATACATCATTGAAAAGGAGTTCTTGATTTTAGAAAGAAACTACATAGGAATTGCTAATTTCTGATAGAAAAAATAACAGTATTTACAACATCACAATAAGGATATTTAAACTCCTAAAACTTCCCAGCTCTTCGGAGTCAATTGTATCAAACTCTTCTTAGAAAGAAATCCTAATTTCAACTCAGGTGGTAAAAAATATGCATATACATTGCCTGTATTTAATGGTATTTTCAACAATCTCTGTGCACTTATAATGTGGAAATAATCAGGAAAAAAATTCAGTGTTGAATTCCTGAAGATTTTGAACCTGCAAGAAAATGTATCAAGTTGCTCACTCCAGCATTAGGAGAGGTGTCTTAGTCATCTAGTGCTGCTCTAACAGAAATACTGCAAGTGGATAGATTTTAACAAAGAGAAGTTTATTCTCGCAGTCTGGTAGGCTACAAGTCCAAATTTAGGGCATCAGCTCCAGGGAAAGGCCTTCTCCCTCTGTCAGCTCCAGAGGAAGGTCCTTGTCATCAGTCTTCCCTTGGTCTGGGAGAGTCTTAGCGCAGGAACCTCAGGTCCAAAGGATGCACTCTGCTCCTGGCCCTGCTTTCTTGGTGGTATGAGGTTCCCGTGTGTCTCTGCTCACTTCTCTCTTTTATATCTCAAAAGAGATTGCATTAAGACACTACCTAATCTTGTAAACCTCATCAGTATAACCTCATCACAGTGATAGAATTTACAACACATAAGGAGATCACATATAACCTCATCATAGTGATAGAGTTTACAAGACGTAAGGAAATCACATCAGATTACACAATCATACAACACTGGGAATCATGACCCAGCCAAGCTGAGAGATATTTTTTTTGGGCACAACTCAATCCATGACAAGGATATAGGAAATTCTCTCTAAACTAGGGCTCTTAGGGCCACAGACCGTCAGTTCAGACCAGAACAACCCTGGGTATGTGTTTTAAACATAAAGCGAATACTCTTATTTTAACTTAATAAAAAAAAATTAAAGATAAAAAAATTGACTATCATTTAGGATGGACGCAGTTTAAATCTAACAAGTTTTTGTATATACCGTTATTGTCTAGCATATAAATAAGTAGAAAAATTAATTTTTCCTCAGCATTTATTTTTTTATATCTACTTGTTTATGATTCTTTAAATATTAATTTTGGAAATAGTTTTTAAAGTTCGAGTCAACATAAATAGATCAATGGTGAAGAGACAAAAACAATTCACAATAGAAGAAAAATATGAAGAAGAAAAAGATAATTCAGTTTCATTGATAACCACAGTGACGCATGACACAACAATGCTAGACCAGTGTTGTTGATGAATTAAATATTTTCTTAACTGATCTTATAAGGTCATTTACCATTCAAACACTGGTATAAATTTCACATTGTTATTTGCAATAGTGAAATATGAATTGGACATAAATGTGACAGTGACTATACAGGTAATCTTAGGTCAATGCCACCAATTTATTTCAAGACAGAAGGATCTCCTCCATCAGCTTCGCAGCTTGTTAGACAGCCACAGAGCTATTGCAAGGCTTACACAAATCCACATACGCACCAGGCATTGCGTGCATCATTTTCCAAAACTGCTGTGAGTAACCATGGAGCCCTGGTGGCGCAGTGGTTAGGAGCTACAGCTGCTAACCAAAAGGTCGACAGTTTGAATCTACCAGCCTCTCCTTGGAAATCCTACGGGGCAGTTCTACTGTGTCCAGTGGGGTCGCTACAAATCAGAATCAACGGGATGCCAATTGGTTTTTTTTTTTTAAATGAGTAACCAAGTAAAAAGTCGGTTCTTGTCATGTAATTTCTTAATGAACAAAGGTAAAAGTGTGACTTCCATCAGATGGGATGGAAATGGGATACTTTTATCTTTCTTCTAGGAAAGTCTGTAAACCAATCTTATAGAAGAAAGTCTTTAGTATCTTCGTATACTACATCTGCACACAAGTCTGCCCACATTTCCTATCCGAACTCATCAGAAGCTTTTCTTTCATGTCTCGCAATTATGAAATATATATGGGCTGTCTCGTTAGGAAACATACTGTCCACTGCCACAGGCCACTTTACACCTCGTGTTTGGGATTTAATCACTATAAGGCTTGAAATGAAATCATTCTAAGTTTGTCCCCTTTCAAACCTGATAAAATGGTGAGCAGAGAGAGGACGCCCTTTGTCGCGTTTGTTGGTTAACAGGATTGTTGCTGCTCTGAGTATAATCTGGAGACCCTATTTCCAGAATATCAGGAAACAGTCCCATTAGTTACTGCATTATTAAAACAGAATTTGGGATTTTTTTTTTAAGTAATTGTACTATAAATATGTGAGCACCATCCCCGAAGTTTCATTTCTGTATTTGGCAGTATCTTTGAAATTGCATTGAAGATTTCTGTGCATGTAATTTTATAAACACTCAGCTAGATTTTTCTTTTTTCTTTTTTTTTTTGCATTTTCCCAAATACCACTTCAAGAAACAAAAAATATGTATACATAAATATCAAAATGGAATAAATTTAGAAAAACAAAAAAAATCTTCACCATAATTTTTTTGTAGAATTTCTATTTTATTCCCAGATTTTGTATATAACTGTATTGTATACATAGCCCCAGAGTCAGACTCTATCTATGCTCCAAGAAGGCAGGGATACTTTCTATTTTATTTACTGATTCATTTACCCTTCTTGCTTAGAACTGTAACATAATAAATATTATATATTTGCTGAATAAATTAATGAGCAAAAATAATTTAGGTTGGAATTCCTAATTCATGGTGTATAGCTGATTCCTACTTGCACTTGGAATGAACTAATAAACTTAAAAAATAGAAAACTGAGAGTAAAGAAAATTGAGAATAATAAAATAACTAAGAGAGTGGACTCTGCACTAGGCTGTTTAGGTTTGAGATTTGTCTCTGAGAGTTACTGACTGTGAGACCCAGTCCCCTAGCCTCTCCTCGTCTATAAATTGAGGTCCATGAGGCTGTTCATATCAGAGAGGGAGGGCAGTGTTGTATCAGTGGTAAAAATCTCACCTTCCAGGTGGGAGACCAGAGTTCGAGTCCCAGACCATTGCACCACGGGCACAGCCACCACCTGTCCATCAGTGGAGGCTTGCGCGTTGCTATGATGCTGAACAGGGTTCAGCAGAGCTTCCAGACTAAGAGGGACTCGGAAGTAAGGTCTGGTGATCTGCTTCCACAAATCAGCCACTGAAAACTCTATGGATCACAACAGTCCAATCCGTGACCAACAATGGAGATGGAGCAGGACTGGGCAGCATTTCTTGCTGTTGTGCATGGGGTGGCCGTGAGTCAGTGAACAAGCAACAAACAAAAATACCGTAAATAACTATTACAATTCTTTTTCTGACCCCCTCTTTGGGAAGGATGTCAAGTGTCACAGAGCAAGGACAACAGTTAAAGTATCTCTTAACACCAGGTGGTTGGCATACAGTTGAAGGTAAAAGTTTAAAATTCTTTCAAAGACAGAAGCCTGAAATATAAATCCAAATAGGTCATCAGAGAAGACAGATCTCTAACCTTTCCACAGAAATATTGCAGATGGGTTTTGGAGGACATTGTTGTTGTTAGCTGTGATTGAGTCAGCCCCAGCTCGTGGCAACCCAAGTACAGCAGTACTAAATGCTGCCTGGCTCTGTGTCACTCCCACGATCAGTCACTTGGCAGACCATTGTAATCCACAGGGTTTTCTCTGGTTGAGTTTAGAAGTAGATCGCCGGGCCTTTATTTCTAGTCCTTCTTAATCCAGAAGCTCTGCTGAAACCTGTTTAGCACTATAGCAACATGGAAGCATCCACTGACGGAGGGGTGTTGGCTGAGCATGAGGTGCATTGGCGAGGAGTCAGAAGTGGATGTCCTGCATGGAAGATGAGAATTCTACCATGGAAATGCCACAGGTGGCAATTTTCTTAGGAATCCTCATTTACGTATACATATACGTGTGTGTATATATATATACACACACACACACACACACATATATATACGTATATATACACATATATATACACACACACACATACACACACATATGTGTGTGTGTGTATATATATATCCCTTTTACACTAAAATAAACAACATATAAAGAAGACTGCAAAATTGGAAGGCATTACATATATAAGAATGCAAAATTGGAAGGCAAAGTTTGAATGCATTACATATATGTATGTAATGCCTTCCAACTTTGCGTTCTTTATATTGCTGTGTTCCTTTTAGTGTAAAAGATGTATAATCCTGGAGAAAACTGAAATTCTGTACATGTGGCCACGTCTGTCCTGTGGCTCTGACTATGCCGACACATTCCTGAGGACCCGCAGGGTTATCATAGTTATTGAGTATAAAACTCAATGAATAATTCATAAACTGCATCTTAACTTATCTCAAGCTCTATATTTAGCGAAGCTTTGCCATTTACTCAACATCTGCATTTCATTCCAACCTAAGGGTTTGTAAAATGTAGCTTCGCCAAAGGGATTGCTGTGTCTTAGGTTATTTTCTCTTTATGACAATGATGGACATGCTATTTAAGTGATAATCTTACTATATGCATTCACCCAGCTTTGGGGAAAAAAACAACAAAACTGTCTACTAACACTGGCGTATGTCATTGTGCAAATTTATGTGTGGGAACATCAAGAAGAAAAAGGTTATTTAATTTCCCAGTGGGACATAGACATGTTTGATTTGCATTCTTATTTTTAAAAAGTGTAAAAAAGAAGAAAAACCCAAACACCAATTTAATGCTTCCATGTGGTCTCCATTAGCTGTCTTGAAATAGAGCGAATTTTGGAACTCTTTTATCTTGCGGATGAGGAAATTCACGAGCACTGCTTTGACTTCTATGTATATATTGTTGAGCGTTGTATTTTTGCTTTCCTTATTTCTTTACACTTTCAACTCCAAGCTGGAGGTTCTATGCTCTGGGAACTTAGAGCAGTCCATAAATCATTTTTTAAAATAAATTTACATGCAGTGGTTGAATGATGTCTGACTTGAAACCAAGAAAGCTAGGAATTATTTACTCTTTCTTTTTTGATTCTGTCTTAAAATGAGATATATTATAGATAGTAATATTCCTAGATTACTTAAAATATCTGTATTATTTAAGGTAATGCTATCTGCTCTAAGAAATTTACCCTTAAATTTCAGTG
>NW_004444217.1:696648-708806 GCF_000243295.1 Trichechus manatus latirostris
TCTTGCCTTATTGCTCTAGCTAGAACTTCCAGCACAATGTTAAATAGGAGTGGTGATAAAGGGCTAAACTTTTACTTCTTATGCACACATTAAACCAAAATGAATGTTCCTGGTGAGGGGGAGGTATGCCAGGGCAAAGGTTTTCCTCCTTGTATTGATCTAGGGGCCAAGATCTCTCTGTTTTGTAGCTCCACTGTCTCCTAGCGCAAGGTTAATGAACTAGACCTGTGGATGAAGTTCCTCCCACAGACTGTTTTGGTAAGGACCATGAGCTGACTGTAATTTTTACAGTTGCCGTAGTTGAAAAAAATGAAGAGAACGATAATACTTTGTGACATATAAAAATAATATGAAATTCGGTTTCAGCGTCTGCCTTAGGATTTTCTAAACCCCTTGCTGTCAGGTTGATTCTGACTCATAGTGACCCTATAGGACAGAGTAGAACTGCCCCATAGGGTCTCCAGGGAGCAGCTGGTGGATTCGAACTGCCATCCTTTTGGTTAGCAGCCATACCGCTTAACCACTACACCATCAGGGTTTCTTACGGTTATCTAGCGAAACAGAATCAGTTGTATACAGAAGGGTAGGGAGAGAGAGAGAAAAATGGATTGATTTTAAGGAATTGGCTCATGTGATCGTGGGGCACTGGCAAGTTCGTATCTGCAGGTCAGGCAGCAGGCTGGAGATTCCTGCAATCTCGTGTCCCGCGTCCTTAGGTGATGGGAAGAGTGAAGGTGAGGGAGTTACGGCAAAACGTCTACAGTCTGAAGAGAGTCCCTGGGTGGTGCAAACGGTTAACACGTTGGCTACTAACCAAAGGTTGGCTGTTCAACGCCCCCAAAGGCACTTCAAAAGAAAGGCTTGGTGATCTACTTCCAAAGAAATCAACCCTTGAAAGCCCGATGGAGCAGTTACACTCTGACACGCATGGGGTTGTCATGAGTCAGAACTGACTCCACGGCAACTGGTTCTGCTTTACTTAAGACCGACTGATTTGATTACATGTAACAACTTCATAACAAAGTCTAGGCTAGTATTCGACCAGATAACTGGACACCGTAGTCTAACCAAGTTGACACATAACATTAACCACCACAGTGTCCATAAAATGAAGTTTTACTAGAACACAGAGTCATTTTTCTATGTATTGTCTGTGGCTGTTTTGTGCCACAACATTAGAAATGAGTAGTTGTCACAGGCTGTATGGCCCCCTAAGTCTACAGTGGTTACTATCTGTCCCTTTATAGAAGACATTCCAATCTCTGTCCTGAGGCCCTACAGCGTGTACATCTAACCCCTGGTAGTGAAAAGAGCATTGGAAAGGTGTCACTGTATTTTAAATGCTTTGACCCAAGGTGACACACGTCACTATAGGTACATTCATCTGGCAGGAAATAATAGAATGACCACACTAGATGCAGTAGGGAATGGGGTTGCTGAGAGTTGTAGTCCCTGCGTGAGCGGCCACTGACCAGTAACAACTTTTTTTTTTTTTTTTTTGTACTTTAGATGAAGGTTTATAGAACAAACTAGCTTTTCATTAAGCAATCAGTACACGTATTGTTTTGTAACATTGGTTACCAACCCCACGGCGTGTGAACACTCTCCCTTCTCGACCTTGGGTTCCCTATTACCAGCTTTCCTGTCCCCTCCTGCCTTCTCCTCCTTGCCCCTGGGCTGGCGTGCCCCTTTCGTCTTGTTTTGTTTTATGGGCCTGTCTAATCTTTGGCTAAAGGGTGAATCTCAGGAGTGACTTCATTACCGAACTGAAAAGGTGTCCGCGGGCCATACTCTCAGGGTTTCGCCAGTCTCTGTCAGGCCAGTAAGTCTGGTCTTTTTTTGAGAGTTAGAATTTTGTTCTACATTTTTCTCCAGCTCTGTCCAGGACCCTCTATTGTGATCCCTGTCAGAACAGTCAGTGGTGGTAGCTGGGCACCATCTAGTTGTACTGGACTCAGTCTGGTGGAGGCTGTAGTATTCGTAGGCTGTTAGTCCTTTGGACGAATCTTCCACTTGTGTCTTTTGTTTTCTTCATTCTCCCTTTCTCCTGATGGGATCAGACCAGTGGAGTATCTCAGATGGCCACTCACAAGCTTTTAAGATCCCAGACACTACTCACCAAGGTAGAATGTAGAACATTGCCTTTATAAACTATGTTATGTCAGTTGAGCTAGGTGTTCCTCGATACCATGGTCCCCACAGCCCTCAGCCCAGTAGTTCAGTCCCTCAGGGAGTTTGGATGTGTCTGTGGAGCTTCCATGACCTTTCCTTATACAAGTTGTGCTGGCATCCCTCGTATGACCAGTAACAACTTTGCATAGCAGAAGGGGATTTATGAATCTTGGGGAACAGTTAGTATACCAGCTACAGATGTCCATGAATACATTTCTTTTATACTCACAATACATTCATGTAAAAAAATGACATGGTGAAGTTGTCTGACCTCCGTGTCTAATTTCACAAAGGGAAGCAGCATCAACTAAAGGCTGATTCTTATGAGGTGGAAGTCTGACATGTCTCCTCTCTCCAACCTTTTAACTAGTTTGATGCCAACTGTTCCTCCCATGGCACTCTCTACTTCTCTACTGGGTTTGATAATTTGTTGCATTGGCCACAAAGAACTCAGAGACAGTACTCAGGATTATGGGGTTTACTAGGGAAGTAACGGGTTACAATTCAGGATACAGTTCTTTGATAAAGACAGCCTCTTCTCAGCTGTTCCCACAGGCAGGTCTCTCCCTGGCTTTTGGCCTCTCCACCCTCAAACCACCACCCCCCCAGCCCTGACCCCTTGGGCCTCTTGGCCCCTCAGCTCTTAAGCCTGGCCTCTGCCCTGTTCATACAAGTGTGACAAAACTCTTTAGCTTTGGCAATAAGTGCCCAGAGGCACTCCATTCTGTCAGCAAGCCTCGGCCCTAAGGCTCTCAGCTGTCTTGCTCTGTGAGTCAGCAAGCCAAGATCTGCCAAGTGCTCAGAGGCACCCTACTCTGCAAGTAAGCCTTGGCCTGAAGGCACTCAGCTTTCTCTCTCCATGGGTTGGCAAGCCTAACTCCATTGGCAAGTACCCAGAGGCACCCCACTCTGCTAGCAAGCTTCCTGCTCAAAGGCACTCAGCTCTCTTGTGCTGTGGGTCAGCAAACCTAGCTCCAACAAGTGCCTGGAGGCATCTAATTCTGGCAGCAAGCCTCCTGCCCAAAGGTGCTCAGCTTTCTCTCTCTGTGGGTTGAGAAGCCCACCATACCATCTCCTGCCGATCTCCTGGTTCTGCTGCTTGCATTTCTCTGCCACTGCTTCTTTGGAGTCTCTTACTGTCTTCCATGTTACAGCTCTTCTATCTCCTGGGTCTAGGAGGTTTTTAGTGAAGGGATCTTGGGTCCAAAGGATGCTCTCCACTCCTAGCTCTTCTTTCTTTCTGGTAATGAGGCCTCCCATTTCTGCCTCTGGAATGGCTCATTTTAAGCCCAGCTGGATGGCAGAATTGACCAATCCCCTCATTAGGGTTCCAAACTTATTTTCATGGTCTCACCCCCACAGGGGTTCCATGCACGTTACTTGCATTATTATCAAGCTGTCCAATCCTTTTGGTGGGCCACAAGCAACTTATATGCATAGTTCCAGGACCATGGTTAGAAAGGCCATATAAAAGTGATTCATCACACCACAGTTCACCTCCTTCCAAGGGAGACAGTCTGAATTTCAGTGGAAAAGTGAACATCTCTAGGTGATGTATAGCTTCTCCATCAGATCTGAATGTAGCAAATTGTGGTCTGAAAATTTATAAAGAAAAAGAGAAATTGTTTGTCCCCAGTACTCTAAAACAAAATATCACAGTGCAACGTTCAGGATAACCACAATAAAAGCATAAAAGCTCCCATTCAGAAGTGGGAGATGATAAAATAGTGGTAACTGATATATATACTTACCAAACCAGACGCCATTGAGTCAGTTCCGACTCACGTCAGAGTAGAACTGTGCTCCACAGGGTTTTCAATGGATATGATCTTTCAAAAGTAGATTGTTAGGCTTTTTTCTGAGGCTCTTATGGGTGGACTCGAACTGCTAGCCTTTTGATTAGCAATCACGACCATTAACCAGTCGTGCTACTCAGGGATTAAACTGGAGTATATATAACCAGTTGCATCAAGTTGGTTCCAGCTCATGAACTGCTATATAGCAATGAGGAAATCCTGCTGGGCAGTCTTTGTGAAGACCCCTTCCTCTGATTGTGGAGGTGATTTCTTAATTAGACCCTGGTATTGTTCTCTGTTAGGAATCATCTTGTCTACTGTTTTCCATGGTTTCTGGTTATGCCCCTTGTGCATTACCTTGTATGGTCAAATGTGAAGTAGGCATAGCAGAGGATACCGTTCTTTGCAGGCTTTACTTCTGTCAAACTTGTACAAATTTGGTGGGCTATGAGTTGTTTAGAATCTTGAAAGCTGTGATCTGGGCTCCAAGTTCCTTCATAAACAATTCCCTTGAAAATCTAGCAGTATTCTACTTGCTCCTTGGCAATGCTATGTTCCAGGGCCCATTTCTTTTTCCAGGGCATAGTCCTCATACGTTTCCTTTCTTCCTGGTTGTATTCAAGCCTCTTCCACTCAACTGAACGGCAGCTATGTTGAAACAGCAAGTTTTGTTGGAATGGGTTAACTTTATCTTCCATTCTTTGGGGTCTAAGATCGGTTTTCTTCAAATTTCTGAGCTTTTCTAAATCTGTCTTTTGGGTTTCTTTCTTCTCATAAACCAGCCAAGTACTGCCATGGCTCATCTTTTTCATGTGATACTTCGTAAGTGCATCAAGTGAAAACCAAAACACGCCGAGATTCTGGCTTTACTCATGTTTTCCCCTAAAGCTGTAGGTTCAGTCTGCCTTGCAGGTTTTCACCGGCAACAGATTTCCAAA
The DNA here is from genome assembly GCF_000243295.1 of Trichechus manatus latirostris. Lineage (NCBI taxonomy): Eukaryota > Metazoa > Chordata > Mammalia > Sirenia > Trichechidae > Trichechus > Trichechus manatus. Next base: position 701,555 of record NW_004444217.1, read on the forward strand.
TGTTTTGCTATATCCTAAAATATTCAGTGTGACTAGTTGAAAATAATATGCATTCTAAGGCAACTAGTTTTCTATGTATGGTGGACTTTCCATCCACGCGTTCTTTAGCTTTTCTAACTCAAGAGCTGTAGATCTCCACCTCACCCTGGTTCCTCAGACTCCACTTCAGCCTCTGTCTCCTGTTTTCTGAAAGCACTGGTGTATAGTTTCCTTCTCACATAGGCTGTGATAGTACATAAATATAGATCTAGATCTATATCAACTGTCGCTTGTGAACAGATGTTTCCATCAGGATGTAGCGAATCTTTTGCAGAGCAGTGATTGAAGGAACCTAAGAGTACCCAAATCTTACTCCAAAGGAGACAAGCGCAAGGAGAAAAATGTAAAGAAATTAATACTTGTCCCACATTGGAGTTTCACCATAAACGTCCAGTGAATGCCGTGGAACACTTGTTTACCTACGCTAGTACGCCTAGACAGTACATCAGTGGAACCAAAATATGCCAAAGACTTTCTTGCTTAAAAAAAATAAAAATAAAACTCGTTGCCACTGAGTCGATTCTGACTCATAGCAACCTATAGGACAGAGTAGAACTGCCACATAGGATTTCCAAGGCCGTCAATCTTTACAGAAGCAGACTGTCACATCTTTCTTTCAGTGGAGAGGCTGGTAGGTTTGAACCACCAACTTTTCGGTTAGTGACCAAGCGCTTAACCACGGCACCACTTCCCAAATCCTAAGTAATTCAAGTTTCAATTTTTTTTCAAACTAATGCAAAATGGAAATAAAGGGGGAAAAAAAATCCCAACAAGAAGCATAAGAGAGTGCAAAAATCGTATTTGAACTAAAGTTTACCGTGCAGCTTTGCTACTTTAGGTTAGCCACTTGAGCTGCCGTCTATCCCGGGAAGACAATGACCAAAGCCCCAGATAGCATCTTCCAGGTGAGTTTAATTTAACCTTGGGAGCATCCAAAGGAGTAACCCACACCCATGGGTTCAGCACAGTGATTGCACCTACCAGCCCTTTGGTCAATGAAATGATAGTAAAAATCATAAGCATTTAGCCATCCTTCTGTGTGGGAGTGGGAGAGATGGGGTTTGAGTATCCCCAGGCTTCATTAGGTTTTATGGCCTCTAATTGAGCAGTAAAAACTGTCAGATGGGGCAAGTGAGACTGTGGTGGAGTATTTTTCAAAGGGAATTGAGTGTGAGGTTATAGATTAAATGAATTTTATTCTTCTACAAAGTCAAATAATACCAAAAAAACTGCAGTAAATTAGTAACATTCTTAAATGAATTAAAGTATTGTTGAAAAGAAGCCTATATAAATCACTCTTATGCATACAGTTGTGAAGAGCCAAGTTTTTGTTTCCCGAATGCCTGCGTCCTGAGTGAATTATGGAGAGCCTGCTAAAAATTCTAAAACACAAAGCTGGAAAGAGTCCTTGACAGACGGAGCCTACTCAAGGAAATTGCATAAAATGCTTTATCATGTTCCTGTATGCTATGGCGTAAAATAATTGTTTGGAGAAATGAGATTCTTGTTTGAATTCAGAGCCAATTTTATTATTTTTTTTCTATTCTAACTGACTGGCTTTTGATATGGCGTGCCATAAAGACTTTTAACAAGGACCTGATTCAAAAATTATTTATGAAAATTTTGTTCAGAAAGAACACAATGCAATAAAATGGACAGAGAGCTAAGAAAATAATACCAGGCTCCGTGTTCCGACCGGGGAATCCTTTCCTTTTCTTCTTCCCTTTGTTTCTCCCTCCCCCTTCTTCTCTCCTTCCTCCTTGCTTCCTTCCCTCATTCTTTTATTTCCTGACGCTACTTCTGATTGCGCTGTGGGAAATCAACACATTCCTAGAGTCAACATGCACGTTCTAGAAAGACATAACATCTGATAGAGAGAAAATACTATGGGGGCAAGAATTACAGACATTCTTTTCAATTTTATTAATTAGTTAACCTGAAAAATACTATAGGAGCTAATGCATAGTGAAGGTTTTGTACTTAGAATCCTTTTTCTCAACCTAGAAATCAGACTCAGGGAAAGCACGGCAGCTGTTTCTCCTTTCTTATTTCGACAGTTTTATTTTTCCGATCAAGTGGTAAGCAAGGAGGATGCCAATGATATTGACTTCAGTGGAGACAATTCATGGAGGAAAAGCTCTCAGTTTTCCTTCCCCGAACTTTAGATGGCCTTAGTTTCTGTTCCCGTAAGTAAAGTGAGGCGTTGGATTGTTAACTGCTTCTTCTAAAACTGTCAGGTATATTTGTCGAATGGTAGCTAAACATATTTCCTTCTGTTTATGAAGACAAAAATCAAAACAATTCCTCATAATTAAGACATATTTTGATACATAAAATATATTTTGAGTGGTCAAACAATATTTTCACGTGCCTCTTGAAACATGTTGGGTTATCAGGCATTTCTTTTAGGTGAAGATCTTTGCCTTTTTAAGTTGCATATCTGTCACCGTTATTTTCGGTATGGGAATACATTTTGCCAAATATAGAATCGCCTTGATCTTTCAGAATCACGTTTTTTTAAACTCAAACCTCAGGTCATACTTTCCTCGTGCTGACGCCATGGAACTACTGAGGGCTAAACGTTGAAAGTCTACTTTGCTTATGAGAATTCAGAACCGAAAATTTGAGGAATTTTCCAAATTGTGTTTTAAATATAGGAAGCTAGGCTTAGGAAACATTCTCATCTGCTCATATCTGGAATAAAAATATACCTGCCAATGAAATTTAACAGAAGCAGTTCACACATTCGTTAATTAATCTTTGCCCTGAGTCATAATCACTGTGATTATTTGTTTCACTTGATGTAAATTTCAGGCTGAATTAGCCAGATATACTGTCAAGACAACTCAAGTTCTTGGTTGTGGGTGGAGAATCTTTTTTTCTTTAAGTAAACATTTGGGATAGTGACGCTCTCATCTTTGACTTTTTAAGTAAAACTGATTCAGAAATTTATCAGTTATGGGTATGTGGTTTTCCATGACATTTAAAATGGCAAAATGAAAAGAGGAACACTCGAAATCATATTAACAAGCTTGAGCAAGGGAGTTAAGATCTTCCAACCTGCCTCTTACTATCAAAATGTAAAGACGAATACATACTGCATAGAATTGCTATAAATAGTTAATACTGTAATATATGTATCTGTCACGTAAAAGGCTATCCATACACACGTAAATCTAAACCCAAATTTGTGTAAATATTTGGCTAAGTTACTGAAATATTGTTTTAGAGTAATATTTTATTGGCTTGAAAGAGAAAGCAAGTTTCCAACTCAGTACAATTACATTGATTGCATTGGTAAAGTAGAGGATCAGTGAAAATGTGGGAAACCCTCCAGTAGGTGGATTGACGCAGTTGCTGCAACAGTGGGCTCCAACCTGCCCAAGGTTGTGCGGATGACGCAGGACCAGGAGGTGTTTCGTTTTGTTGTGCATGGGTTTCCGTGACTAGGAACTGACTCGATGACACCTGACAACAACAACAGCAATTAATTACATAGCTGGTTTAGTCGTACATCAGGTTATGTATTTTTAACTTCTTGGCCTACTATTTTGTAGAAAATAGGTTTATGGACATTTGTGTTGTACACCGTCAAGGTCCTTTGCAGTTGAATGCATTTTTTCTGTAGTTTAAAATGAAGTCCACAGTAATCAAAATAATGTTGGGGAGTAAATATGTCTAAACCGTAAGAATCTACATTGCTACTGTATGAATTTGACATCATGTATATTTTAATATATTTCAAAGTTTTTTTGTTTCATTTAATCAGAGGTGGGATTGAAAAGGAAATTATAAATATGTAGTCATGTCATTTTTATGTCATGTCATATTTCTCTATTTTGAAATTTTGAAACTGTTTATTATTGCTTTCTACAATTGTAAATATGCTCACTGCTTAAAAGAAAATTAGTACCTTTACAGAATCTATTAGTCATGTATTATTATATCTTTTTCATGATTTAAACCTCTCGATGAAAATATAGCTTCCGAATAAGAGCAGTGAAACATTCTTTACTAGAACATTAGCTTCACTGAATAGTTGAGTTGTATTTGTAAGATCTATGTTACAAAACAGCGCCCTGCTGGCATAGTGGTTAAGTATTTGACTGCTTACCAAAAGATTGGCAGTATGAATCCACGCTGGAAACCCTACGTGGCAGTTCTACTCTGTCCTGTAGGGTTGCTATGAGTCGGAATCGACTTGAAGGCAATGGAGTGTTTTACCTTAAAAAACATAGGTTCTTGAAATAAACCTGTCTTTAACTGTATTTTTCTTCAGTAGTAACAAAACTGTGCAAACTTGTTTAAAGATCATTTCAAAGACCCTGGTGCACATTATAAATTATCCAATTCCCTTTTTTTTAATTAATTTTTTTTTATTATTGTAGTTTAAATGAAGTTTACATTTCAACTTAATCTCCCATACAAAATTTTATACATACATTGTTATGTGACCCTAATTGCTCACTCCATTCTGCGACAGCACACTCTTCCTTTCTGCCCCTGATTCCCCATGTCCATTCAACCAGCTCCTAACCCTCTCTGCCTTCCCATCTCACCTCTGGACAGAAGCTGACCCTTTGGTCTCTTGTATCTACTTGACTAAGAGGCACACTCTTCACGAGAATCACTTTATGTCCCACAGTCCAGTCCAATCCCTGTCTGAAGAGTTGGCCTTGGAAATTGTTTTAGTTCTGGGGTGATAGAGAGTCCAGGGGCCATGCTTTCCAGGGTACCTCCAGTCTCAGTCAGACCACTAAGTCTGGTCTTCTTACTAGAATTTGAGTTCTACTCCCCATCTTTCTGCTGCTCCATCAGGGACTCTCTGTTGTGTTCCCTGTCAGGGCGGTCATTGGTGGTAGCTGGCCACCATCTAGTTCTTCTGGTCTCAGGCTGATGAAGTCTCTGGTTTACGTGGCCCTTTCTGTCTCGTGGGCTAATACTTTCCTTGTGTCTTTGGTGTTCTTCATTCCCTGTTACTCCAGATGGTTGGGACCAATTGATGCATCTTAGATGGCAGCTTGCAAGCTTTTAAGACCCCAGATGCCACTCACCAAAGTAGGATGCAGAACATTTTCCTAATAAGCTTTGTTATGCCAGTTGACCTAGATGTCCCCTGAAAGCATGGTCCCCAGATCCCTACCCCTGCTGCTGTGTCCCTCAAAGTGTTTGAGTATATTCAGGAAACTTCTTAGCTTTGGTTTAGTCCAGTTGTGCCGACTTCCCCTGTAGTGTGTGCTGTCCTTCCCTTCGCCTAAGATGATTCTTAACTGCTATCTAGTTAGTAAATAACCCTCACCCTCACTCCCCACCCCCATAACCATCAAAGAATGTTTTCTTCTGTGTTTAAACCTTTTCTTGAGTTCTTTTAATAGTGATCTTATACAGTATTTGTCCTTCTGTGACTGACTAAATTCACTCAACATAATAAGTTCCAGCTTCCATGTTATACGATGTTTCATGGCTTCATTGTTGTTCTTTATCATTGCGTAGTATTCCATTGTGTGGATATACCATAATTTGTTTATCCACTCATCCGTTGATGGGCACCTAGGTTGTTCCCATCTTTTTGCTATTGTGAACAGTGCTGCAATGAACATGGGTGTGCATATATCTACTTGTGTGATGGCTCTTATTTCTCTAGGATATATTCCAAGGAGCGGGATAGCTGGATCGTATAGTACTTCTATTTCTAGCTTTTTAAGGAAGCGAAAAATCGATTTCCAAAGTGGTTGTACCATTTTACATTCCCACCAACAGTGTATAAGTGTTCCAGTCTCTCCACAACCTCTACAGTATTTATTATTTTGTGTTTTTTGGATTAATGCTAGACTTGTTGGGGTGAGATGCTATCTCATTGTAGTTTTGATCTGCATTTCTCTAATGGCTAATGATCGTGAGCATTTCTTCATGTGTCGGTTAGCCGCCTGAATATCTTCTTTGGTGAAGTGCCTGTTCATATCCTTTGCCCATTCTTAATTGAGTTATTTGTCTTTTTGTTGTTGAGGTTTTGCATATCTTGTAGATTTTAGAGAGTAGATGCTGATCAGATTTGTCGTAGCCAAAATTTTTTCCCAGTCTGTAGGTTGTCTTTTGACTCTTTTGTTGAAGTCTTTTGATGAGCATCAGTGTTTGATTTTTAGGAGCTCCCATTTATCTAGTCTCTCTTCTGGTGCTTATGCATTGTTACTTATGGTTCGTATTGTGTTTATGCCATGTATTAGGGCTCCTAGCATTGTCCCTATTTTTTCTTCCATGATCTTTATCATTTTCGATTTTATATTTAAGTCTCTGATCCATTTTGAGTTAGTTTTTGTGCATGCTGTGAGGTAGGGGTCTTGTTTCAGTTTTTTGCGGATGGATATCCAGTTACGTCAGCATCATTTGTTAAAGAGACTGTCTTTTCCCCAATTAATGGACTTTGGGCCTTTGTCAAATATTAGCTGCTCATAGGTGGATGAGCTTATATCTGGATTCTAAACTCTGTTCGATTGGTCTATGTATCTGTTGTTGTACCAATACCAGACTGTTTTGACTACCATGGCAGTATACTAGGTTTTAAAATTAGGTAGTGTAAGGCCTCCCACTTTATTCTTCTTCTTGAGTAATGCTTTATTTATTTGGGGCCTCCTCCCTTTCTGTATGAAGTTGGTGATTTGTTTCTTCATCTCATTAAAAATGCCGGTGGAATTTGGATTGGGATTGCATTGTGTGTGTAGATGGCTTTGGGTAGAATTGACATTTTCACTATGTTGAGTCTACCTACCCATGAGCAAGGTATATATTTCCACTTATGCAGGTCTCTTTTAGTTTCTTGCAGTAGTGTCTTGTAGTTTTCTCTATAGATCTTTTACATCTCTGGTTAGATTTATTCCTAAGTATTTTATCTTTTTGGGGGCTATTGTAAATGGTATTGATTTGGTAATTTCCTCTTCAAAGTTCTCTTTGTTGGTGTAAAGGAATCCAACTGATTTTTGTATGTTTAGCTTGTATCCTGAAACTTTGCTGAAATCTTCTATTAGTTCCAGTAGTTTTCTTGTGGATTCCTTGGGGTTTTCTGTGTATAAGGTCATATCATCTACAAATATAGATTCTATGACTTCTTCCCTACCAATTTCGATGCCCTTTATTTCTTTTTCTAGCCTAATTGCTCTGGCTAGGACCTCCAGCACAATGTTGAATAAGAGTGGTGAGAGAGGGCATCCTTGTCTGG
>NW_004444217.1:710111-737240 GCF_000243295.1 Trichechus manatus latirostris
GATTTTGTTAAGGCTTGCTTTATTGCCTAATATGTGGTCTATTCTGGAGAATGTTCCATGTGCGTTGGAAAAGAAAGTATACTTGGCTGCTGTTGGGTGCAGAGTTGGGTATATGTCTATGAGATCAAGTTGGCTGATTGTAGCATTTAGCTCTTTCATGTCCTTGTTGAGCTTCTTTCCGAATGTTCTGTCCTTCACTGAAAGTGGCGTGTTGAAGTCTCCTACTACTATTGTGGAGCTGTCTCTCTCTCTTTTCAGTGCTGTTAGAGTTTGTTTCATGTATTTTGGAGCCCTGTCATTCGGTGTGTAAATATTTATTATAGTTATGTCATCCTGGTGTATTGTCCCTTTAATCATTATTTAGTGCCCTTCCTTATCCTTTGTGGTGGATTTTACTTTACAGTCTATTTTGTCAGAGATTAATATTGCCACTACTGCTCTTTTTTGAGCATTGTTTGCTTGGTATATTTTTTTCCATCCTTTGAATTTTAGCCTGTTTGTGTCTTTAAGGTGCATCTCTTGTAGGCAGCATATAGACGGATCATGCTTTTTTATCCAATCTGCCACTCTCTGTCTATTTATTGGTGCATTTAATCAGTTTACATTCAGAGTACTTATTGATAGTTATGAGTTTAGTGCTGTCATTCTGATGTCTTTTTTTTGTGTGTTGTTCACAGTTTTTTTGTTCTGCTTGATTTTCTGTGCTGAGTCGTTTTTCTTTATGTATTTTTTTTCATCTTTTTCATTGTTGTAGACTGTGTTTGCTGAGTCTTTATATTTTTCTACTTTTTTATCTTGATTTGTAAGATTGTTAGATTCCTTTGTGGTTACCTTAATATTTACCCCTATTTTTAGAAGTTTATACCAGTCTTTTCTTTCTTTATATCACCTTCTCTTCCCCTCCATGTGAAAAATCTATGTCTGCATTTTTTAAGTCCTTTTTCTTTTAATGTTGTCCTTTTTTACATATTGATATCTGTTTCCCTATTTTCAATGTTTTAGCTTTGATGTATTTTTGACTTCCCTATCTGAGTCAATATCTGGTTGCTCTGTCCTGTGTTCTAGTGTTTGATTATTATCTGATGTTATTGATTATCTAACTGAAGGAATCCCTTTAGTATTTCGTGTAATTTTGGTTTGGCTTTTGCAAATTCCCTAAACTTCTGTTTATCTGGAAATGCCCTATTTTTGCCATCATATTTGAGAGACAGTTTTGCTGGATATATAATTCTTGACTTGTAGTTGTTTTCCTTCAAGGCTTTATATATCTCACCCCGTTGCTTTCTTGCCTGCATGGTTTCTGCTGAGTAGTCCGAGCTTATTCTGATTTACTGTCATTTGTAGATGACTTCTCTTTTATCCCTAGCCCCTCCTAAAATTCTCTCTTTATCTTTGGTTTTGGTTAAGTTTGATTATAATATGTCTTGGTGACTTTCTTTTGGGAGCTACCTCATGTGGGGTTTGATGAGCATCTTGGATAGGTATCTTCTCATCTTTCATGATATCAGGGAATTTTTCTGTCAACAAATCCACCAATTTTCTCTGTATTTTCTGTTATCCCCCCTCTTCTGGTACTCTGATCAACTGTAGGTTATTTCTCTTGATAGAGACCCACATAACTCTTAGAGTCTTCTCATTCTTTTATCTGATTTTTCCTCAAATAAGTTGGCATCAAGTGCTTTATCGTCAATGTCACTAATTCTAACTTTTACTGCCTCAATTCTGCTCCTGTGACTTTCTATTGAGTTGTCTAATTCTGAAATTTTATTGTTAATCTTCTGGATTTCTGATTGCTGTCTCTATTGATTCTTGCAGCCTATTAAATTTGTCATTATGCTCTTGAATAAGTTTTCTACGTTTTGCTACTACTTTCTCTGTATGTTCTTTGGAAGTTCCTGCATTTTGAAGAATTTCCTTTCTCATTTCTATAAGAGTTCTGTATATTAATCTTTTGTATTCTGCCTCTGGTAATTCCAAGAAATTCTCTTCCTCCAGAGAATTTCTCTATTCTTTAGTTTGGGAGCTTGCTGAAGCCATCATTAACTGCCTCTTTATGTGATTTGATATTGACTGTTGTCTCCAAGCCATCAATAAGGTATTATAATTTTATTTTATATTTGTTTAGTGAGTGCTAGCTTCTTGTTTTGTTTTGTTTCGATATGCCCAGGTAGGCTACTCACGTGTGCTAGTTTGCTTACTGGCGCCTTTGAAGCTTTAATGTCCATTAGTTATTTAGTTCTGTAACTAAGTATGTGCACACAGGAGTCCATTAAATTTTCCTATATGGGTTCAGCTCAGGTGTCCAGGCAGTCGGTCACCAAGTGTGTGGTGCAGGCTCTCACCTACAGTCTTAGAGAGGCATGGGTGATTGGTATAGGCACAAGTTTCTGGCTGCAGTAGGGGATGACGTGCTAGGCCATGCAGGGGGCTGATGGCTGCTCCTGATAGTCTTAAAGGAAAGTGTGTCCATATTCCCTAGGGCGAGTAGGTAGGTGAGTTTTTGCAGCCGGAGTATGAGCACCCTACTCTGTTGGCTGTAAATACTTGAGGGCACCACTTATTCTTGGACCCTGTAGCAGGTGACTAGGTGGCATAGGTGGAGCCACGAGTCCACAGGCCCCTGGTGGAGATAAGTAAAGGTGCCTGCTCAAAGGGCAGGGCTGTGTCGAGGGTCACAAATCTGCCGCTTCACAGCTGAAACAGTTGAAGTTAGACTTCAGATGTTTACCCGGTTGTACTGTGGTAGTGAGGGTTTACGCTGTTGAGATGGGTCCCCACAAGTCTATACAGGGGTGTAAGGCACTCAAAGTCTGCGGACCCCTTATGCCTGTGCCTAGGAAAGGAGCTGCCGGCTCTCTCTCGATGTGGAAACTGCCTCCCGAGCGCACACGCAGAGCTGTTTGCCTGCTTCGCTGTGTACTTCGGAGCCAGTCGGGGCTGAAGAGCTGTGGTTCCAGCTGAGCAAGTCCAGTCTGACACTTCTCAATTCTTCAGAACTGTCTCCCTCTCCCCGCACCACTCTGCCCGATTCCTCAACTTTGGCTTGTCCAGGACTGCTAGATACCTCGTATACAATCAAATCACTTGTTTTTCCAGGTCTTTGTTGTAAGACGGATATAGGAAACCATCTGACTACTCCGCCATCTTGGCCCCACATTCCCAGTTCTCTTTAAAGGCTAAGTTTTGAAGTTTAATTCCATTACTCTGTGAAGATATACTCTGTAAATCACTAATTACTTTGATTTCTACAGTACATTGCTATATCTTATTAATTGGTCCAGTAAACTTAATTTGTGGTGAAACGTTATAATTTAAATCACCTAAGAAAATAAGACTGACATGTTAATGTTTCCCTCCTAAGATAAATACATAAATCATTTGGCCTTTTATTCTACTTACATATTTAAGGCCTTAAGAACTGAGAATTTATGTGATATTAGATTCAGAAATTACAAGGTTTTATAAGAATATATTTTCATTTATGATATAAATGTGATATATTACTTATTTTTGTTACTTATTGGTATTGTCTCTTGACAGTGTAATACAAGTATTTTATGATTGCTAGGTTTATTTTCATGGAAATCATGTCTGTTTAAATATGACCACGTTTTCTCTTCCCCCTATTTTGTCATTTGTCACATGACAGTGCCCCCTCCATGTCTTTCATTTGCCAGCTTGAGTTAGAGGAGTTTTGCAACTTCAGCATTGCCAGAAATCTTTTTCCCCATTTACTCATCCTTCCTCCCATGCTGATATATTTCTTTCACTTAGTAATACTAGCTGAAATTCTAAAATCACAACACGTGGTCTGTATGCACTATGCTTCTATTTTTTGCTGATTGCCTTCAGATGAGTAACTCTGTCAAAGATTTAGTGACTCAGAACATGATCAAGATCAAATGATCCATAATGATGAAGCCTATTACAGTGCCAATGAAGAAATTATGACCCAGGGAGGTTACTGACTTGCCAAGACTGATTAATGCCTAGGTCATTGTAATAATATCTCTGCCTATAACAATCAGTACCAAGCTGGTTCATATGAGCAGGAGGTCAAATATACACCCCTGCTCTCCAACGTCTCCACCATTTTTGATACCCAGCTGTTCCCTGCATGACACTCTTCCTCTATTGAGTTTGATAATTCATTAGAGTGGTCACAAAGAACTCACGGAAACAACATGGCAGCAATAACAACTTTAATAACAGAGAAGGATAAAAATGAAAGGTATAAATAGAAAGAAAGATATGCGAAGTGTTCAAGAAGGGTCCCAGCACAGGCCCTCAGTGTCTAAAAGAACTTTTTACATCTCGAAGGGGAGCCACTTACGCTTTCCAAAAACCAGTGTTTATTCTCACCCATCAGGAAACTTTCAGACAGGAACCTCAATGATTGTCACTTGGTAGGCTCGGCTGTGGGTTGCTTTTCTCAGCTCTGAGTTTGGTTTTTACACTTTGCTGCCATCGTCAGGATCTGCTTTTTTGTCTCTACTTCTGGTTCCATTGCAACAGCTGCCTTCTTGGTCTTTGTAGTTGTCTGGGAGGGTTGGAGCTCAGGACCCCATGTCCAAAGAGCACCATGTCCAAACCCCATCTGAGGCTTTGTGGTCTAGGCTTTTTGTAGGCTAGTCCCTGTACTCCTTCTTAATTACAAAGCAGGCTCTTTAACCAATCTGGGTAAAGTCAGAATGTGGTGGTGGGGAGAGGGCAGCCCATGCCAGTAAAGGTCAACTAAAAGATGAGTTGTCAACCGACCAATCACATGCAAGTTGCTTTTGCGGATAGTAAACTGACCAATCATTGGCAAGATTGTGGCCCAACCAATCATTTTGGGAGAATTACAGACCCAGAGTGGAAGGACAGTCATACTTGAAACTTAAATCAAATAGGAAAAGGATTTTTCTGCTGATACTTGTGGTAAAAACTTTTATCTTCTTTCCAAAATCAATGTTAAACCTAAAACATAGAAGTTTTTTTCCCCCAAATTGTATTATTAAAATGTACAACAAGATTTACTAAGTTGAAAACCAATAGAAGAATATAATTAGTAAACAGATGTGCCAGTACTTAACATCATAGTTATTACAAGAAATAAGCAAGTGTTGAGTTTTCCCATGAGAATGATCCTGCAGACTCGTGCTAAAAACTAGAGAGAAAGGTAAATCAGGAACACAGTGGGATAGTCCAGATAATATGACTTCATTGCCTCAGACTGATTCATGTAAAGAAACACTAGCCATAGTACAAATTCTTCGTTATTTTAATTTTCAGACTCTTAGAAACATGATCACAGTTCCAGTAGTATAAAACTCACCTAAAATAAATGTGCTTGAAGGGTGAAGTTTTTAAAAAGAAGACTGACAGAAAGATTAACTTTTTGTATCATGCATTATCATCTAATGGCTTAATTTCACTGGTCTTAAAAATAAGATGGTTTACTCTTTAAGAGAAGGGATGTGGCCACAAATATGGTATCATCATAAAGTAAATAGAATTTTAAGTCATATTTTCAAAATTGAAATATATTGTCCGGAAAATTAGTTCTCTTAAAGGTATACATTTGTTTCAGCAGTCACTGTTGGAACAGTGATTTTAAAATAAATTCAGAGAATTTTCCGGCCACTTTCTGTTTTGTATCTCATTAATGGATGCAAATATTATTACCCTGTTTGGTCATTATTCACCATAAATTAACTGCAGGCGTTGTTGGTTACATCAAAAAATTAGGCTTGCTTTCAAAGAGTATAGATATATTTTGAATCCAGGATATTCATAATAATCTGCATAGTAATCCCTTTCTAGGACTCGTTTCTTACCTGGCATTACTCCTGCCACAATTGCCAGTAACCGTGCTGATCGTTTTGAGTCAATTTTGTATTTCCCTAAGTGTGTTACTTTGCCCATCTTGAGCTGTACACTGGCTGCCATGATTTCATCTCTCACTTAGAAACATACTGCCCTCACAGATAGCACCTTCAAGATACAACTAAAAATACAGAATGAGAAAGGTCATCTCAGCTTACATGTCATAACATACATCTTAGTTTCCTTGTGAAGCCCTATTGGTGCAGTGGTTAAGAGCTCAGGCTGCTAACCAAAAGGTCAGCAGTTCGAATCCACCAGCCACTCCTTGGAAACCCTGTGGGGGATGTTCTCCTCTGTCAGGTAGGGTCACTCTGGCTCGGAGTCGACTTAACAACAACAGGTTTGGTTTGAGGTTTTAGTTTCCTTGTTATGCCGTAACAGAAATATCACAAGTGGGTTGCTGTAAAGAACGGAAGTTTATTTTCTCATGGTTCTTGAGGCTGAAAGTCCATATCAGAGTCCTGGCTGCGTGTTTCTTCTGTGAGCCTTATTCCTAGTTTCTGACGTTTGCTGGCAATCTTTGACATACCTTGTTGTTCCCAAGGAATTATTCTGCTCTTTTTATAACTCAGTAGTGATTAGAGTTAAGACCCACCTTACTCTGAAGTGACCTCATTAACATAACAGAAGAAAGCTCCTATTTTAAAAATGTTCATATTTACAAGTACCAAAAAAACACAAACAAAAAACACAAAGTCGTTGCCATCAAGTGGTAACCCCACGTGTTGCAAAGCAGAACTGTACTCCATAGGATTTTCAAGGCAGCGACCTTTTGGAAGGAGATTTCCAGACCTTTTTTCCAAGGCATCTGTGGGTGGGTTTGAACCACCAACTTTTCAGTCAGTAGTAGAGTGCTTAAGTGTTTGTACTACCCAGTGACTCACATTTACGCATACAGGGGTTAGCGTTTCAACATATATTTTGAGGAGAAGCAGTTCGTACCATAACAACATATCACCCACAAACAAGATGGGAATATTTCGGTACAAAAAATTGAAGGTGGTATTCCTGGTGCCAAACCAAACAAATTCTGAATCACAGGATAACGTTTGATAAAAAGAACTCTGGGAATGCAAAAATCCTGTCGATGATAAACAAAGATACCACTGAGAGTTGAGCTGGTAGAGCATTCCACAATGCAAGTGACACCACATACATCATCTTCAGCGTGTACAGCTTGGACAACTGCAGAAGCTATGTGGTGTGAAGCTTGTCCAAAACCTCCATGGAAGCTCTCAGAGTTTCTCAGAACCTCCAAATTCCTTGCTAATGATGCAGTTTATTAGCTACCAAGTGTCTGCTCTGGTATATTATTAGTTTTGTTTACACATGTACAAGTCCTATTTCCTCAATTATACATATTTTATTTTTTGAAACAAGGAATGTATCCTGTTTGTGTGTCTGTTTGCTTATCAGTACATTGTTGACTGATTTATGTACTTGTAAAATTACTTTATTCTCTTAATAAGATTCTTAGAAACACATTTCATCTGCACACTATTTCCAAAATGAATACATGCTGGAAAAACAACTACATTTTATAGTGCCCTTTATGCACTTAAAAGTGATTAATCCTTCTACAGAAAATGAAATAAATAACTGATTTTTATATGTTTGAATTATATGAAACAATCTGGCAGGATTTAATTACAAACATATTAGAAACCTTGTAAATTAGAATTTTAGATTTCAAGTTAAGGCCTAAATTTTCTACACAACTATGTTGAATATAAAGTGTGGTCTATAAAGACTGCATTGTTATGGAAAAAGATGTTGTTAGGTACTTTCATTTAGATTTATTAGGATAGTTAAAAGTTTGTGATTCCCTGTCCTTCACGTGTTATGGTATGAATGTGGTTGTTCTTAGATGCAGTCGAGTCAGTTCTGACTCAGAGACCCTATGAACAACAGAACTAAACATTGTCCGGTCATGTCCCATCCTCACAGTCATTGCTGTGTTTGAGCCCATTGTTGCAGACACTGTGGCAATCCATCTTGTTGAGGGTCTTCCTCTTTTTCACTGACCCTCCACCCTTCTGCTTTACCCAGCATGATGTCCATCTCCAGGGACTGGTTCCTCCTGATAACGTGTCTGAAGTACGTGAGCTGAATCCTCACCATCCTCGCTTCTAAGGAACACCGACTTGATGACACCTTTACAACAATAACATACAGATTGAATAAGTATGGTGAAAGTATACAACCCTAATGAACACCTTTCACAATTTTAAACCACGCGGTATCCCCTTGTTCTGTTCGAATGACTGCCTCTTTGTCTATGTACAGATTTCCAATGAGCACAATTAAGTGTTCTGGAATTCCCATTCTTTGCAATGTTATTCATAATTTGTTATGATCCGCACAGTCCAATGCCTTTGCGTAGTCAATAAAACACAAATAAACATCTTTTTGGTTTTCTCTGCTTTCGGCCAAGATCCATCTGACATCAGCAGTGGTACCCCACATTCTACATCTTCTTCTGAATCCAGCTTGCATTTCTGTCGGTTCCCTGTCGATGTATTATTTTCAGCCAAGTTTTACTTGTATATAATATTAATGATATTGTTAGATAATTTCCACATTCTTTTGAATCACCTTTCTTTGGAATGGTCACAAATATGGAGTCTTCCAGTCAGCTGGCCAGATAGCTATCTTCCAGATTTCTTGGTGTGGACCCGTGAGCGCTTCCAGAATTGCATTCATGTGTTGCAACATCTCAGTTGGTATTCCGTCAATTCCCGGAGTCTTGTTTTTCTCCAACATCTTCAATGCAACTTGGAATACTTCCTTCAGTACCATAGGTTCTTGATTGCATATGACCTCCTGAAATGGTTGAACATCTGCCAGTTCTTTGGCACAGTAACTCTGTTTATTCCTTCCATCTTCCTTTGATGCTTCCTGTGTCGTTCAATATTTTGCCCATAGAATCCTTCAGAGTTGCAACTCGAGGCTTGTTTTCTGTCTTCAGTTCTTTCAGCTTGAGAAATGCAGAGCGTGTTCTTCCCTTTTGGTCTTCTAACTCCAGCTCTTTGCAGATTTCGTTTTGATACTTTGTCTTCTCCAGCTGCCCTTTGAAATCTCCTGTTCAGCTCTTTTACTTCATCATTTCTTCCTTTTGCTTTAGTTACTCTACATTTAAGACCAGGTTTCACAGTCTCTTCTGGGAACCATTTTGGTGTTTTCTTTCTTTCTTGTCTTTTTAATGAGCTTTTGCTTTCTTCATGTATGATGTCCTTGCTGTCATCCCACAACTCATTTTGTCTTTGGTCATTGGTGTTCAATGTGTCAAATCTGTTCTTTAGATGGTTTCTAAATTCAGGTGGAATATACTCAATGTCATACTTTGGCTCTAGTGCACTTATTTCAATTTCCTTCAACTTCAGCTTGAACTTGGTTACGTGCAATTGATTGTCTCTTTGGCACTTGGCCCCTGGCCTTGTTCTGACTGATGATATTGAGCGTCTCCGTCATCTCTTTCCACAGAGGTAGTCAAACTGATTCCTGTGCAGTCCATCTGGTGAGGTCCACATATATAGCTACCATTTATGTTGTTGAAGAAAGGTATTTGCAATGAAGAAGTCGCTGGTCTTGCAAAGTTCTGTCATTCAATCTTCTGTGTCATTTCTGTCATCAAGGCCATATTTTCCAACTACTGATCCTTCTTTGTTTCCAGTTTTCATGTTTCAATCACCAGTAATTATCAGTGCATCTTGATTGCATATTTGATCGATTTCAGACTGCAGAAGTTGGTAAAAATCTTCAGTTTCTTCATATTTGGCATTAATGGTTGGTGTGTAAATTCGAATAATAGTTGTGTTAACTGGCGTTCCTTGTAGGTGTATGCATATTATCCTATCACTGATAGATCTTGAGATAATCTTTTTGACGATTAATGTGACACCATTTGTCTTCCATTTGTCATTCCCAGCAAAGTAGACCATATCATTATCTGATTCATGGCCAGTACCGGTCCATTTCAGCTGACTAATGCCTTGGGTTTTGATATTTATGTATTCAGTTTCATTTTTGACTACTTCCAATTTTCCTAGATTCATACTTCGTACATTCCACGTTCAGATTATTAATGGATGTTTGCAGTTCTTTCTTCTCATTTTGAGTCATGCCACATCAGCAAATGAAGGTCTCAGAAGCTTTACCCCATCCATATAATTAAGGTAAACTCTACCTTGAGGAGACAGCTCTTTCTCTGTCTTAGTTTAAGGGCCTTTCAACCTGAGGGGCTCATCTTCTGGCACTGTATCAGACAGTGTTCCACTGCTATTCATTAAGTTTTCCCTGCCCAATCTTTTTTGATAGTAAACCGCCAGGTCCTTTTTCTTAGTCTGTCTTAGTCTGGAAGCGCCACTGAAACCTGTCCACCATGGATGACCCTGCTGGTATTTGAAATACCAGCGGTATAGCTTCCAGCATCACAGCAACACACAATCCACCACAGTAGGACAATCTGACAGACTTGTGGTGGATGGTGTGAATAATATTGATGAAAACATCTAATTTATTGTCATCTTATGTTCTTTTCATTTTTGAGGAGTCGTAAGTAAATATTCTATTTTTTTTAGAGAAATGGGGTAGTTTGCAATGAATTCCTTATCAAAATGGTGATGGAGATATATGCAATATTATAACGTTTACAATGATGATGATTATATTTCAGTAAGAAAACTGACTAGGATCAAATTATAACTTAAAAAACCTTTTTTATTGATGTACTTTAAGAATATGAAAGTGTTTAGTGTTCGACAAGATTAGCTTTGAAGGGAATTATTTTTTACTTCAGTATGCATTTTGCAAGCACATTTTAATTTCACTGTTTAGAAGTTCATTTCAACTTCAAGAATTTCTTATCAATCTTCAAATTTTAAAAAAGTTCCCCTTTTTGATGTATTTACTCTCCATTAATTGTGATAGACTTTCTAACCAGTCATAAAATGTATGCTTAGAAAAGCATTACTATGAAATTTTTTAAACTTATATAAGATCAGCAATGAGGAAGAGATAAAGACATAAAGTAGACATAGAGTTGAATATATATACAATCTCCTATTTTTTGTTCTAATAAAATAAATTTTATGGATTAGAAGGCAGAACTTGATAATAATTTTCTTAATGTTTCGGAAGAGCAGATAATTTTGAATAATTTTATCCCTTGCCTTGATTACACAAGTTGGAGGAACAGCGCCAGTAGAATATTTTCATTTTTTAAGTAAGTTGTTGTTTCTCTCTGCTGCATTTCTGTAATTTAGATGCTTTGCAGTGGTTTAGAGTAATGTTCCAGATTTTTCAGTCATTGTTTGAATTTCCATTAGAATCTTGTGCTAACTATTTAATCAGTATTCCCAGCATGATTATTTTCCTGTTGTGTCTGTTATGAGACAAATTCTGTAGCCAGGCAGCGTTTTAAAGTGGTCTTTTGGCAGCAATTACAAAATTGAAATGAAGAAAACATGTTTGGAACTTTGATTTGTTTCATGAAATTGTATTTTTTAAGAGAGAGAGAGGAGAGAAAAAATGATAAATCCCCTTCTTAATTCACATTTAATCAAAATTTGGAATACATTGTCTGAAATTATTTTCCTTCTGACAAAGATTTCCTTAGCATGCTTCTTATTAATCTTTTGAGACCACTTTTTCTGTTGGTTTGACTTGTTTATTGGAAAAAGAAGATGTTTCTGCTAAAACATTTTTCTCATTCTGACATATATATCACGTTACTCTCTCTATAAAACAATTATAATGAAAAGGGAATGAGTGTTGATTTATTGGAGGACTTCTAAATACTAAGTGTTTTGTACAGAAAACCTGTTCTTTTGCTTCTGATTTTAATCCCTTACCCCTCTCGATGTAAATTGCTCACACTAATAGGCAGGGAAATAAAGTGCTTTAATCAAAGTGGGACAACAAATAATTCAGCTGAGGTTGAGTGTAGGTAGCAGAACAGAATGGGTTTTCCCAAATTATTATAGATCAAAGCCTAATAGATCCATGCTGAATCATTTCTACACAATAAAAGGGAAGCTTTCTATCACTAAGCTATGAATTTGGCTCTCTAAATACTGGTAGATGCTGGGAAATTGTACTTCTTTATTGCTGTTTTCTCTAAAAGTAAGCTGTTTTGTTTTGAGATATATCGAGTGTACCTAGTGAATGAGGTTCACCTCTCTTCTGAGGTTGTTCCAAATGGAATACTACAAGTCTTAGCCAGTTGCCAGATACGTAAGTCCTTTATTGCCAGGCAACTGTTGCTTCTGTTGCTTGGCTACCAAAAACACATTTTCCAATCAATCATATATATATATATTCAAATCCACATAATGCAATGTATCTATAGTCTGTACATGACTAGCAGAATACTTTGAAGGAGTATACTCTTGTTTTATTGTAAAAAAAAACCTTGAGATACAAGCCAAAGATTTATAATGGAGAATACTGTATGGATTAATACACTGAAAATGAAAATATAGTTTACTGATTTGAATTTATCTTTATGAGTTGGAATACAGGTAGAAAAAATTGCATTATGTTGATAAATAAAAGTATTTGTAATAAATGCACTAAATATAGTTATTTTTTTTAATAGTATGAAAGAAATAGGAGTAGGCCGTAAGCAATGGAGGAGTCCCATGTCATCCACCTGCAAGCAGTGCCCAGTGGTCTACACCAGCCTGGTTTGTGGTTCAGACGGCCATACCTACTCTTCTCAGGTAAGCACACCTACAGACATTTCATGGGAAATGAGCAACGTGCTTATATTAGTAAGTCATTAACACTATTAATTCTCCACTGTGATCATCCAAATAAATTATTCAACTTTTTTCATTATGATGAAGAATTCCATTGCTTTGAAATATGATCAAATGCATATTAGTTTTTCCTATATCGTAATGCGTAAAAGTTGAAATATTAAAGCTCTGAAAACTCTGAACTCTCAAATATTAAAACTGTTTCCTTTGTCAGTAATATGCAAGAGGTCAGAAATGTTGGCATGCTGTGTGGTGCCATTAATTGTTCTTTATTATGACAGGAGCAGTTACAATTTGTCAGTATCTTTATGTTATTATCTCCTTTGTTATCTCTATGCTATCTTATTTACATCTCCAAAAATCCTTTTAAGAGATGAGAAAACTGAGGATCAGAGAGGTTTAGTAAATTGACCAGTTTCACAAATCTATTTGACATTGAAGTCAGGATTTGAACTCATCTCTGATTCAGCATCTTTGCTCTCTCCTCTGCACTATAACCAAACAAAACCACACCCAATGCTGTTGAGCGGATCCTGACTCATAGCGACCCTATAGGACAGAGTAGAACCGCCCCATAGGGTTTCCAAGGAAGAGCTGGTAGATTCGAACTGCTGACCTTTTGGTTAGCAGTCCAATGCTTAACCACTGTGCCACCACTCCCCTCTACGCTATGCCGCCTCCTTATTGTTCAGATATTTAGGAATTTTTAAGAACTTTGAGAATATTTGAGATTACTTAATGAATTCACGGCATACCAGTCACTTTTTTTGCCTGTGGACCTCAGAGGTAAGGCATTATTCCAGTTTTAATGCATTCCACGTCTCCGTGGGTCCCTTTTGGAATGCGTGAAGCTCTGCAGAAGAGTTGGAGCGCCATTGTCGTGTATGTGGAGCTTTCTATTAGGTGATGCTTCCTGCATGTGTTAGTTTTGTAAACTTTTGCCTTTTTTTTCCTCTATATCAGTGAGATAAGGCTTGCGAGCATAATCATGGCTTTCCTGTGTGATAGTTAGGGAGTCCTGATGGTTTGTTTTGGTTTTTCTGTGTCATATTTGGAAAGCCAGAGGTTCCGCGCGTAACCTAATGGACAGGCACCGCAAGAAATTACTTACCTAGCTCTCATTGGTGGAGTGTCAAACCCCAGATCGGTGGCGCCACAGTGCCACCCACCTTATTGGTGGCTTATATTACCAGATCACACTTCTCAAAATCCATATTACCAACCAGGAATTTAAACACACTCCATTAGTAAGCATGCATTTCAACACTGAGAACACATGCCATCAAAACAAAAAGTAAGGAGAAAAAATGTAGTTTAAGGGTTAAAGAAGACTTTGATAATATTCTTTGATTGTGTAACAGAATGAAATATCGACTCAGGATCTCCTACTTAAAACCTTCAGGGTCAATTCTATTGACAAAGTTAGTTTTATGTTTTATTTTGCTTAGTTTTTTTTGGTATGTCTTAAAAGGTGATGTAGTACGTATTACTTAGCGTCCCTAAGGATCTGATGCAGTGCCCTACAACCTAACATAGGAATATTTCCTTAGGGAACTCTATGAATATTCAGTTAATTAGGCTGAGGAGACCTGATGGCACAGGCTACATGAAGTCTGTAAATAGCCTCACTTCATTTCATATCCCTTACTGAAAATGAATCCAAAATTTTCTTTTCAATTTTCTGAACTTTTTGGTTTTATAAATTTAGAAATTACTGTTTATGTACAAGTAAATAGTTCCTTACAACTTCCAGGTGAATTTAATAATTACTGTTCCGGATGAGATCACAGCCATGATAAGACAGATTAATTCTCTCCGCAAACATCTGTAAACTATTTACTGGTGAAAGTATGGTATAGCCTGGTGAAGCTCACGTGAGTCTGTTTGGTAAAGTTTTTAGACATAGAGGTGTTGATAGGAGAGGGGAGAGTATATCAGGGAGGAACCCTCTCAACATGATCTTGGTCTTGGTGAATTTACCGTGGCCAGGATCTCAGCTTTGCAACCTTAGAAAATTCATACTGTCAGCACAAGGGAGAATGAGTCACTCTTGTGTTTAAAAAGCCCCTATGATATTCATCGTAAACTATGATACTGGTTTATTAAATTACAGTAAGGCATACGGATTGGGATGTAGCTCTGATAGGCGGAGTTACATGGGAAGTAAATTTTAGTCCTAATTTTACCTGGTGAACATTTAGTGTTGAACAAGCTGAGTTAGCGGCAAGACTGGAATTTTTACTGGCATCCAGCAAAGATAGAGTATGTATTTCTCTCCTAAATACTGGTAGATGTTGGGCAGTTGTAGCTCTTTATTGCTGTTTCCTCTAAATGTAAGCTGCTCTTATTTTGAGGCAATATTGTACACCTAGTACAATATTGACATACCTGTACTGAGGAGCTGGCAGGTGCGTTTGTTTCTGTGGCGCGATTGCTCTTGGAGAATATGCTAAAGACACTCCTTTCCTGACTGGGTTTCCCTTTAGGCTGCTCGTAGCAGACCATCCCTCCTTTCCCAGCTGAGTTTCCCAGGAAACCAAGTTACAATCACAAGTGTTTTCTACCTGCTTGAGACCTTATGGGAGGCCTTGTTGGATGATTTTGAAGTTACTAAACACTTGAAGAAAGGAGCATTGGTGGCTCGGTGGCTAAGCGCTCAGCTGTTGACTGAAGGGTGGGCAGTTGGAACCCACCAGGGGCTCCGTGGGAGAAAAGACCTGGCCATCTGCTCCTGTAAAGATTACAGCCTATGAAACCCTACTGGGGCAGTTCTACTCTGTCATATAGGGTCACTGTGAATTGGAGTCAACTCCACAGCACACAGCAGCAACAACAAACACTTAAGAAACATGTTTGTCACACTTGCACCAAAACTAAAGAAACCTGTCATATGTAGATGAATTTAAGTATGCTGTTCATTTGATATGATTTTCCCCATTGTCCTCTGTATGCACTGGGCACTTTATGAAGCCACAACTTACAAATCATGCAGTAAAACCCATCTGTTCATACGTAATCCATAATTGTATTCTTATTTTGATTTTGATTTGTAAAGTATTGCTTTTGATAAAGGCTTTGTTTTCAGAAAAGACAGAAAAAAAGAATATGGTTCAGACGAATATGAGTCCTTAGTAACTTCCAATCACCACCTTTATTTTTATTAATTTTCACTTAACTTGGTGATTTTTCTATTTGGGCCGCCGATCCTCACCTTAAAGGCGTGAATTAACATCAGCGAGGGTGAAGTGTGTAAAATAATGGAAACTAAGTCGAGTTCTTAGTCCAGGAAAAACATGTTAAACTCTTTTTCTTAATATTTTTTAAAAGTGTGTTAGGTTTGAAATTTATATTAAGGTTCTCACTTCTTTTTTTTTGTTCTTTCCGTGTAAGAGAAAGTATTATCCGCGGCTCTTTAGGTATTGGATCAAGAACAAAAACAACAGAGCTGGTGCCCTTCTGGAAAAGATCGTATTATTTCCCTGACATCTACTTATGGATGAAAATATAAGACCGGTGGATGGGTGTCAGGATCATTCTTACTGCTCTCGGGTCACTGAACTTTGCTAATAGACTAAGAAAACTGCAACAGTACAGATTTGAATAGGTTTTGGGGGCTTGTAGGCTTTTGAGCTCATAGTAATGGTCCTTTTTGTGGGCTTCCAAGCTGGGTATGATCCATGAAGGTCTTGGGTGAAGTTTTTAATCTCTGAGTTGAGTAGTTCTGATACGTTAAGTGTTGGCCAGAAGCCAGGCACCAGCAGTCCAGGATCTGAGGCCCTACGGCCAGGAGAGAAGCCCACTTCTGCCCTCGAGGCCTCCTTATTCATCTTTCTGTATTAACATAAATTTCTTTATTACTCTGGATAATATTCCTACAGGTTCTGTTTGACACCCACAGTTTTTGCTCATTATCTTTGGCTCAGTTTATAAAGATGAGCTTCTCGATTATATTCCATGGAACACCTAGACAGGAGGTGAGGTCAGTCCACAGTATTGTAGGTACAGGAGTTGGGGGATGAGGTGGGACAGGGGAGTTTATCAGAAAGTATCCAACGGGAAATTTTTGTCAAATGACACAACTTAGATATAATTTTAGAAAATAGGCTTCATTATGCAACGTGACCAATTTTGTGTAATTATTAAAGTTCAAGCTCTGAAACTCTGAAACTTGTCAGCTTTGTCAAGAATTCCTCAACAGAGTATTTAAAAAATGCATACACATTATGACAAAGGAATAGATAAAGAACCGTGGAAGAATAGATTTACTGGAAAAAATACTGGAAAATTTCTGATTTTCATAAGAAGAATATATTTGAAATGTTACTTTTTTTTTCTCTAAGAAACACTATTGACTTTCTTGGGAAGCCTATTTCATCCTTCTTTATAAAAGAACTGATGTTTTCTGAATTCTTTCAAATTCAGCAATGCCAGAAAAATCAAGATACAAGTCTGTTCAAGGTTATTTGAGAGGTAATTTTTCCTGAAATTGAAACAAAAGATGAAGGTCTTTGTTTCTTTACTTCAAGCAAAGTCTATTTCGATTATATTGCTCAGCTTCAGTAGGAACTAGGAATTGTTTTGCAATACAGCATCTGTATTAGACCATGGACGTATTTGTCACTGACTTGGGTAAATTGTATATTACATTTGCTGAGCACAAGTCAATAAATAATATCAATGTTTTAGAACTAAGCAAGGCATCCATAATGTACATTCCCTGGGGACAACACACTGGATTATTCTGAACACTTTTCTATCACGTTTAGTCACGCCATGCTTGGCAGTTGAACTAAATAATGGAGAATTCCCTAGGAATGAACATTGCTTAGAAGAAATTGTGTGTGTGTGTGTGTGTGTGTGTGTGTGTGTTGAGGGAAGGGAAATGGACCTAGAACTCATTTTATACTGGAGTTCCCAGCTCTGGCTGCAGAGATGGTGTTTGAATTGGTTTGTGGTGGAGCCCAGTGAATCTGAATCTTGAAGCCCCTCAGGTGATTTTGTATGTGGAGCCCAGACTGAGAACCACTGTCGCATCCCTTCACATTATTGCCTTTGAATTCGTAAATTTAAGATTTTTTAGAAAACAGAACACTGACAGTATTATTAAAGGAGAAGCATTCACTCATTTTTTGTTGTTGGAATATGGGAGAATTCCATTTTAAGTTTCAGTATTCTATTATGTCAAAATTTTCTGTCATTTCTGTTTTCCAGGTTTGAGGTATTTTCCCGTATAGTGACATAATTCTAGCGACTATGTATGTACATTCCGAAGGATAGACAATTTCTGACACTTAACTATTAGAAGTTTGATGTGTTGTATGTGTTAATATTTAGTAGTTTAATTGTCCTGTCTTCTTTCTTCTGAATACTTTGTCTGAGTTAAGTTTATGTCAGAAGATCAGCTTTCAGAGATAGATGTTCACTGTTTGTATTGGAATTGTTTTCAACTTAGGCTGGGTTTTACTTTCGCCTAGGTGGAGCAACTTGGTTAACATTACAAGTCTATCATTAAGACAGCTTACTGGATAAAACTCTTATTTAAGCCCTGAACAATAAAGGAAATAATATGAATAAACCGTTATCATAAAACCTCAGATTTAAAAGGAACTTGATAGGATGTCTAGTACAAACTTCTATGCAGTGTTTAAGTCCCTAAAATATAATGTTCCATGAGTTAAATCTCTATATTTGAGGGAGTTCTAATTGTCAGAAATGTGTTCCTTCCTTAGGTTGATTTAGCTTCCGACAATCTCTATCCTTATGCCCTGGAGGCATATGTTGAAGTGTAAAATGCATATTCTTTCGTCGTCATTTATGGAAAAAATGTGAATCTTCTAAATTTTCCACTTAAAATGGAACAAGAAGCTAGAAACACTTACAAAGCCATCTCCATCTTTTTTGAGTTACCTTACACATATTTATTTAGACAAGGGCTTTTGTGTGTAGCTAACCATCGTTGCTTCTGAGCATTCAACATTGTTTTCATAGAAAGCAAGCACTCCATTTTGCACTTATATTTATTCATATTAAGTAATATTTAATTACGCTTTGTAATTACGCTATTAATTCACTTGAACAGGTTATAAGAACCCAAAACGTGGAGTAGTTGTGCAGAACTGAGCCAACAGAGATAAAGAGTTTCCAATTGCATACTAGCTTTGCACGTCCAGCATTCTGTGGGTGTCACGTATTTCTCTAGATGTTGATGGAGAGACAGCTTCTTGTGTGATTTTTTTGTCAACAAAAAATCATTCAGTGAGAAGAAGTACAACTATTAACATGCTTCTTCTTTGTTAACTATTTCATATTTGGGTTAAGTATCATTATAGGGTAAAGGTGAAATATGAACCTTTTATCAGTTGAATTTGAAGAATTAGAAATAGTAAATGGATTTTCATAAAGCCTTAAATCTTTCCTGAGAAAAATATAGGCTGTATTAGTTTCCTCGGGCCGCCATAGCAAGTTGTCATAGACTGGGTGGCTAGAAACAATAAACATTTATTTTCTCACAGTTCTAGACACTGTAAGTTCAAAGTCAGGTGTCAGCCTGGTTAATTCCTTCTGGGGTCTCTGGAGGAAAATTTGTTCAGTCTCTCTCTCTTCGCTTCTGGTGATTGTCGGCAACCCTCAGAGCTCCTTGGACGCATCACTCCAGTCTTTGCATTAGTCTTTTGGTCACGTTCTCACCTGGGTATCGGTGTCTGTATTTCCTTGTCTTATAAGGGCAGCGGTCCATGGTTCGGATACCCCTTCATCCAGTATGACTTCATCTTAAATGACTACATCTGCAAAGACCCTATTTTCAAATACGGTCACATTCTCAGGTTCCTGGTGGACATGATTTTTTTGGGGGAGGATAGAGAGAGTGGTGGCACTCTTCAACCCAGTACATAGGCTATGAATAAATTCTAATTATTTTGTTATTCAATCCTGGATTGATTTTCTCCTCTTAATAATATTTTTATATGTATAAAATGTTACATACGGAACAACTTAGAGTTTTATAATATATGATTCCTTTAATTATTAAGTGCATTTAAATGTGGACATAAATGTGAGGGGAATAACAATATACAGCCTTGAATTATTTTTGTCTTTTGAAAAGAAAAAGGATAAACGAGAAAATTAAGTTAAAATGTAAAAAAAAAACTAGACTGTTTCTGTAAAAGGATTGTTGTCGAAAACTAACTGCTTTTACTGTTAAATATTCAAAACATTATTTCACTGTTTCAGTTATAAATAGTTCAGTATTGCACTGCTGTGCCAATGGTCTCTTCTGCCCAGCTTCTAACTTATTTCATTGATGAACTGACTTTTCTGCAACTTGTATTTTATTGAAGAAATTTAAGTTCATTTGCATTTTGATTTTTATTTTCCCGTATAATATGCTTTGGGGCCATAATTATCTTTGGAAGCTGGCTTGTTGAATTATGCGAGCACATTGTATATTAATGCTCTAATCTCTATCCACACTCTTAATACCTGTCCCTCCTTCTCCTCCAGGAATTTGCTTTATGGATTATTTTATGCCTGTCTTTCTCTAACCTTAGCACTGACATGAGCTTACTTTCTCAGCATATTCAAGACTCTTCAGCTATGTATATCTGTAGCTGCCATCCAATGAGTTTAAGACAGATTTTATCAATTTCTAATTTTGAATATTTGTATATTTTAAGGATCCCCTTTGTTCTGAGACTGTGACCTTCTTACATTTGTTTGCATGACTGAGTGTTAAAAATGTTCTTTCATTCACTAAAGTACAGTGATGTTACAAGGTTTTTGTAAATGTGTTAAATATTTTGCTTATTTCTGACATAATTCCTTAAGAAAATAAAAAGTTTGTAATTAACGTCTGTTTCACACATTTTTCTTTGAAATGTTCATGATCTTTAAACTAAAAATATAGAAGAATGTGATCCACTGGTTTCACTTACTCCTTTGCCAGTTACTCTACACCTGAAAAGTGATCTCTCCCACCCGTCACCAAAACTGTTTGAAAGGTTCATCACAATGTGGAAAATACCAAATCTCATGATTATTTCAAAAGTCTTCCTTATTAAATGGAAACAGAGTTCCTTATCACCTTCTGCCTCCCCCCCCCCAACACACACAAACAAGTCCTTGGATGCTCATTATCTTGAACTATGACTACAGTACCTTTGGATAAAGACTTCTGTGAGAACATACGCGTATTGCCCCAGAATATGTTGACTCCAGTCACTCTATTTTTACAATTGCTGTTAGGTACTAATTTCCTCCATTCGTCCGTCAGTTTGTCCTACTGTGGGGGCTTGAGTGTTGTTGTGATGCTGGAAGCTATGTCACTGGTATTTCAAACACCAGCAGGGTCACCCGCGGTGGACAGGTTTCAGTTGAGCTTCCAGATTAAGACAGATTAGGAAGAAGAGCCTGGCAGTCTACTTCTGAAAAAATTAGCCAGTGAAAACCTTACGAATAGCAGCAGAACATTGCCTAATATAGTGCTGGAAGATTAGCCCCTCAGGTTGGAAGGCACTCAGAATACGACCGGGGAAGGCTGCCTCCTCAAAGTAGAGCTGACCTTAATGACATGGGTGGAGTAAGCTTTCGGGACCTACATTTGCTGATGTGGTACAACTCAAAATGAGAAGAAAGAGCTGCCAACATCCATTAATCATCTGAACGTAGAATGTACGAAGTATGAATCTAGGAAAATTGGAAGTAGTCTAAAATGAAATAGAGTGCATCCTAGGCATTAGTGAGGTGAAGTGGACTGCTGTTGGTCGTTTTGAATCAGATAATTATCTAGTCTACTATGTCAGGAACGACAAATTGAAGAGGAATGACATCGCATTCATCGTCAAAAAGAACATTTCAAGATCTGTCCTGAAGTATAATGCTGTCAGTTATAGGATAATATCTGTACGCCTACAAGGAAGACCAGGTAACACGAGTATTATTCAAATTTACACACCACCCACTAATGCCAAAGATGAAGAAATGGAGGATTTTTACCAACTTCTGCAGTCTGATATTGATCAAACATGCAATCAAGATGCATTGATAATTACTGATGATTGTAACGTGAAATATGGAAACAAAGAAGAAGGATCTATAGTTGGAAAATATGACCTTGGTGATAGAACCGATGCTGGAGATCACGTGATAGAATTTTGCAAGACCAATAACTTATTCATTGCAAATACATTTTTTCAAACAACATAAATGGCATTTATACACATGCACCTTGCTGAATGGAATACACAGGAATCAATTTCACTACGTCTGTGGAAAGAGACAATGGAGAAGCTCAGTATCATCAGCCAGAACAAGGCAAGGGGCCGACTGAGGAACAGATCATCAATTTTTCATATGCAACTTTAAGTTGAAGCAAAAGAAAATTAAAATAAGTCTACGAGAGCCAAAGTACAACCTTCAGTATATCCCACCTGAATTTAGAGACCATCTCAAGAATAGATCTGATGCACTGAACACTAATGCTGAAGACCAGATGAGTTGTGGAATGACATCATACATGAAGATAACAAAAGGTCATTAAAAAAACAGGAAAGAAAGAAAAGACCAAAATGGATGTCAGAAGAGACTCTGAAACTTGCTCTTGAGTGTAGAGTAGCTGAAGCAAATAGAAGAAATAATGAAGTAAAAGAGCTGAACAGAAGATTTCAAAGGGCAGCTCAAGAAGACAAAGTAAAGTATTACAGTGAAATGTGCAAAGACCTGGAGATGAAAAACCAACAGGGAAAGGTGAAAGAACTGAAGAAAAAATTCAAGCCTCAAATCGCAGTATTAAAGGATTGTATGGGGAAAATATTGAACAATGAAAGATGCACCAAAAGAAGATGGTAGGAATACACAGAGCCACTGTACCAAAAATGATTGGATGATGTTCAGCCATTTCAAGAGGTACCATATGATCAAGTACCGATGGCATTAAAGGAAGATGTCCCAGCTACACTGAAGGCACTGACACAAAAACAAGGCTCCAGGGATTGATGAAATACCAACTGAGATGTTTCTACAAACAGATGCAAAGCTGGAAGTGCTCGTTCTTCTATGCTAAGAATTTTGGAAGACAGCTACCTGATCGAGTGACTGGAAGAGATCTGTATTTGTGCCCATTCCAAAGAAAAGTGATCCAACAGAGTGTGGAAATTATCTAACAATATCATTAATATCACATGCAAGTAAAACTTGGCTGAAGATAATTTAAAAGTGGTTGTAGCAGTACGTCAGCAGGAAACTGGCAGAAATTCAAGCTGGATTCAGAAGAGGTCTTGGAAAGAGGGATGTCATTGTTGATGTCAGATGGATCTTGGCGGAAAGCAGAGAATACAAGAAAGATGTTTACCTGTGTTTTATTGACTATGCAAAGATATTTGACTATGTGGATTACAACAAATTACAGATAACATTTTGAAGAATGGGAATTCTAGAACACTTAGTTGTGCTCATGTGGAACCTGTACGTAGACAAAGAGGCATTGTTTGAACAGAACAAGGGGATACGGATTGTTTTAAAGTCAGAAAAGATATGTGTCAGGTTGTATTCTTTCACCATACTTATTCAATGTGTATGATGCAAATAATTCGACAAGCTGGACTATATGAAGAAGAACACTGCAACAGATTGGAGAAAGACTCATTAACAACCTGCAATATGCAGATGACACAACCTTGCTTGCTGAAAGTGAAGAAGACTTGAAGCACTTACTGATGAAGATCAAAGATCACAGCCTTCACTATGGATTCCACCTCAACATAAAGAAAACAAAAATCCTCACAGCTGGACCAATAAGCAACATCGTGATAAACGGAGAAAAGATTGAATTTGTCAAGGATTTCATTTTACCAGGATCCACAATCAACACCGTTGGAAGCAACAGTGAAGAAATCAAAACATGCATTGCATTGGGGAAATCTGCTGCAGAAGACCTCTTTAAGATTAAAAAGCAAAGGTGTCACTTTGAGGACTGAGGTGTTCGTGACCCAAGCCATGGTGTTGTCAGTCGCCTCATTTGCTAGTGAAGGCTTGTCAGTGAATAAGGAAGACCAAAGAAGAATTGATGCCTTTGAATTTTGTTGTTGACAAATAATATTGAATACACTAAGGACTGCCAGCAGAACAAACAAATCTTGTCTTGTAAGAAGTACAACCAGAACACCTTTTAGAGGCAAGAATGGCAAGTCTTCTTCTCATGTACTTTGAACATATTTTCAGAAGGGACCAATCCCTGGACGAGGATATCATGCTTGGTAAAGTAGGAAAAAAAAAAAAAAAAGACAAAACCAAACCTTTGCCATTCAGTCCATCCCAACTCATAGCGACCCTATAGGACAGGATAGAACTGCCTCATATGGTTTTCAAGGAGCGGCTGGTGGAATCGAACTGCCAACCTTTTGGTTAGACACTGCGCTCTTAACCACTTGGACAGAGGAGACCTTCAACAAGATGGATTGACATAGTGACTGCAACAATTGGCTCAAACCTAGCAATAATTGTGAGGATGGCATAGGACCCGGCAGTGTTTTGTTCTATTGTACTTAGGGTCGCCATAAGTCAGAACTGACTTGAGGCACCTAACAATGGCAACAGCTAAGTTCCGAGGGATTTTTGTAATGCTCTGATCACTGTTTCTGACAGCTCTGTGCCAGTGGCTCAGCTGTCGATACGAGGCATAGGTCATTCATGGGTCAGAGTCACGTGTGCCTGTGTTTGTCTGCCATTTACAACTTATGTTTTGATTTTGAAATATAGTAATCCGTGATGTTTTTGAAACATTGTTTCATAACCTTATGTATACATGTATATGTATATTTTTACTGATTCAGCATTTATTTAGTTGTTTTTTTTTAATGTGGCAGATACTATAAACACTTTAGATATATTAACACATTATCAAACCAGCTTCCTTGAGTTGATTCCAATTCATGGCGACCCTGTGTGTGTCAGAGTTGAACTGTGCTCCAAAGGGTTCTTAATGGCTGATTTTTTTGAAAGTAGATCACCTGGCATTTCTTACAAGGTGTCTTTGAGTGGACTAGAACAGGCAGACTTTTGGTTAGCAGCCGAGTGCATTATCAATTTGTACCACCAAAAATTTGAATCTTAACAAATATTATCCCCCTTATATAGATGACACACTTCTGCACAGAGAAGTTAAATAATATGTCCATCATCACTCAGCTAAGTAGTGAAGCTAGATTCAAACCCATTCCATGTTCTCTATCACTTTAGTGTTTTCTTTATATGAATTTGAAGCAGAAACACATACCTTTTTGATTGGTAACCCTTTGATGTTTTTTCTCAGCATTACTACAAAGAAGTATTGTATTGTCTGCAATTATTTGAATCACACACACACACAAAAAGATTGCAATACACGGCTTTTAAATTTATAATGTTTTTCTCTGGTTTGCAGTTGATAATTTCAGAGCATCAACATTTAAAAAACTTTGAAGACAGACTTTAGAAATATATATTTTTAGATTCTTTGCACGATGAGAAGTTTGAATCCATCACTTTTTTGTGCTTAGTACTTTTTGTAAAATAAAACAGATACTAAATTTTCTTCTATAAATGTTGTAGTTTCAAGCTTTAGGTTTATGATAAAAATCAGAAACCAAACCTGTTGCCATCAAGTCAATTTCAACTCATGGCGACCCTAAGTGTTACATAGTACAACTGCTCTCTAAGGTTTTTTGCATGTAATCTTGCCAGGCTTTTTTCCTGTGGCACTGCTAGGTAGCTTTCAACCGCCAACCTTCAACTTGGTAGTCAGTCGCAAACCATTTATGCCAAGAGGGGACCTTGCTACCCCTTGATTAATTTTTGTGGATGGTAAGAGGTAGGGGTTGAGGCCGAGTGTTTTCAACACAGATAGTCAGTTCTAGCAGCACCATCTGTAGCACTTTGCCCCTGGATTGTGATAGTACCTTTATCAGAAATGAAATGGTCCTAAAAATATGGGTCCTTTCTATCTCTGTTTCAGTCCATTAAACTTTTTGTCTGTTCTTAGACTAGTACCACACTCGGTTGTTTGCTGTTTTTATTATGGTACGTTTTGAAGTCAGGTATTTTAAGTCCGACTTTATTCTTGTACTTGTTCAGTATTGCTTTGGCTGTTCTATGCCCTTTGCTTTTCCATATACATTTTAGAGTCAGTTTGGCAGTATCTGTTGTTGTTGGGTGCCGTTGAGTAGATTTAGACTCATAGTGAACCTACTGGACAGAGTAGAACTGCCCCATAGGCTTTCTTAGGCTGTGGTCTTTACAGGAGTAGATCGCCAGGTCTTTTCCACCGTGGAGCCGCTAGGGCTTTTGAACTGTTGTAAGTTAGCGCTGGGTGCTTAACCATTGTGCCACCAGAGATCCTTTGTCAATATCTAGAAAAAACGAAAAGCTGAAATTATAATAGGGATGTGTTCAATCTCTGTATAGACTCGGGGAGAATTGATATCCTAACAATATTGAACCCTCAAATTCACAAACTTGGTCTATGTCTCCATTTAGTTAGATCTTCATTAATTAATGTTTTGTAGTTTTTAGTATAGAGATCTGTAGTGTGTTTTGCTAAACTTCTTACTAAATATTTTACTTTTATTAATGGTATTATAAATGGAATTGTTCTATTTGTTAAAATTTTTTGCTGTTAGTATAAGGTTATATATTGACCTTGTACATTGCCAACCTTACTAAATCCACTTAGTATGTTTAGTAACGGTTTGTAGACAACTCAGGATTTTCTACGTATAAGATCACCCTCTGTGAATAGAGGCAGCTTTGTTTATTTATTTTTCTTGTCTGTATACCTCTTATTTCTTTCCCTTACCTTATTGTTCTGCCTAAGCCTTCCAGTAAGATGTTGGATGTACCGCCTTGACTTCATATCAATTTAGGAGGAAAGTATTCAGTATTTCACCATTAGGTATGAAGTTATCTATAAGTTTTGTATGCGAGAAACCATAATCCTTAATAGAGCTTGAGAAATGCTAATCAGGTTTTCTGCACCCATCCTAGAAAACTAGAGCATATAATTTTAATTCTTATATCTGCCCTGGTTGCGTCGTGGTTAAGAGCTTGGCTGCTGACCAAAATGTCGGCAGTTTGAATCCACCAGCTGATCCTTGGAAACCCTATGGGGTGGTTCTCCTCTGTCCTATAGGGTCACTGTGAGTCACAATCAGCTCAACAGCAATGAGTTTTTTTTTTTTAATGTATAAAAAAAAGAATAGCACCAGACGTATGCTTCATATTGATATGAACATATATTCACATTTTCATTCATATATTTCTTATTAACTTTTGTATCTGAGATAGTACAAACTTTGTCTTTTTTGATAAAAGGATTTTGTCTTTTTTATAAAGACAATGCTCTACATTCTACCTTGGTGAGTAGCGTCTGGGGTCTTAAAAGAAGAGAACAGGATACAAGGAAAAGATTAGTCCGAAGGACTAATTGTCCACAGCTACCAAGGCTTCCACCAGACAGTCCAGAACAGCT
>NW_004444217.1:737722-767940 GCF_000243295.1 Trichechus manatus latirostris
GGGGTTGTTAACCAATGTCATAAAACAACATGTGTACTACTGTTTCATGAGAAACTATTTGTTCTGTAAGCCTTCACCTGAAGTACAATAAAAAAATAAAAATTAAAACGAAAAAAAGGATTTTGTCTTTTATGAATATTTCATATAGTTGGCATCTCTAAGTTTGCATTTAGGCCAGTTTCACAAAAGACTTTAAAATAAATCGAACACGCTGGAACCTACGTGTTCTTTAGAGAAGTTTAGTAATAGTATTAGTATATCTATACGTTAGCAGTGGTTTTAGTATCTGTATTAGATGCTAAAATAATTGAGCAGTAATGTCAGCTACTGTTCTAAGTACTAATTTAGTCCTTAAAACAACCCTATGAGAGAGACTCTATAATTATCCCCAGCTTATAAATTTTATAAAACGAGACACATAGGGGCCCTAAAGCTGAAAATAACAATGCTGGAATTTGAACCCAGCTTAGAGCTCGCAGTGAACCATTGTCCTGTACTGTGTAATGAAGCTGCCAGCAAGCTGCTGATGGATGCATTTAGCACATGTGGATTTGACCTTAATAATGTCCTTTGTAACATCAATTATTCAGCCCTTTACCAAGAAGAAGGAACCATGGGGGCCAACAGGAGACACTTAAAGAAGGCATATATATCCCAACTCTTTAAAAACGTAAATTGCAGCAAATTAAATGGGATATCCGTGTGTAAAGATAACATCACCTGCGCCAGTCTTACTCTGTTGTTAGAAGGTATTCCCGTAGATACTCAGAAAGCTTCTAGGTGGTTCAAAATCAGCGTATCCAAAGCACCTTCGGAAATGCGGTGTCTCCTTTCCCAGCGTCACACAACTCATGCCAATAAAGTAAAAACTAAAAAAGCTAGCACTCAGTGAACGCCTACTATGTGGTATTCAGTGTTCTAAGTTAATGTATTAATGCATTGAGTTATGTAGCAATGTACACACATATATTACATATTCTACATATGAATTCATTTACTACGTATAACAACCCTTTGAGACGTAGACTGTTATCCCCATTTTAAAGAAGGAATATGAAGCATCACTCACTCTATAGCAAATAACAACAACAGCTGAAGCATGAAGACATTAAATGATTTCATAAGGTCACAGAGTTAGCAAGTAGGAGAACTGATAATCATATGGCTATTAATAGAATATGGTTGACATAAAAATAATAGTAAAATGATATCTATTATGTTAATAATGTCTATTAATAATGATAATATTAATAGGTATGTGATTTTAACCTTAATACAGTGAGAACCTATTTTTCTATGTATAAAAAAAGAGTCTGCCATATGTAATAACTACTTACACGTACAAAAGTTTATAACTGTATACAATGTAGATTAACCACAGTATAACGCAGCAGTCATAACTTCTCAGTGAATATATGGGCAGTGGGTTTGGCTTTTGGTTTGGTAGGGTCGCTGTGAGTTGGAATCGACTCGATGGCAATGGGTTCGGTTTTGGTTTTTATGTGGTTTATTGGAGCCCTGGTTGCACAGTGGTTAAGCGCTCAACTGCCAACCAAAATGTCGGCAGATCAAATCCACCAGCTGCTCCTTGGAAACCCTATGGGGCAGTTCTGCTCTATCCTGTAGGGTCACTATGAGTCAGAATCCACTCAATGGCAATGTGTCTTTTTTTTTAAATGTGGTTTATTGAGCCCTAGTGGCACAGTGGTTAAAGCAATCAACTGCTAACTGTAACATCGGTGGTTCGATACCACCAACAGCTCCGAGTGAGAAAGAGGTGGCAGTCTACTTCCGTAGAGATTTACAGCCTTGGAAACCCTATGAGGTCACTATGAGTTGGAATCGACTGGATAGCAGTTAGTTTGGATTTTTTTTTTTTATTTTTGGTTATGTGGTTTATTGTATATATGGATGTACATTCACGCACATATAAATACATCTATATGCAGACATATGTGTACACACATATAAACATGCCCATATATATGAATATATACATACATACGTAACCACACACACGTTTTGGTTGTTGGTGTTGTTGAAACGTTATGTGTGGCATATCCTCATCCAAAATGTCCTTTTCTCTTGCGTATTTCTTACTGATATCATTTACCTTGGTCAAGTAGTGTGCTCTTTACCCACATTCGGTGCTATCTTTCCCGTCACCTCTCCCCCCCACAAAAAAAATGTATATATAAACCAAGTGTCTATTATCTAGAAAGTGATTTCCTCTCTCCATGCCCCCATCCATCCCTGGTAACCACTAACGAATGTTGGTCTCTGTTTGTATGCCTATCCTTGTTTTCTTATAAAAGAAAGATAATGCCACATTTGTCCTTTTGTGATAGACTTATTTCACTCAGCATAATGACCTCCAGATTCAGCCACATTTTAATATGTTTTGAGAACTCATTATTCTCTGTGGCTGTGTAATATTCCCTTGTATGTATGTACCACATTGTGTTTATCCATTCATCTGTTGATGGTAGAATTAGGCGTTTCCATCTTTTTACTATTGTGAGTAGTGCTGCAGTGAACATAGATGTGTTTATGTCTGTTTGTGTTTTTTGTTAGATCTCTAGGGTATATACCTAGAAGTGGGATCGAGAGATCATAAGGTAGTTCTAGTTTTTTGAAGAAGCATCTTACTCTTTTCCATAGTCGTTGTACCATTTTACAACCCCA
The DNA here is from genome assembly GCF_000243295.1 of Trichechus manatus latirostris. NCBI lineage: Eukaryota > Metazoa > Chordata > Mammalia > Sirenia > Trichechidae > Trichechus > Trichechus manatus. The sequence goes on from NW_004444217.1 coordinate 740,408, forward strand.
CTGGCAGTGGATTAGGGTTCCAGTCTCCCCATATTCTCGCCAGCATTTGTTGTTTTCTGGTTTTTTGAACAGTACCATTTTTAGCAGGAGTGAGATGATATCTCATTGTAGCTTTGATTGACGTCTCTCTAATGGCTAATGATCATGGACATGTGTTCATGTGTTTGTTGGCTGCTGAAATGTCCTCTTTGGCAAAGTGTCTGTTCATGTTCTTTGCCCATCTTTTAACTGGGTTGTTTATCTTTTTGTTAAGTTGTTGAAGTTTTCTATATATTTTAGAGATTACACCCTTATCAGATATGTCATTCCCAAATATTTTTTCCCAGGCTGTAGGTTTTTTTTTTTTTTTTTACTCTTCATAAAGTCTTTTGATGAGCATTAAGTTATTTCATTTTTATGAAGTTGCAGCTATTTATTTTTTTCTTCTGCTCTTTTATTTGTAGTTGTATTTGATAATCTATCATTAAAAAAAAAATAGGTCCCATAGTTTTGCCCCTGTGTTTTCTTCCAAATACTTCATGATTTTAGTGTTCCTAGTATTTCTGTGCTGAGGAAGTAGCCTGCATAATTATGAAACTGGTTCTGTTGAGTAAGAAAAGAGATTGAGCATTTAAGCAAATATATGGAGAAAAATGAGAGCCATTTTTCTCATTGTCGAAGAAATTACTTATAAGCATTGAAAGAGGGAGGCTGGAAAGTATCCTAATGTGTTAGATTGGAATTGGAAATATCAGGATACACTCATGGTGGCCTTATGTGTGTCTGTTTAATTATACATACAAATATCAATAAAGAAATGTTTGTAGATAAATGGCTATATACATGTGTATCCTAGAATGATAGTTGATTAATTACAAAGTTTAGTGAGTATTAACCTTTGAAACGTTAACGAGTTTGCTTCTGCTCTCTCTGGTTCACTCTAGTCAATTATCATTTATATTACTTACCTCTCCTATATAAATTCATTCTTAATAATATGTTTTTACCACTCCGGTTAACAGCTTCCTCTTCTTTACCACAGCCAACGTTGCCAGATTCTCCTTCCAAATAGGTAGTATAGACTGTCATCCTAGATATACATGAATTCCCAATGTGAGTCAACAGGGGCACTCTCTCTCTCAGGAAATAGTGACTTCTCCTTGGGTTTACTCAAGAGGAAATCTGACATGGTGGAACACTAATTTTTATGTGTTTGTAACTGTATAAAGCTGATCACATCAGTTATTCTCATCTTTCTCTTTTAGCACATCCCAAAATACATCATTGCTCCCAGTACGAAAAACGGAGAGCCATTGACCATTAAGCACGTATAATAGTGTCTTAGTTATCTAGTGCCACCATAACAAAAAATACCACACGAGTGGCTTTAAAGAACAGAAATTCATTTTCTCACAGTTTTGGCAATGGAAAGTCCAGACAAGGGTTTTGGCTGTGTTCCTTCCGTGAGCCTCGGTTCTAGTGCCTGGTGTCTGTCTGCAGTCCTGGATGTTGGCTTGCTTGTTCAAGGGTCCTCACACGGTGTCTGTCTTCTTTCTAGGTGTGTTTCTGTGTCTACTCCGTTCTTTTTAGAAAACACTATTCAGAAGTGATGAAGTTTAGGATCCACCATACTCTAGTGTGACCTCATTAACATAACAAAAGAAAAATCTCTGTGTCCCAAAATGGTCATATTTATAGGTACAGAAGTTAGTGTTTCGTAACTTTATGAGGGACACAATTCAATCCATAATACTTAGCTATAAGAATAGTACTTACTTTTGTTATTTCTTGAGCATAATAAATGAGGAATTTACTCACATTTGAAACAGTTAATTAAAAAATTTAGGTCTATAAGCTCCACAAATATGAAATATAAGCACAAGATACCATGTTTAAGTATCGTCATGTTTGTATGATTGTTGAAATCATCTACTATTTTGAGGTCTTCAGAGACTTTCTCTTGTTAGCTAAATTTAACCTTCTGTCCTAAATCTTCCATCCCCTTGCGTGTTCTTTTAAAATGTATCCTTTGTTGCTTACTCCCGTTCTTTTTTTTTTAAATCCACTCCCTTTTACACCTATAAAAATAATTTATGCTCAGATGTCATCTTCGTTTTTAGACGTACTTGGCGTTATGACCTTGTTTTCTAATCCAGTTTCTTATTATTTTTAACTACTTCTGTAATTTTCTGGAAAATTCTCTGAGTTTTCATTTGTCAAAACCCACTGTATATATAAAGTAAAGCATTAAAATGTAAATTTAAAGTAAGTTAATTCATTTAATAAATATATATGCGTATATATAATTAAGCAATATGATTTTATAGATTTTATTTTTATTGAAGTAATTACTTTTTATTGAAAGAAACATTGGCCTGGAATCATTTCAACAAAAATTTTAGTTCTAATGACAAAAATAAATTTAAAAAGTAGGAATGAAGTGATCATAAAATAAGCATACTTTCTTTTCTAACTTTATGTATTTTTTTTTTTTTATGGCTCTGTCAGGTTTATTGGTAGCACAAAATTAGAAGCTTTATTTATTTATTTATTTTTATTTCATTTTTTTAATTGTACTTCAGGTGAAGGCCCACAAAACAAATAGCCTCCCATGAAACAGCAGTACACACACTCTTCCATGACACCGGTCAACAACCCCACAACACGTCAACCCTCTAACCTCTCAACCCTTTTTTTCTGGTGAATATACACATAGCCAAAGACACACCACCTCAAAAACCTCTACATGCACAGTTCAGTGACATCAGCCACGCTCTTCCAGTTGTGCTGCCACTCTCACTTAAGATGAAGGCCTACAGAACAAAATAGCCTCTCATTTAACTGTTACTACAAATGTTGCCCTATGACAATGGTTAACAATCTCACAACAAATCAACAATATCCTTACCCAACCTTGGGTTCGCTATCACCAGCTTCCCTATCCCCCCTGCCTTCTGGCCCCTGTCACTGGACTGCTGTACCTTGTTAGTCTCATTTGGTTTTACAGGGCTGTCCACTCCCAGGCTGAACGGTAAACCTCAGGGACAACTTCACCACTGAGCAAAAGGGCGTCCGGGGCCACACTACCAGGGCTTCTCTGGTCTTCCCCAGGCCAGCAAATCTGGCCTTACTTTGTGAGCCAGAATTATGTTCTACATCATTCTCCAGCCCTGCCCAGAACCCCCTGTCGTGATCCCGGTCACAGCAGTCAATGGTGGCAGCCGGGCACCATCCAGCTGCACCAGACCCAGTCTGGTGGAGTCCCCTGCAGCCGCGGACAACAAGTCCTTCGGACCAATCCTCTCCCTGTATCCTGCTCTCCCTACTCCCCCCTGCTCCCTAAGGGATGAGACCAGTGGAGCATCCCAGATGGCCACTCACAGGCCTCCAAGACCCCAGACACCACTCACTCACCAAAGTAGAATGCAGAGCACCGCCTTCACAAGCTGTGTTATGCTCATTGAGCTAGATGCTCCTCGAGACCACGGTCCCCACAGCCCTCCGCCCAGCAGCCCAGTCCCTCAGGGAGCCTGGATGTGTCCACGGGGCCGTCATGACCTTTCCTTGTACAAGTTGTGCTAGTTTCCCCTGTACTGTGTACTGTCTCACCCTTCACCCAAGATACCACATATCTATTGCCTATTTAGTATTTCTCCCCCACCCCTCCCATCCCTGGTGACCAACAAAGATTGTTACATTTTGTGTGTGAACTTTTCCATGGGTTTTTACAATAGAAGTCTCATACAATATTTGTCCTTTTGTGATTGACTTATTTCACCCAGCACAATGTCCTCCAGTTTCATCCATGTTATGAGATGCTTCACAGATTCATTGTTGTTCTTTCTTGTAGCATAGTACTCCATTGTGTGTATGTACCATAGTTTGTTTATCCATTCTTCTGTTGATGGGCATCTAGGTTGTTTCCATCGTTTTGCTATTGTGAACAATGCTACCATGAACATAGGTGTGCGTATGTCTATTCGAGTGACGACTCTTATTTCTCTAGGATATATTCCTAGGAGTGGGATTGCTGGATCGAATGGTGTGTCTATTTCTATTTCTGAGGAAGCGCCATATCATTTTCCAAAATGGTTGTATCATTTTGCATTCCCACCAGCAGTGCATAAGAGTTCCAATCTCCCCGCAGCCCCTCCAACATCTGTTATTCTAACTTTATTTTTTAAGACTTATTATCAAATATTCAAGTCTAGGATATCTGTTTACAAAAATGACCCAACGAATGAGGGAGAAACAGACACAAATGCCACATTATGCACATAAATCACAAGATCAGAGACATTTGACTACAGCTCATCTTATAACTCATCTAAATTACTCAGTCGTGTGAAAGACAGCAGGATTTTTTATATGCATTGGCTAACAATTTCAGCTGATGCTAGGGAATACTCGAGCTTGGCATTCTAGGATTACTTTGGATTCAATTACCATAGAGTTTAAGGCAGAATGCGATTCATCAGTCCCAGCTCTCTACCTACTCGTCCAAGAGACACTATCTAAAAACTACTATTGCATACAGCTCTGAGTCCATAATCCCTTTATCAAGATGATTTCTCTCTGGCACATTCTGATGCTCGTCCACAACATACTGCAAAATCAGTGCCAAATGACCGTTTCTGTTGAGTATTTTGAGATGTTTTAACTGTGGAGGAAAAATAAAATATTTATGATAACAGTTCCTGTTTGGAGATAGACTGGGGAGAGGCCATACTACATCAAGGAGAATTTGCTTGCTAAGGCAGAGATTAGGTGTTCCTTTGCTGCCTCATTTGTTCCTCAGTTATCTTTGGTCAAGTAAGGTCGTTGCCAGTTGGAACAATTTTAATCAGCTCGTGGTTATGTGACAAGGATTGTTAGCTCATTAGCCTGGGTTGCAGATATCCTTACTGGCCTCGCCTCATCTCACCTTCGCAGCCAAAACCAGCTGCTGTCACGTGGATTCCAGCTCACGGCGACCCAATGGGAGCAAAGCAGAATTGCTTTCCCTAGGGTTTTCGAGGCTTTGACCTTTCAGAAGCACATCACCAGTCCTTTCTTCCATAGCATCTCCGGGCGGGTTCAAACCACTAAACTTTTGGTTAATACTCAAACGGTGAAAGGTTTGCATCACCGAGAGACTCCTATCTCACCTCAGCTAACTTTAATTTAACTGTTGTTATCATGTGCCTTTGAGTTGATTCTGACTCATAGTGACCCTGGGTGGCAGAATAGAACTGCCTGGTCTGTAATCTTCTTGGGTGCGGTTTCTCAGGTCTTTTTCCCAGGGGAGTGGTTGGTGGGTTCTTACCGCCGACCTTTCAGATAGCAGCTGAGTGCTTCCCCATTGCTCCACCAGGGCTCCTTTTAATTCAGCTAAGCCAGAAGCCAAACCCGTTGCCATCAAGTTGATTCTGACTCATAGCGACTCTGTAGGATAGAGTTTAGCTCACCTCGTCCTTTAAAATACCAGTTTTCGGATGCCAGCTTGCATACCGTGTGTAAGGTGTATATGTAGACAACTAGCATGTCAGTGAGCCCTGGGGACTGTGTGCATTAAAAAGTTTGATATTCTCAGCACTCAGTGTCTTTCTCGTTTTAATTTTGCTTAGTAGTCTCTGCGGGCACATCTATAACACTGTCTTCGGCAAAGGTCCAGCCCCCCTTCCCTCTGTTTTGAGAAGGCTGGGAAACTGTTCTGACCTGTGTTATGTCACATGTCTCTCCTCCTGTGGTGAGGGTGCTGTGGTGTAAAGCACTTTATAGTGAAAAAAGACTTTTCCCAAATAAAGTTTCTGATGAGGAAATGAAAAGTTTACCAGAATTAAGAAAGATGTTATTGTTTGACAAAAGGTTGAGTGTTAAAACGATAAAACAATGGTGTCATATCCACTATAGTGCACACCAAAACAGAATAGAACAAACAAAGCTGTTGCTGTCAAATCGATTCCGACTCATAGCGACCCTGTAGGACAGAGCAGAACTGCGCCATAGAGTTTCCAAGGAGCGGCTGGTGGATTCAAACTGTGGGCCTCTTTGTTATAGCAGCCATAGCTCTTAACCACTGCACCACTGGGGTTTCCAGTGCATATGCTTTTTAAAATGTTGCTATTGCTATGTTTAATTCCTGCTTTTGTGTATATGTGGGATTATGATAGGTGTATATAGAGGGTAAATCCCAATAATTGGATGAATGGATTCCACACTGACTCAACAAGTCTTTTCCCTTTTCTGTTCATCTTTACATGGGAAACACCAGAGCAGGGATCAGAGGAACTCAAGTGGACGGGGTTTGTTTGAAAAGGATTATCTGTAACTGAGTTCCTGGATGGCTGAAACGGTTAAGCACTCAACTACCAGCTGAAAGGTTAGTGGTTCAAACCTATCCAGAGGCACCTCCAAAGACAGGCCTGGCAACCTGCTTCAGAGAGGTCACAGCCTTGAAAACCCTACGGAGCAGTTCTAGTCCACACACGAGCTGGCATGATTTAGCATCGACTTGATGACAACTAAGAACAACATAGCTGAATATAAGACTCTCTGTAGAACTCAAATTATGTATAAGATCTTAGTTGCCCAAGATATTAAAGATATGTAATTTGTTGGTCAGTCCTAGATGGATTAAAACAGACTAAAAATGATGATTTGTTATAGTCCATATTTCTCAAATTGTTTTCTTACTTGAATAAAATTTGTATTGGTACAATATGAAATGGAACCTTGCTATTATATTTTACCCATCACTAATTATGTACTTGGTATGCAGCCTGATTGTTATTTGCTGCCATCAAGTCAGCCTCCAGCACATGGAGACCCAATGTGTCATGGAGTAGAACGGCTTCATAGGGTTTTCTTGGCTGTAATCTTTATGGAAGCAGTTCACCATGCATTTCATCCATGGAGCCGCTGGATGTGTTTGAACTGTCAAATTACTTAGGTTACGAGCCAGGTATTACAAAATAGTGTTCACAGCCACCTTAGGTTAGCAGCTGAGCTTTTAACCATTGTGCAACCAGGTCTCTACTGTAGTGCATCCAAACCAAAAACCAAACCTGTTGCTGTGGAGTCGATTCCGACACATAACGACCCTGTAGGATGGGGTAGAACTGCCCCAGAGAGTTCAAATCCACCAGCCTGTCCTTGGAAACTCTGTGGGGCAGTTCTACTTGGTCCTATAGGGTCGCTATGAGTCAGAATCGATTCGACAGCAACAGGTTTGTTTGCTTTGTCTTGTTTTGGTGTGCACTGTAGTGGATATGACACCATTGTTTTATCTTTCTAACATTCAACCTTGATCAAGTTGCATAAGCTCTCTAAGACTCACTTGCAAAATTTATTTTTAAAAATATATCTCACTCTAAGATACAACTATTGGTCTCTTTCTGTCTGGAGCAAAGGAGAGTGAAGAGAACCGAAGACTCAAGGAAACAATTAGTCCAAAGGACTAATGGACCACAGCAACCACAGCTTCCACCAGCCTGAGACCAGAAGAACTAGATGGTGCCCAGCTACCAATACCAACTGCTCTGACCAGGATCACCATAGAATGTCCCGGACAGAGTGGGAAAAAAATGTAGAACAAACTTTAAATCGATTAAAAACAAAACACCAGATACACTGGTCTGAGAGAGTCTGGAGGAACTCCCCAGGCTGTGGCCCTTAGACACCCTTCTAATTGGGAACTGAAGCCATTCGCAGAGATTATCTTTTAGCCAAATGATAGACAGGCTTATAAATAAACAATAACACATGAGGAAAGTGCTCCTTCCTACAGTCAACTACATGAGACCAAAAGGACAACATATGCCCAAAAGCAAAGATAAGAAGGCAGGAAGGAGCAGGGAAACTGGATGAATGGCAATGGGGAACCCAGGGTGGTAAAGGGGAGAGTGCTGACACATTGCAGGGAGTACAACCTACGTCAAGGAACAATTTTTGTATAAACTATTGCATGGGAACCTAATTTGCTCTGTAAACCTTCACCTAAATCACACACACACACACACACACACACACACACACACACACACACACACACACAAAACCTAGAGGTTTTTGAAGTAACACACATAAATATATGTATACATATGTATATATCTCACTGTGATGACCAAGACACTCCTTACCATAGAGTTTGACACATGATGATGTCTCAATAAATGTTTGATAATAGATGAGATTATCAACTGTGTGCTTTGTTGTCTTGTCTGATTTGTATTTTCTGATTTCTCTGGGTAATTAAAGTACTTGTAGATGGTAGTTCATTTAAACCATTGGTATTTTATTTGCACGCTCAAGAAAGTATTTTTAAGGGAATACGGAAGGGATCTTGAGAGTTTTATCTGTTCACTGTCTTTCAGGAGACCTACGTCTAGATCAGGTTTCCCGGTCATTACACTATTGACATTTTGGGTCAGATAATGCCTTGTTATGGGGGGCTCTTCTGAACACTGTGAGCTGTTTTGCGGCACTTCTGGTTTAGACGCACCAGATGCCGGTAGCACCCCTTCCCTGCCTCCTTGTAACAACCCCAAACGTTGCCAGGTATTGTCAGATGTCATCTGGGCGAACAGAGTTATCCCTGGTTGAGAACTTCTGTCTGAGCCATGAACCATGGCTGAAAACTTGAAAACTTGGTAATAGCCTATTGAATTGTTCACTCATTCTGCTACTTGGGGTCCTTTCTGTGTGACGCCAAGTCTCTCTTAGGGTGTATATTCTTCCGTGACCTTATTTCTAAACAAATGTTTATAAACATGCGCTCTCGTGGCCAGTGTCAGTCTTGAATATTGAAAAGATCATCCTGTAATCTTGCTTTTTCAAAATACTCATAAGCTAAGTGTTCTTAATACTCAGGGTCTTAGATAATCAGGAATGTCTTAATCATGTCTTTCTCTGTGGTATTTGCATTTCTGGTAATTAAAGACTAATGAGCATGCCCTTTTATGTGATATTTTAGTTCACTTACACCTTTATAAATATTTCAGCTTTGTCATAATTAAGTAAATTGATCGTTACTAATTAGGAATGCAATCAGTTGATGTAGCTTAAAAATACTTAAATGTAGCATTTCTAATGTGTTCTAATATTCTTTGAGTATAATTCTTCACAAAGATTCACAGAGATTCTTTTTTCTTTTTTTTCCAAAATCAATCCATCAATAAATAAAGCTAAGTGGTTTTCTGATTACAGGTAGCTGGATTCATATGATTATACACATGGGTATACTTGCTGTACATCTGATTTTGTTGCTCTTTCACAGAAAAGCAAATAGGAAAAAAGCATTCTGTAGAATCACTCTGAAAAGAAAAAAAAAGTTTCATTTATAAAGTTTTTATTTTGTAAAACTATAATTTCATCATATCATATAAATCTTAAAGACAGCTTTAAATGTTTTTTTGTCATAATTATGCCATAAAGTAAGCTAGGAGTAAACAGAAAAATGATGAAAAATTAAATTAAAATTTACAGATTGCGTTCTTTCCTTGTAAATTATTTTCCTGAGTCAATAACAATGCATATGATGAATCATCAACTTTCAAACAGAAACTATGTGATTATCTTTTTAATAAACTAATAGTGCATATATTTTTGATATTTATTTAACTATTACAAGGACTTTCATGTTTTTTGTATAAAAAATTACTGGTAAAATATTTAAAATGTGAATGAGTATGGCATAAAATGTCTTTGAAGAGACCTAACATATTTCCGAAATTTTAAATCCATTGTCAGTTGTAATTAATATTGACTTTTGGTATTGTCTCATGTACTAGTTACAAATTATGTCAGGAGTCAGAATTTTCACATGACCAGATCCAGACTATTCATAAGTACTTAGCTATTTATATCTTCTTTTGGTTAGATATGACACATTTTAATCGCATTTAAAAGTCAATGTAATTTTACAAGATGAAATCATTTTTTCGATTATTGAAACATCAAATATTGTGGTTATCAAAAAAGCCCACTATGCCACTACAAATATTTTAAAAGTGTGTAATAGCTTTTTAGTCATTTGTTGCAGATCTAGTTAAGAATTTTGCCTGCCCATTAAAGAATTATTTGGCAAGGAAAAGAAATGTTGTACTGCTGTGAGTAATCTGATTATTTGCTGGAACATTTGGCTACTGGAGACAGAAAGTCTACTTTATTTAATTTTAAAATAATATGCACTGAGTAAATTATGGAAGTAGCCACTAAAGAAATCACTTGACTTCAAAATTAGCAAGATCTATTTATTTTAAAGTCGGAAGGTAATCAGTGCCTCTTAAAAGATGGAGTATGTTCACAATTTTTTTATCATGTCAAATGCCCAGTTACAAAATGTTACTTTCAACATGAGTTAAAGATCTTCAGCCTGAACCTCTAGAAAAGGTAACATCTGCAAAACAACACACAGCAACAAAATTGTGTGCCATAATATTGGTGGTTATTTGACTTGAATTGAGTTTTTATTAACATTCACGAAAAACCTGCTCCAGGACAGTTAGTCTCCGAGAGAACGCTGGCCGTTCTCTTCTTAAAACCCTCTAGACGTTTCATTATCCTAATTCATGTGGGAAACCTGAGTATGAGAACGTTAGAGAAACTAACCCCAAATTCCACACATAGGAAATGGTACTCCGAAAATTTGAATCCAGGTCAAATGACCTTTGTGCAACCACCGGTTAGAGGCATGCTCTCCTCCTGCTTTCTGGGAAAACATGTAAAATAATCTCTGAGGCTCGTAGAAACAGTCTTACATGACAATAACATTTTATGACTTCGTATCTGTGCAACTCTGTGACCTATGGGGAGCTCAGTTTAAAAATCACTTCCACAGTAGGATAAAAGAGACTACAAAGATCATCATATACATATGATCAATAAAACACAGAGGAAATGCACACCTATACCAAATATGTGTAATATATACATATACGTAGTATTAAAAAAACCTGTTGCAGTCGAGTCGATTCTAACTCATAGCGACCCTATGAAACAGAATAGAACTGCCCCATGAGGTTTCCAGGGAGAAACTGGTGGATTTGAACTGCCTGCCTTTTGGTTAGCAGGTGAATGCGTAACCACTGTGCCACCAGGGCTCCGTACACAGTATAGGAAATATAAATACACATGCATAAATGTTACATACAAATAAACAAATTGTTTATTTTATACATAAATTTTTATGTTTGTTGTGTGTGTGTGTGTGTATTGATATTGTGGTATGTTTGTGGGAAAGCATAAGTAACCATAGAAGTATTTCATAAATACATGAATTCACAAATTTATACTTCACAATTGTTTGCCTAGTATAATATAAGATAGGCCATTCAATGATGTGCAAGGCATTTGGTAAAAGCTAAACAGATACAGTGTCTGCACTCAAAACTTAAAGTCCAGTGAGAGAGATAAAATACATGCATACTCAAGTTACTAAAGACCAAGAAAGTAACAGGGAGGGGGCTTAATAGAAACATTGCCAAAATCCATGTCCTCCTGTCCCCCCCCGTCCATTTGATCCCACATTTCTGAACTCAGTCCATGTAACGGAGCTGTCAAACTAGGAGCAACTCTAAGTCACTGTTAGGTTTCTTAGTGACTTGTCACCAAAATGGAGACCTGGTGGCACAATGATTTTAAGATCTTGGTTGCTAACCAAGAGGTCAGCAGTTCGAATCCACCACCCACCCCTTGGAAACTGTATGGGGGGCAGTTCTACTCTGTCTTATGGGGTCACTATGAGTTGGAATCAACTATATGGGTCTTTTGGTTTTGACTCACCAAAATGGCACCCGGCGCAAATCCACACCCTGTCTCCTTGGTGGAGCAGTAATACATGAGTATGTAAAATTGCACCTTAATACGCAGAAATATATTATCTAGTGGAAAGATTTTCAAGTTTTATGCAGAAAAACTTATCTTTCTTTCGAGTATTTCTTGACTGTCTATTGATATAACTAAATGTATTTGAATTGCTTTTCTCTCTCTCTCTCTGTCTCTACAGTGCAAGCTAGAATATCAGGCATGTGTCTTAGGAAAACAGATTTCTGTCAAATGTGAAGGACGTTGCCCATGTCCCTCAGATAAGTCCACAAGTACAAGCAGAAATGTTAAGAGAGGTAAGTGATAAGAATTTCTTTATACGTATATATGTATGCTTGGATAATATAGAAGGAATATAAAAGCTTATTATTGAAATGTGTTTTTATAGTCTTCCCAGCCTCTTTAAATGTTTTGCAATAAATGTCATTAAATACACAATAAAGTTCACTTTTTACAAATACTTAATGGTAAGTAGTTTGCCAGTGAGATTTTGTATTTCTTTTTAATTTAGTCTCAGTTATTATAGCAAGTAATGGTTTTCTATAGAGTTCCATTTACCTCAGTAGTAATAGCTGGAGGCTTCTTCCCTGTGTGCTTTCCGTAGTTAAGACATCTAAAGCAATGCTGTCTAAACTTTATGATATGTATATAGTATATGTATATAGCATAAAATTTGAGTATTCTTAAATTGTTTGCATAGTTTAAATGGTGGCTATTGGTGTTCAATATCTATGTGTGATTCTTTTTATTCGCTGAGTCAAGGACTACAGTTGAGAAAGAGTAGTCATAATAAGTATATAGCTCTGATATATCACAGCCTTTGACAAAATATCCCCCCCTTAATCTTACTTTTGAATGAAAAGATATATTTGATGTCGTATCAATTTATTATAACTTCTCACAAAACTGCAAAAGGAGCTCAATATGCATTTCAGATAGAAGGTAGCAAATCTGAGAATAGGATCCCTTGTGAATTAACAATAATTATGTTTCATGTTCTTCAGAGTCTCAATACAATGTTTATATTAATATGTCAAGAAGGAAACTTTTCTTAAAGTCCTATCATCAGGGGATAAAGATCGTTTGTGTTCAATTGTGTGTAGGAAAAGAGGCAAGAAGAATTTAAATTGATCCTGCTGTGATGGATTGTCAGGGCAAAGAAAGTACAGGATTTTGTTAGCTGCTGTGGAAAAACAGTGCAGAAAATTTTGAATGTCATTTCTACACAGTGCAAAAGGCCGAGAGACATGGGAAATGTAAAACTGAGTTCACTATCATTTCTAATCTTTCAACTGCCATTTACGTTAGAAGTGCGCCTTCGGTAGACCGCAGAGTGCACAATATTCTATTTCATATCAGCTCTCTTCTAGAAAATGTGAGGCAGAAACTACCAATTATGAAATATTTCTTAAATCTTTGACTTCCTACATCTGAGGACAAATGTATGACACGATATTTCTATATTTTCACTATGTTGAGAGGAGAATAAGTCTTTAAATCTGCTGGAAATTTATTAAAGCTAACAAAGGCACATTTCTTCTATAAAGTAGGAAAACATAAAATTCTCCACTGTTCCCCTAATGTATTCAGTAGTGGGTGTACAGAAATTGGTCACAGTATATACATTCAAGTATTCCAAACAAAGAAAAACAGATAATTTACATTTTTTAAATTCTGAATTGTGTATAACTTTAGATAAGCATATCCCCTTCAGTCAGTAACTGAACTATACAGTCTTCTGCTTTTCTAACTCACCACATCAAAATTACACTTTTGTAAGTCAGTGCTTCTAATTCTCTGTAATGGATTCTGGCCTTCTTTTCTTTTTTTAAAATTTTACTGTGTAATCTAAAATAAAGGAGTTACCATGTGGAAAGTGAATTAACTTTGTCAAGGAATATTGACACTTCAGCTGATTTTTAAAGGCCCCAAATATTATTTTTACATGACCGGGAAATATGAGATTCGTAGTAGTGAGCATGGAATGCTAAGATATAGATACATATACATACATATATACATACATACATATGTATGTGTGTAACCATCCTAAGTCTGTAAAGGGAATTGTAGAACAAAAGATCTTTCACCAATGGAAAGGTCCTTAGAAAGCATTTATTTTGCAGTTGATAAATCCAAACTAAAAAGAGTCTACCCTAGACATATACTAGAGTGTTTATACTGCAGTAGTATATAAAGTAATCTTTATATCATGAGGGTTCCAGTTGGTTATTCATTTGATTGACTAGGTTCAGAAGATTCAACTTAATTGGTGTTTTCCTTTTATTTCAAAAGTTGTGTTCCAAGGCTCAAAATAATACTTTCTATCATTACATGTTTTATGTCACTATTATAGTTTTATATACCTAATTTCTTATTCTTTTGTTAATTTAAGGAAAGAGGACAGAATAGAAAAGGGAGATAGAGCCCTAAAGTCATGGGGATATTCTAGGAAGGCCAAGTATTGCATTTCAGCTGAGATGTAGGGTACTGGTAAGTAAGCCACAGAGGGAAAAGCAGATTGGTATACCTAGACACAAGAAGCTTTGGGTTTAATTCATTAGAGTCACACATGAGCATTTCCAGTGATAGGATATTATCCACATGCTACAAGGAAGATCAGTTAATAAGACTATTATTCAAATTTATGCACCAAACAATAATGCCAAAGGTTAAGAAACAGAAGATTTTTACCAGTTTCTGCAGTTTGAAGTTGATCACACGTACAATCAAGATGCGTTGATAAGTACTGGGTGATTGAAATGCAAAAGTGGGAAACAAAGAAGAAGGATCAGTAGTTGGAAAATATGGCCTTGGTGATAGAAACCACACCAGAGATCACATGATAGAATTTTGCAAGACTAATGACTTATTCCTTGCAAATATCTTTTTCAACAACATAAATGGCGACTATACAGGTGGACTTCGCCAGATGGAATACACAGGAGTCAAATCGACTACATCTGTAGAAAGAGACTATGGAGACGCTCAGTATCATCAGTCACAACAAGGCCAGGGGCCGACTGCAGAACAGATCATCAGCTGCTCCTGCGCAAGTTCAAGCTGAAGCTGAAGAAAATTAGAAGAAGCCTGGAAGGCCGAAGTATGACCTTGAGTATATCCCACCTGAATTTAGAGACTATCTCAAGAATTGATTTGACCCATTGAACACTAGTGACCGAAGACCAGATGAGTTGTGCCATGACATCAAGGACATCACACAAGAGGAAAGCAAAAGTTCATTAAAAAAGAAAGAAAAGACCAAAATGGATCTCAGAAGAGACTCTGAAACCTGCCCTTGAACATCGAGTAGCTAAAACGAACAGTAGAAATGATCACATAAAAGAGCTGAACAGAAGATTTCAATAGGTAGCTCAAGAAAGCAGAGTAAAATATTATAATGAAATGTGCAAAGACCTGGAGATAGAAAACCAAAAGGGAAGCACGCGCTCAGCATTTCTCAAGCTGCGAAAACAAAAAAAAAAACTCAACCTCAACTTGCAATTTTGAAGGATTCTATGGGCATGATCCAACAGAATGCAGAAATTATCAAACAATATGATTAGTATCACATGCAAGTAATACACTGCTGGAGATAATTCAAAAATGTTAGCAGCAGTACACTGACAGGGAACTGCCAGAAATTCAAGCTAGATTCAAAAGAGGACGTGGAATTAGGGATATCATTGCTGATGTCATATGGATCATGGCTGAAAGCAGAGAATTCCAGAAAGATGTTTACTTGTGTTTTATTGACTACGCAGAGGCATTCGACTGTGTGGATCATAACAAATTATGGATATCATTGTGAAGAATGGGAATTCTGGCATAGTTAATTGAGCCCATGTGCAACCTATACATAGACCAAGAGGCAGTTGTTTGAACAGAACAAGCGGATACTGAGTGGTTTAAAATCAGAAAAGGTGTGCATCAGGGTTGCATCATTTCATCATACTTATTCAATATTTATTCTGAGCAGATAATCCAAGAAGCTGGACTATGTGGAGAAGATTGTGGCATCAGGATTGGAGGAAAAGTCATTAACAACCTGTGATACGCAGATGACTCAACCTTGCTTGCTGAAAGTGAAGAGGTCTTGAAGCACTTACTGATGGAAGCCAAAGACTACAACCTTCAGTATGGATTATACCTCAACATAAAGGAAATAAAAATCCTCACAATTGGACCAATAAGCAACTTAAATGGAGAAAATATTGAAGTTGTCAAGGATTTCATTTTACTTGGATTCACAATCAATGCCCATGGAAGCAGCAGTCAGGAAATCAAATGACTTATTGCAGTGGGCAAATCTGCTGCAAAAGACCTCTTTAAAATGTTAAAAAGTAAAGATATCACTTTGCAGACTAAGGTGGGCCTGACTGAAGCCTTGGTATTTTCAGTCACCTCATATGCATGCAAAAGCTGGACAACGAATAAGGAAGACTGAAGAAGAATTCATGCCTTTGAATTATGGTGTTGGCAAAGAATATTGAATATACCATGGACATGGACTGCCAGAAGAACAAACAAATCTGTCTTGGAAGAAGTACTGCAAGAACGCTCCTTAGAAGCAAGGATAGCAGTGAGACTGCCCCTGAAGGACCTGACATGTTATCAGGAGGGACCAGTCGCTGGAGAAGGACATCATGTTTGGTAAAGTAGAGGGTCACTGAAAAAGAGGAAGACTCTCAATGAGATGGATTGACTCAGTGGCTGCAACAATGGCTCAAACATAGCAAGGATTGTGAAGATTGTGCAGGACCAGGCAGGGTTTCGTTCTCTTGTACCGAGGGTCTCTATAAGTCAGAACCGACTGGATGGCACCTAACATCAGCAACATATGTATATAATATGTTTGAGGGAATTTCTTCCTCTGTTATGTGTTGCTATGTTGTGGGGTAATATAATTTATTAGTTAAGAGTATGAGTTTTGGAATCCTAGATCTGCACTGGCTGACTGTGACCTTTGGCAATATATTTAAGTTTTTAAACCTCAGTTTCTTCACCTGAAGAATTTAAAATATATAAATGGTACGATTTACGGATGTTGACTCCTCAAATTAAATCATCTTTACATTTCTTCATTTTTATGGATGATACTGGTAAGATACTGTTGAATTCAATTTTATTATTGAATTATGTCATACATTAAGTGTCATTTGTGTGTAGGTTTTTTTGTAACGCTTTTTAGTCAATTTTGGTTACAAAAAACGTGAAGAGTTTTTTTTTTACAATTAATATAGTATACACTGCGTTCGATATCTATCTATACATACAGTTAATATGTCTACGCTGAGTTTGAAATAATCAGCAGTAGAGCTCTGTGGCCTAGGAATAATTATTGGTTTTTTTCTTTGATAAACCTTTTATGGTCTTCCATATATGTATATATATTTTTAAGCTTATAAAAAATGTATTAAGTACACTTTCATATTTAGAAGAACTTCTAATCTTATGAATGTGAATGGATCTTTGGTATAATTTATTCTTAAGATACATAAGTTATATACAGACATTTGAAACTCAGGCTCCAAAATGCTCAATAAAGATGTTTGGGTGACACTTCTAGAACTGGCCTAGCAATTATTTCTTATTTTTGGCAGACAGTTTTGAAACCTCATCAATAGTTTTTAGTAAGTTCAACAGGTCATCTTTGGTTGTTTTCTGTGTACTGCTGGGATAGTCACTTTGATCAAGTCTCTGGCAATAAGTATATCCTGTTTTGCTGTTTGGATCTCTTCCCTCCTGTCTGGCCACGAGCTTAACATTGACGATTGTATGTAAAGTTCCAGGAATCTTAAAAACATCTTTTTGATGATCCATTAAAAAGAGTACTAGAAGACCAGTGTTGTTTTTGGTAAATTTTTATTGTCAACAATAGCTTTTGAGAATGTCCTTTTCACAACCATTCGGTTGTCACTTTCTTTCTGTAATTTAAATTCTGAAGGATGAGCTGCAGCAGCCATAAAATCCAGTAGTCTTCTAAATTCTTCTCTATTCTGGGGAATCCAAAAGCTTTGGAAAGAGTTGAGTAGCTTCTAATGCTATTTCAGTCTCCTCAGTCACTAAGAATGAAAAAAAAAAATACACACACACACACACCCCCCAAAACCAAACGCGTTGTCCTCGAGTCGATTCTGACTCATAGTGACCCTATAGGATGGAAGAGAACTGCCCCATAGGGTTTCTAAGGAGCAGCTGGTGGATTTGAACTGCTGTCGTCTTGTTTAGCAGATGAACCCTTAACCACTGCGTCCACCAACTCTCCTATATATATATATATGTATACACGTACATAAAGAAACCAAAAACCCGTTGCCATCGAGTAGATTCCAACTCACAGTGACCCTAGCAATTCTGTAGCAAACCTATAGGACAGAGTAAAACTGTCCCACAGAGTTTCCAAGGAGCTCCTGGTGGATTTGAACTGCTGACCTTTGGTAAGCAGCCATCACACTTAATCACGATGCCACCAGGGTTTCCGTACACATACATACACACACACACACACATATAGACGCTCTTGGTACAATTATGTTAATTTGTTCATTCTCAAATAAATGCCAGTTTATGGAGATTTTAAATATATTAACCTAACTTGTACCTAATAATATTTTGTAAATAAGACACCCTTTCTAGGTTATTAAAAGTCTTCAGAAATATTATATTACACAGTGTTTAACTACAACTCTGAATACATATGTTAATGCCTGTACCTGCATTCCTTCATTTTTTCAGTAGCTAGGATTTTGTGAAGTTACATGATTTATATTTTCTTAAGTTCTTCATTCCTTGGTTTATGCTAATTCGATTATATCAGAATATTGCCTATTAAAATGGCAGACTGGCACTGTAGGACCAAAAGGAAGACTGGAAGGAAGCCGTGTGCAAGAATTCATGTTATGTTGTTGCCAAATGTGACTAAAGACATGTTTTAAAAACTGGGCCTAGATTTTAGCCACACAGTTCTAAACACTGTGGGATCCCAACAGAGTACAAGTAGGTTGTACTCGATTTACTTCTTCTGTGGAGCCCCTTGGGGCCCGTATCATTTTGGAGTGGAGGCAGAGATCATGTGACAAGAACATCATCAACAAAAAAGGTAGGCGTTCTGGTAACGAAAGTTACACCATCTGAGACTGATCACAATGGTTTTGAACAAATATGGAGTTACGAAGATAGGTTTGTAAAGTCTTCAGCCATCTTTTCATACAAATGCTCAACTAGAAAGCCTGATACTTTTTTCCACAGTAAGACAGGACATGGGATGGGTTCTTCTGTGAACTAACACAGTCATTTTTTCCTGTTCTTTTCACTGCTTTGAAGCCTGTGGAGCCCTTTAAAAAACCAGTTTAATTATTATTCTATCAGCATGAATTTATTTCCTTAGAGAAAGAACGTTGAATAAAGGCTTGGTATGCCTTTCTCAGGTGGCAAAATTTTTTACTTTTAACATTCCATTTTGTATAATAGACTTTAAAAAATATATCCTCCATATGATGGAATCGATTTTCAATAAGAAACAGATTAACATCAGAATATTAATATAATCTTGCAGCAGACATATTTCCCCTTAGAATTCAATATTCATAATTGACAAGTTCTTCAATAATTTTGTTTTGATACATTAATAGAAAAATGACATTAAATAAAAGTATTAAGAAGTGTTTCATGATTTATAATACAAAGGAACTTTTGTCTTTTGGAATATTTGAAAGATGTACCTGGACTAAAATTAAAATTTAGTTGAAAACAGAACATAACCTGAAAAAGGACAGTTTTAACTGTGAAGATTGTTACACCTCTGTCTGAGTAACTATTGTTTGCATTGCTGTTTAAGTCACTAATTTCAAATTGTACCCAAATATTTTATTTTCTGCATGATATTATTCTGGGATTAATTTTTAATCTTCCCTATAAATTCTAGTTAGAAATTTTGTATTTGGGGTATATATAATTGCATTTATCAGGAATAAGTGTTGGGAGAGCTCTGTATTGTTTATAAATCAGAAGGAGAGACACACCCAACCAGAACCAAAGTCCAGTGTGTGTGGCCTACCAGCATTTACCAGACTCAAAGACAACCCAAAGATAAGTCCAGAAATAGAGAATTTCTGGGTTTAAAATAGATGATCCAAGGTTTATTAGGAGTTTGACGTCAGTCAGTACTCTCCTTGAGAGTCGTACAGTAACATAGGCTCATTCTATGAAAAAGTGAATAAAATTACACTAGACAGATGCATGCTATGATTGAAACCATCTCTGGGTTCAAATCAGATATCATATTCGTCTTGCTTTATATATGCGTCATTGGTTTTAATTCTCACCCTGAAGCCACATTCCATTCAAGATTAATAAAAGAGAGGAAATAAATCATAATTACCTAATCATAAATAACAGTACAAAAGAACGTATTTCCTATTATGCACATGTCTGCTACATCACTTTTGACATAATACATGTCTCCATCAAGTATCCTCTGCCCCATACTAACAGGTACTGCCTCTCACCAATAAGTACAGTAATGTAAGATAATATGGAGATGTTGCTATTGTACTTCTCATATAGACTATAGTTTCCATATGTGGATGGGAGGCCAGTTGGTATGCATTTAGAAGATCATCTGTGGAATTATTCTGTAAGTAAAAGAATCATAAAATGTATTCAGAGTTTGGCATCATACGTTCGGAGCAGTCTTAGGATAATATTCTTGCAAACTTTAAATTATAGTACTTTTATATAATTTACCAGCTTTTTTCAAAACTCTTGATGAGATTCCAGGATGCCAATGATAATTTTAAGGCTCAGAAAAGGAAAGAAAAATCAATGTAGTATTTATGTCTCATTAATAATTGTTGACTCGATATTTCAGAAAATAGGGACAAAACAAATTGTTAATTTTGGACATAGAAAAAATATCATCTGTATTTGTGGAGAAAGAAGAAACCCTGAGGCCAGACTGAATTAAACGTGGAAAACAATAACATATTCTTTTTGTTTCTGTAAAATATTTCTAAAGCTAGTAATTTAGTTGAACAAAAGACAGTATACATACTACTCTATACTTTTTACTTTGTAATAATACTTATAAACCATTCGATGAATTAATATTAATGATTTTACTGATTGAATTATTTTATCTTAGTAATAAAATAGCTTCTGTGAATTATGTATCAAATTATCTGTTACTTTGCAGATGTCTAAAATAAAAAAAATTGGTGCAATTGAATGATCAGTGTTTCTATTTACAGGCCAAAGAATATAAGCTATGCCTGTGCATTATCTTTCAGTATGAAAATGCTAAAGAGTAAAATTGTGTATTTTATTCTATGTAGCGCGACAAAAAATTTTCATGTATAATTTTATTGTTGTTGAAAACATACACAGCAAAACATACACCAATTCAGCAGTTTCTCCATGTACCATTCAGTGACATTGATTACATTTTTCGAGTTGTGTAACCACCCTCATCCACCTTTTCTGAGTTGTTCCTCCCCCATTAACATAAATTCACTGCCCCTCGGAGTTTCCTATCTAATCTTACGAGTTGCTGTTGCCAGTTTGATCCCGTATAGATAATTTTTAAAAGAGAATAATGCTCAAGGCAGACTTTTTTTTTACTAGTTAAGCTAAACTGTTGTTTGGTTTTAAGAAGACTTTAGGGTATATGTTTGGCTTAAGGAAGTTCGGAGTCCATGTGAATTTGAAGTTCTGCTCTGCATTCTCTACCTTCTGACTGGGATTCTTCTATGGTAGTTCAATGTCTAGTGCCTCGAGTCTTAAAGGCTTGCAAGCAGCCATCCGATGCAAAATGGGTCTCTATTCGCCTGGAGCAACAGAGGAAGGAGAGTCAGGAACAGGAGGGGGATATGGACTGTGTGGCTAATTGTCTCCCTGAACAACTGCCTCCCTTGCTGTGAGATAAGAACGTGGTGGTGCCTGGCTCCCGTGACTCAACAAGTAATTTTCAAAGCACATTTTCGGTGTCTCCATGGCTTTTTGTTTGATTACCATTTATCTTTCTACTATTAGTTGGTTAGCTTTTTGGAAAATCACATTAAAGAGGTCCATGAATAATGCATACTACAACAGAACAGTAATATATGAATGGTTGATGAAATCTGATGCAAAATAGTTTTTCAGTAAATTCAACATGTAGGTCATATTTGGATTTGTAAACATTTAATGTGTGTATGTGGGTTTTAAACACAATAGTGCAAGAACAGAGAAGCAAGAGTGGTTACAAAGTTGGAAAACATGAGGCAATGAGATGCTGGTGATTAAGGTATTGAGATAGGAAGGACACGGTAATGCAACAGGTCAGGACTTTTTGATTAATTAAATTTAGGAAAGGAGAAGTGGTGAAGACTTGATATCTCCTGAGAAAATTATGTCATAAACCTGAGATGGAACAATGCGTTCAAATATTCAATGTAGATGGGAAAATTGTTTTCGGTGTCTATCGACCGTAAGGAGCCCTGGTGTTGTAGTGGCCAAATGCTCGGCTGCTAACAGAAAAGGTCAGTGGTTCGAACCCACCAGCCGCTCCTTGGTCCTTGGGAGAAAGATGTGGCAGTCTGCTTTCGTAAAGATTACAGCCTTAGAAACCCTGTGGAGCAGTTCTGCTCTGTCCTGTAGGGTCACTATGAGTCGGAATCGATTTGATGGCAATGAGTTTGGGGTTTGTTGGGTTTTATTTGCAAGATACTTCGGTTATTTTGTTCACTTCTCAGACCATGTAGGTATGATTGCTATGCCAGTTGGACACATGGGGAAACTGTAGGCCCAAAGAGTTAAGAGACATTCCCAAGTTACACAAGTAGTCTTAAATCTTTTAAGTCCACATTCTGGGTATTTCTTTCTAATAATGAAGAGACTGATTTTAACTCGGGTTAGCTACCTATATAAATTTTAGGTAAATGTCTTTGTTGGGCTTAAACTTTTAACAATTATAAAGTCAAAGAGCTATGTAAGCATTATTTAGCCCTTATTATATGTTTTACACTTCTCTGGGTGTTTTACATATATCATGTCCTTTAATTGTACCTTAACTATATAATTAAGATCTACTGTATCTTAAATCATAGAACCGTTAAGTAACCAGTTTAAAGTCACCTAGTTAGTCAAGTGTCAGGGGGGCAGATTGAAGCCATGTATGCTGACCCTTCACTAAGCTATCACAATATCTCAGTAGGGTCTCTCCTCTATTATGACCATCTGTCATACGCTCTTTCAGTAACATATTTTTCTGCCTATATATGTCAAATAACTTATAATCATGTTATGTGATAGTTACCAAGCGCAGATGTATAAAGAATGGCATTAGATGTTAAAACCAAATGAGTGTAAAAGTAAAGTTATATAGACATTTAAAAGAAGCAATGCCAACTCAATTTAGGTTGCATATTGAAAGCCTAAGTATTTATTGGCTTACTTCAGCTACCATCTTGGCCAACTTTTGCTGGTGTATAATTCCTGGTGTCAAATTTTTATAAAATATTACATAATAAACATTCTGAGATGCTAACAAAGAAACAAACATCATTTAGTTTTCTTTCCTTAGATATTTGCCTTATACCTTGGCTGATAGCATTTTTAACGTTTTACGGTGATGCAGAAAGATCGTTATGGTAGCAATAGCCAGCTTACTTATGTATTACTAATTAATCCTCTTGGTGCATTTTCTTCTAAAGTTTATTCATATCAATTTTCTGCTTATTGGCACATGAGTAGTGTTTCTATTATTTTTTTAATGAATGCAGTAGTATCAGTTTAATGTAAAATCCCTGGTAATGAAATTATCACCAAAACTAAAAATGTGTTCAAGAATTTTGATGTATAGTTTTCTCCAGATCATCTCTCCTAACATCGTTGTTTTCTGAATGAAGGTGACCTGGCTGATGAGGACTTTTACGTTCCAAAGTGCCTTCAGATGGCGTGTAGAATTGTTTTTATCTACTGTTCTCTCTTCTTTTCAGAAATTTTTCATAGTTTTTGTTTTCTTTTCTTCTGCCTTTCCTCACCAAAGATGTGGTATTTGATAGCACCTACTTGGTTTGAAGTTTTTTTTACCTAAAAACTCATTTATATGACCATTATCAGCTTAGGTTTTCTGACTTTTTTTAGTGAAAATCTTTGCTGAAAATGTGACAGTTCTATCATGGTGAAGAAAATATTTCAGCGCTAATAGCGAAACAAAATAATAGCAAACAAAAATAAGTCATCAAAGAATGTTTAAAATAGCACCAGAGAAAATAGCCAAAGAGAAATCTATTGTTTAAGTTACAATAAACACAAGTACAAAGGTCTCTGGGACGTCTGTAATTCCAGTATCTCTTAGAGGATCTTGGACGCCTCGGACGAATTCACACGTATGGTAGATATCAGCTAATACAAATGTAGGCATAATGAGATCAACTCTTCCTCACTCACTCCTTCAGGTCGCATTATATTGCCTGCATGTCACTGACCACTTCTAGCTACTTTTGTATTTAGTCATTTTGTTTGTTCCTATCTAACTCTAATGCATGTATTTCTTTAATGAGGGGCTATCCATTTTTGACACTCTACTGACTGTCTGTTTTGAAAAACAAGGATTTAACTCATTTTTACTGCCTCCATTGTCACATCCCCATGATGACAGTCATACTATTATTAACTTATTCTCTTGGTAAGTTTTGGAACATTGGTAAGTGTACAGTTTTGTTTCTTATTCTGTCAACTGTAGAAAAATATCACTGGACTTTTTTCTCTCCGAAACACCTTTCACTCATTCACCTCAACTTCTTTCACATATGTTTTATGATTATTACACTTAAATACTGTTCTTTAAGCGTAGTCTTCTGTGACTTGTCTGCATTTTGATCATAAATATTGAAAATCAAATAATAGTGTTAATATTATTATGACTGTAAATAATTTTTACCACAGTGTAATATACTATGCTATGGACACACGCCCATCACTACTATTTAATGATATAATCCTTGTGCAACTAAAATGAAACTGTAAAAAACAAAGGGAATATTTTTTTCAACACGCTATCAGTTGCATAAAATCATGCCGAATTCTAGTTGACTTTATATTTGAACCATGGCTCTTTTCCATGGAGTTTCTGAATTACTTTTTTTTTTCTTTTGATGATGGAAGAACAAAATGGCCTGACCGTATTTTAGAAGTCCCTTAGCCTCTTACTTGTACAAAAACCCCGATCACTTTCCCAGTGTTGTGTTGGGAGGAAATACTCCATAGTGTTTCTACATATCTTGGACTATCTGTTTAAGCACACATCCTTGGAAACCAGATAGAGTGTTTCCCTCCAGGTGAGAGAGCAGATGTATTTACACTGGAGCATAGTAAAGCCTCTTGCCCTGCTGCGAGGAGGTTTGCTTGCATTACAGAGTAATAAAGGTAATGTCTTCCTGCGAAGGCTGGATAGGATTGCTAGCAGTTGCTCTATACGTTTGGGGATTTCCTAAACTCACTGTCCCGCAGCTATGACAGATCCACAGTGCTCCCGTGGGACAGTGGACCGATGTGAACATGACGCACATGTATAAATCCCTTTGGACTTAAAATTTCATTGCCAACTGAATTTGTGGAAGTGTGGCAAGCCACTTCCCCAGCTCCCAGCTGCTCAGAGATCACTTGACCTCCACGTGTCACATTATCTGCTCTGGGCTTTTTTAAAACCTTCTCCTCTAGTCCAGACGTCTTGCCCTCTAAGCCTGCAACAAGCTCTCATCTCTAATTCTCCTAACGTGTGTTCCGACTTCACACCCACTTTTTTTTGGATTTAATCTTTCTTGCTGTTATGTTGTCTTCTTCAGTTTTCTTGAATATATCCTTTGGATGGTAAACTTTTTGAGAATTTCAGTGTCACAAAAGTCTATTTTGAGTTTATGGTTGGTAAATACTATGGCTGGGAATAAAATACAGATAAAATATTTTCCCTTGGAATTAGAAACCCTTGATCTTTTATCCTGTGACTTCTGGTGTAGCTGCTAAGAAGATAAACAGTGAAGTAAAGACAGGATTAGTGGCTTGTAGATCCAGTTGGGGTACTACCAGTAGTTGACTAGAAAGTTACTGGATGGTTCTTATCAAGGGTCATGCTTGAAATGGAAATTATGGCGGGGTTGTAATTATTGAACATGACAAAGTATAGGGTATGGCCATAGGAACAAGTGCTCAGGCAGGGAGGAGAACACATTCATTGGGAGAGAGCAGTAAAGAAACTCAGGGACCAGGCAACTGAAAAGAGCATATCCTTGGCAGTTGAAATAATCTGGAATTATGACAGAAGTCATTTTAAGAAAGTGACAGTCATCCAGGGAGTGAAGCCTTTAAAGAACGGAGAAGAATGGTCTGGGGGTCTGTAGATGAGTATAACACAGAGGGAGAACAGGTGGTATAATCACACTGGCAGGAGCTTATATGCGGAGTGTTAGGAGGAAAGAGCTATGCTGGCTCAGGAAATGGGAATGAGAAACAAGAAGTAACACTGCCTTCCTCCAGGACGGTATATGGAATAGGTACAAAGGAAAAGAGCTGCCTCTTGATACAGCTGATTAAAAGGCAGTACCCTCAGAGGAGAGACATGTCATTTGAGTCGTGCACTGAGTGTTCAGAGATACAAGGATTTTGGTTACGGGCGAGTCGTGTGCTCCTGAGGGTCCCATGGAAAGGGCTTAGGAGTTAACGTGGGTGGGAGACAGAATCATATTAGGGATGGTGCAGAGTTATGGATGGATTAGTTCTGCTTTGAGGGATGGTCTCAATGTCTGACGCTTGTGGCACCCCAAGTTAGCAACATCAGAAGTTGCAACACACCCAAGTGGTTCACTAATTAGTGAAGCTAAAACATAGGAAGCATTTTCTTTGTCCAGCTGCTATTTCTTGTTTAGTGAAGCAGAGTTTAGTAACAATAAACAATTAGTCAGACACATCTGTTGATATAAAAATTATATAAAGTTTTATAGAATTTATTCAAAACAGCATATAGCAAATATTAACAGCGTAGGATTGTTTATGATCTTTCTTTATGTGTCCTTATTGCAAGTAAGAGTATTTAAAACTATTTTGGGAAGGAGGTCATGTTGGAGGATGAAACTAGAATTAAAAAAAAAAAAATCTTTGTGTCAGAATGGAGTAGAAGAACAACTTAAAGAAATTCATTGAATCATAATTAAAGCAACATTCACTGTAGTGCACCATGTTAGTATCTCCAAATGTTTAAGGAAAAACAGAGTAAAAGCTTTAAGAAATTCTGCTTAAAAATCCTTATCTTAGAAATTCAGAGTACATATTGCTGTTATATAAGTTAAGTTCCCCAGGCAAGTGAAAACCCAATGGAGCAATTCTACTCTGCACACAAGAGGTCGCCATGAGTCAGAGTCAACTTGCTGGCAAATAACAACAACATTATATAGGTGATAAAAAGTATCGCATCAAAAAAAAACTGTTTGACAGGATCCATCAATATGCTGTCTACAGGAGACACACCTTAGAAACAAAGACGTGAATTTATTAAAAGTCAAAGGTTGGAAAAAAATATATCAAGCTAACAACTACCAAAAAAGAGCACGAGTGGCTATTCTAATCTCAGATAAAATACATTTTAAAACAAAATCTACCATAAAAGACAAAGAAGGACACTCTATAATGATTAAGGGGACGATCTATCATGAAGACATAACCATAACAAACATCTACACACCCAATGACAGGGCTCCAAAATACATAAAACA
>NW_004444217.1:768040-791890 GCF_000243295.1 Trichechus manatus latirostris
CAATGTCACTGAACTGTGCATGTAGAAATTTTTGAAATGGTGTATCTTTGGCTATGTGTATTTTCACCAAAAAAAAAAAAAAGGTTGTGAAGTTAGAGGGTTGATATGTTGTGGGATTGTTAACCAATGTCATAGACCAACATGTGTACTTCTGTTTCATGAGAAACTATTTGTTCTGTAAGCCTTCACCTGAAGTACAATTAAAAAAAAAAAAAAAAAACTGTTTGACCTGGTTTCTTCCAGAAGGTCTCTATATACATTTGTCTTCAAAATCCTTTATTTGCATGCTTCCAGAGAATGCTAGCTTTATGTCTAAAGGAGTATCAAACTTTTACACAAGGGAATAAGGTCAGAATGATATTTCTAGAGTTCAATCCAATATTTTAATATGTAGTGTCAGCCCCGTTTCCATGTACAAAACATATAAAAATATCTGTCCAAGTGATCCTCTTCTCCCCCAGTTCAGGGGCTTCATTTAAGTGCGTGTGTGGGTTTTATCTTTGTCAATAAAGGGTTTCTTTTAAAGAATATAATGAATAGCAGACATGATGTCTTTTTTTAACAAGTGTATGGAATATTATCTTGTCTTTTATTAGATTCTCTGTCATATCCTTTACATTAATTCAAATGCTGTATGGATACCTGCAAAGAATATCATAGTTAAAGTATTGCACCAATAAAATGGCAGACTAAAAAAAAAAATCTCATAAAACCCAAAGCTATATATTAAACTAAAAAGGGATTTAACTCCTCCCAAAAGTAAATGTTTTAATACCACATCTTTTCAGGCTTTTGTCCTTTTAGAGATACAAGAACATCATAGAAAAGTGGCATCCGTTACACAGAATAATGAGCAACATATCATAAATTAATACTTTACACGTCATGAGTGATTTATGTATCCTAAGCTTAACAACTATCTCTGTATGGCCTTGTCTACCAGGCACTCCTTTGTCAGATAATTTTCTTATAGAGTCTAGCTACATTTAAGTACAACAAAAATAAGATACATAATTATTTAAGACAAAAATACATTACCATCTGGAGAGATTAGCACAACTTTATGATGTTCTAGTCTATTCATGTAAATATAAAGTATTGATATAATTACTTAAGTAGGTCAGACAAAAGAGTTTTTGTTAAAATTCTATGACTTCAGGGATTACTTCTTCCAATAAGATACTAAATATGAATCTGGCCTAATTTTCTGCCCTTTTGTATATATCTCATGTACCAAATCCATTTCCACACTTTGCATTTCTAAATCATGTGATCATTATGAATTCTTCCATTTAAAATTCAAGTATCCAGGGATTTAGTCAATCCTGGTAGCGAACCTCACAGGTGTTGTGGTCAGACACGTGTATGCTTACATTGGTGATACTGCCACTGACTTCAAGTGTGACCTTGAGGAAGTTAGTAAAATACTCTTAATTTTCAGTCTCCGTTTTTGTAATAAAAAAAAAAAAAAAAAAAACCATTTCCATCGAGTCAATTCCGACTCATAACGACCCTATAGGACAGAGTAGAACGGCTCCATAGCGTTTCCAAGGAGCACCTGATGGATTCGAACTGCTGATCTTTTGGCTAGCAGCCTTCACTCTTAACTGCTACACCACCAGGGTTTCCTGTTGGTAATATAGGTAAAATAAAATCCAGTGGGTGTCTGGGAAGATTAAATTCAATTAAGTGGATACAACTTTCTTAGCACAGTACCTAAATAGCTTCTACTTGTCAAGAACTTTTATTTTTCAAAGATCTGAAATTTTACTCTACTTGGGAGCTTATGGGTTAGGCTGCTACAGTTTCAGAGATGCCGGCAGCAGAGAGGAGACTCTGAGGTCAAAGGCCTTTATTGAGGTTCACCCTCATTCCCCTTGACCTCAAGTTCCACAGGGGCAGCGCGGAGCAGCCTAGGAGGATGTCGTGCACACAGTGGGTTTGCTCCACAGCTGAGGAATCCCAGCTTAAGAAATCTCCAGTCTTATAATGGGGCTGATAGCAAAGCTGTCCACCCTTTATCCAGAGAAAGAAATGATCTTTATTCTGGAGAGTAAATAATGCTACCCTCAGCCCGGGACCAAAGCACCATCTCTGTCTCCCAAGTCCATCTGGTATACAAACATCTCTGAAAAGTTAGTCTGGAGTAGAAGCTGTCGGAAGACTTGCCAGCATGTGAGAGACTCGTGGAAAATTGTCTCGCAACAATATTTTTAGCAGTTTTTACCCCTGCTTCCTAGCTTTTAAGCTTTCTTCTTTTTTTTTTTTGGAGCCCTGGTGGCACAGTGGTTAAGAGTTTCGTTTGGTCGACAGTTTGACTCCACCAGCCGCTCCTTGGAAAGTCTACAGGGTCACTATGAGTCGGAATCGACTTGATGGCACTGGGTTTGTTTGTTTGTTCTTAAGCTTTTTCATGCTACTTTGAATTCTTCCCTGTATCTTTGGGATCTATCCCTGTTATCCCTCCTGAGTTCCACACGTTCCGCAACTATCAGCCCCTGCACCTAGCATCTTCTGTAGTGCTTTGTTTATAAAAGATGGTCAAAAAATAATAGTTGAAATTAAATGGACTGAGTTATGAGTGTATTGGTCAGGAATCTAAATAATTTAGTAGTAACAGTGAATTTAGAGAAGGAACATTAGAATTTATCTATACCGTGATTTTCAAAGTCCAATATAGTCCCCTGTAGATACTTAAGGGGCAGTGGTGGTTAGGAGATAGTGGTGATTTATCGGTGGAATTCTCACCTTCCACGTGGGAGACCCAGGTTCAATTTCTGGCCAGTTAACCTCAAGTAGCCAACATCTGTCTGTCAGTGCATGTTTGCATGTTGCTACGATGCTGAACAGGTTTCAGGGGAACTTCCAGACTAAGACCAGGAAGAAAGGCCTGGCAATCTACTTCTGAGAAATCAGCCAATGAAAACCCTGTGGATCACAACAATCCTGTTGTGCATGGGGTCACCATGAGTCAAGGGCAACTCCACAACAGCTAACAACAGCATATATTCCTGAGATGAACACTTTCATTTCAATGAAGGTTTATTGGAAAAATATTCCTAGTGCATCCAGCACTTCATTTTAAGGTAATTAAATACTGAGGTTGAATTAATTTTCAAAGATGAAATGACTTCAAGTCATTGTATGGAAAATGTTAACAGAATAGCATAGGAGCAAAACCTTTGGATCCTGTAGTCTTTGTTTGATTCCTGTTCTGTTAATTATTTGATAGCTCTGTGGCCTGGGAAAGGCATTTAAACTTCAGTTTTCTCAGATGTAACATACATAATAGCTATCACAAGTGTGTTTGAACTTTAAATGAGATAGTACATGTGAGAGCATTTTAAAAATTTAAATAAACTTTAAAATTTTTTTAGAGTTTTAGATTTATAGAAAAGTTGCAAAGCGAGGATAAAGAATTCCCATACATCTTACACCCAGGTTTCCCTATTAACATCTAACATTTCTATGATACATTGGTCATGACTGATGATCCAGTGTTGATTATGTTATTATGACTGAACTCAGTTTTTCATTCGAGTTTCATTAGTTTTTAACCTAATAGCCTTTTTCTGTTCGAGCCTCTTGTCCAGGGTGCTGTGTTACCTTTTGTGATGATGTCTCTTTAGGCTTCTCCGGGTTGTTCTTCAGACCATCCTTGTTTTTGATGATCGTAACAGTTTTGTTAAGTATTGGTCTAGTGTTTTGTAGGATGCTATTTAGTTTAGGTTTGTCTCAGATTTTGCCTGCTGCTTGGTTTGGAGTCACGGGTTTTTAGGTGGAAGATCACAGTGGTGAAGTGCTAGTCAGAACACGTGATACAAGGGTGAAACCATCACTATGGCTTAAAACTGACGATGTTACCCTCGGTCGCCAGGCCCTGGCAGCTTCCGCCGGGTTTTTCAACTGTCAAGTTGTTCTCCCCCCGTTTCCATACTGTACTTTTTGGGAGCAAGTCACTAAGAGTAACCACAGTTAAGGGGTGATGGGTTGTCCTCTGCCAGCTTGAGGTGGCGTATTTACATAAATTCTGTGGAAATTTTCTATATGATTTGTTCCTTCCCCTTTCCCACTGATTTATTTATTAATTCATTTATTTATATCACTGTGGATGCATGGATATTATTTTGTACATTGAGTTATCATCCAGTACCACTGTAATTATTCTGTTGCTCAGACTGTTCCAGCTCTGGCCGCTGGAAGCTGTGGAGCTGGCTCACGTGCCCATTGGCGTATACCACCGTTGTTTTGTCCTTTGAGCACTTTCTGTCCCGAGAAGATGCTGCAGGTTCAGCCAGTCGATATCCTGCCTCAACCCTAAAAGCAGGGATTTGTTCAGTAATTCCTGGTATCTTGTAGAAACCAAGGTCTGAATGCCGGATATGCTGATTGCTAGTGGCTGGTCATGACCTCTGTATCCTCTGAGGGGAAAGATCTAGAGCACAGGTGCAGGTATGCTAACCTACATATGCACACGTATTTATAGTTATTTCTGTATCTACCCATCAGTACCTGTATTAAGGTAAACATGAATTCACACTGATTGCTCTGTAACCCCCCACTCCAACAGTGACACATCTGACTCCTGCAATCTCCCATGCATTTGCTTGTCTGTTCAATGCTAGTATACATGTTTCAGTGTACTGGGTTCAAAATTACAAATCCTGTATCCCATGGGAAACACTTCACTAACTGGAGTAGAGTGCTATGTACGTTAGTCTCACGGATTCTATTTATTTCCACAGTGATCTTGGTGAGCAGTTCTTTTCCCTACCCCTTTTACTGAGGGTATATCATACAACTAGAGTCCCTAGGTAGCACAAATGTTAAAGCACTCAGCTACTGGCTGAAAGGGTGGTGGTTCCAGCCGACCCAGAGGAGGCACAGAGGAAAAGTCTGGTGATCTGCTTCACAGTAGAGCAAAGTTCCCTTCCCAGAGCTGGGAGAAGGTATCAGCATTGCCATCTGGTGAAGTCCTACTACCTAGAGGCTACAAGTGTTTCCAAGAAGAAGGGACTGAAGATTTTGCGATGGCTACAGTTTCCCTCCCCTGTCAGGGCCGTGTAGAGAGCTTTTGCAAGTCCTCTCCATGACAGTAGTATAGGGTTCCTGGACGAAAAAAAAGAAAGAAACGCCTGCAGCAATTTGGGGTCCTCCCTTTGACCACAGACTGAAGGAGCTTCTCATTCTTAAGTTAGTCCACACAGCCTCCACCCATTAATCAAAATCACTCTTTAATTGTAATTCTCATGGCATCCCTAGACTTACGCTTCGGGTAGACAAATTGAGGTTGTTCTCTGTCTGGATTTGCTTGACTCTCGATTTCAGGGTGGTGATTTTCTCTGCAACTTCTGTTCTGTGAAGGTTCCAAGAAAAACGATTGATTTTCCATTTCTTCAGGTTTTTCTTGGTGTAAGGATGCTAGAAACGACTGTCAAGCTCTTTGTATGTTAGAGCTCCAACCAGAAGTCTCTGAAGATACTATTAAAACATAAACGACCTCACATTTTGCAGTTTATCATCAGCTTGTTATCATGATACAGTAAAGCCTGCGAAAGCTGGGAACTGTGTAAGGCAGAAACCTGTCAGAGAAGGAAAACTCAAATATTTTCCACTAAAATGAGTGATAGAAAAGTGTAAGACTGCACCCTGTCAAAGGGGGAAAACTTGTGAGACCCAGAAAAACAAGGCAGTCCTGTTGAGTTTTGGTTCTCACAGGTTTCGCTGTACATGTAATTTATTAGATTATAATGCTGGTCAGTTGTGTTTTGATAAAAAGGAAACACTTCGACTCCATACTGAAAAAAGTTGTGGTGCATTTTCTTCCTGTAAGTATTATAGACAATTTTAATTTTAAGGTAGTCATCTTCTGACCCAAATTTTCTGGAAAATAACAGCACAAATGTACGGAAGAGCTGTTATACCCGAGGGTTTATTTTGAAGCTCTGAGAGAGAGGAGGGATCCTCACAGATCTTAGGTTTCCTGACTTACTTAAACAGCATTATACTTAATAGTATACGATTTCTGACTATATAATTTGGCATGAATTTAACTCCCATTGCTCTAACGGAAAAAAACTAAAATATTAGCATTTTACGTTCTTTAAAAGTAACAGAAGTGTCCTTTTAACTCTTCCTGCTGATCCTGCAAGATGAAGCACCAGAAAGGCCTCCCAGGCACTTGTCCGGAGTTCCTCAGTTGAGTCAAATTGAGAGACCTGCTCCGTTAGTGTAGGGGCTGCTGTAATTTTCTGAATAATTAAAGAGAACACCAACTCGCAGTTCTCCCATCTAACAGAAAATTTGGTTTTTAAATTGATTTTCATAGCATGCGTTTGTTCTTAAAAACTTTTATTTTAAAAAAAAAGGGCTCCGTTATCCAAACTCCACTAAAGTCACTTCTGAGTAAACAAAATCAAGCCAGGCCTGGACACCACAGCAAAGGAGATTATAGGGACATTTTGTATAATTGTGGCTAGAGAACGTTTTATTCGATTTATGTAGGTCCTGATTGCAAATAGTAGGAGGCATTTACACTTAGAACATAACCTGTTATTTTACTTTTGCTCCATGGGATTAAAGGAATAATTTGGTATACAGTTTGACATTTTCAGCAAGGTTATGTTTTTTCTTTTTTTTCTTTCCTGATTTATAGATAAAAGAGTGATTATGATTATAACCGAAATTATTGCTTCCTAGAAGAGTTGGTAGTAACCTAGGTTTATTTTATGGACTACACTTGAATATTATGATCATCCCAAAGAGTATTTGAATGTACTTTTTAAGAAAATCTAGCATTATAAGCCCAGATTATCCCAGATGACACCTAGTGTAATGTTTAATTCAGATATTCTATTTCCAGGATATTAAACTTCATGAGCAACGAACAACACCAACCAACCGACCAAACAAAAACTCAACAATCAAGTGGGAGTTTTTAGTTAGCTAATTTATTTTCTAAAAATGACAACTGAAATGCAAAAAACAATATTTAATACCTCAAAATTTGGCTTTTTTTTAGTAGTGTCCTCTGTTTATTAGTAAGGTGCCCTGGTGGTCCAGTGGTCAAGCGCTCGGCTGCCAACCAGAAGGTCAGCAGTTCGAACCCACCAGCCACTTCACAGGAGAAAGATGTGACAGTCTGCTTCTGTACAGGTTTAAGCCTTAGAAATCCTCTGGGGCATTTCTACTCTGTCCTGTAGGATTGCTGTAATGGGTTTGGTTTCTGGTTTTGTTGATTAAAACATCAAATCAACTATACCATATACACACGCCATATAAATATTAAAATAACGAAACTTAAAACAGACTCATTTTCTCTGGTATGCATATTTTAGTGGTTAAGAATATTTTTGCTTCAACATAATGCCTTTTCAATGTTAGTTTTTTCTTGTACAAATTAGTATAAGATACTTAAGATTGTTGACACTGACATTAAAAACATTGGAATATTTTTATGCCTTAGCCATAGTACTTAACCACTACATCGCGGGGGTTTCTGATATGTACGCATACTAGTAATATTTTGTAATCATGCCTGTATATAATTTACTTTTGTTTACATTTAATATTAGCATAGATTTATTTATTTTCTTAATACTTAAAATCATTAAACACTTTTCTACCTTTCATTAATGAGCTAATCTCATTTAAAATAATTCATTAATCAATAATCAACCATTAGCGAAAAGACTTTTTCAGAGGTACTATAATTAGAAGCCATTCATCTTAAAATGTGACTGCTTATCAAACAATAATAATGAGTCTGTTAGTAATAATTGTAGGAGCTTTAGGCATTGCCACTCAGATTGTCTTTCTTCCTGTTTTGGAACAAATCTCTTCATTATATCCTGTTGAATCTAATAATATTTTCTTTTCCTCACCAGAATTAGAGTCTTTACTTTTTCTTTCTCTCATGCATTCTCTATTTTAAAGCCATATGAGCAGGAGACAGGAAAATTCTCTGTAGCACTAGATGCAGAAAATGATTATTTATTTGTCTTATTATTATCATCACCATTATTATAGTTATTATCATCTTCATCCAGAACGTCAGAGAACAAGGCAGTTTAGAGGAGGCCATATTATTCTACAGGATCTCGTTAAATTCGCCCTGGGTTCGCAGATTGTGCATTAAAAGAGTATCTTCACCAAGTGCCCACTTGACGGTTGTTAGAGGGGCTTCTAACGGATGTGAGGGGTACAAAGAGTGAAATTTGCCTTGTTCACTCTCAATAACTCTATAGTCATGGTCCAGTGTAGTTAGAAACATAGTGTTTGTCACTATATTTATTCAAGACTCAGTTTTTTGTGTGATAAATAAACTTGTTGAGAGACAGAATTAGGTGTTTATATTTATCTTAAAGTATTATCAACCTGGAATTAATGTGGACATGCAGTGTGGAGTTGCTTATATGGCAGTGCGTTAAAGAGGCTTAAAAACCTTTTTTTGTAGGGAAACATATTTGTATCTGTGGGTATATCAGAAGTTCATTTGTAGTTGGATATAGAATACTTTTTAGGAATATAGTCTTCTAAAATTTCTCCAATTTTCATACAAATTATCAAGTATACTCATAGTGCGATGATAAGCTAATATTATTTTCTGCCCTATTAGGGAATATGGAATAGTTTTTATTGGCCAGCCAATTGGCAAAAGAAAACATCTCAACTAATAAATGATCAGTAACTACACAAAATTCAGTTGGAAGACAAAATGATGATGATAATAGCAATCATAGTAATAAAACCAATAAAAAAATAAAAGAAGTGGTTGTTCTCTTTTGTTATGTAACTTGTAAATGGAAGGTAAAAAAATTGATGGATACTATACTAAAGATAAGTATTTCCATTCAAAAGAGAGCCTTCAGAGTAATTAACATATATGTGACATAGAGGTGAAGATATTTATATTTGACAAGGCTTTAATAACAATATGAACTTTCTGTAAACTAGCAAAAAAAGACATTAGAACCAATAGAAAATGGCAATACATATGGAATGTGACAAATGAGTACATTTAAAAACTTGTCATTGAATAAGAAAAGTAAAACAAAATCAATTATTAAAAAAGAACATTTATATAAATTAAAACAAGCAGAACTAATATATATGTTTCAAAAATATATAAAAAGCACATTAAAATGCATATATACCTATGGGGAAAAAGAAGGGATTATATGGATCCCTGATGAAGGGAGAAAAATTTAATTGATAAAAATGAGAAACTGCAGGGCCAGAGGGAGATAGTGTTCCTTGAACCAAGGAGTACGATTAACTCTGTTCTCAGCACCAGAAAGTAACAGAATAGTTAACTGAGTAATGAAGTCTGGCTAACAAAGCAAAACCAAATGAATTCATTGGATATGTGAATTTTTTTGACATGAAAAATATACTTAATTTCTGTATTTAGTAATATGGTGAACAGCATATTCTGACCAAAATGGAGAGGGAAGAAAAAAAAAGTATGTAAAATGCTGAATATACCATTAAATTTGAACACAAATTCTATCAATAATTACGTTTCATGCAAATGAACTAAATATTCCAGTTGAAAAAAAGATAGATTACTAGTCTGGATTTAAACGAAAAAAAATCTTCTTATAAGAGATGCTTCTAATGTTATTACTTTTTCCAAGGACTCAAGAGTAAAGAATAGTAAAAGATGTAACAGGGAGTTACTAACCAAAGAAATGTCCTGTGTCTGTATAACTATCCGGTGAAAAAAACTTTAAAGAAAAAGTAAAAAAATATTATTTGTGACGAAGAGTATTCAGTTGTTAAATATAAAAGGTTAAAATCACCAGAAAGATGAAGAATTTTTAACTTTCTCTGCATCTAGCAACACAGCATCAAAATGTACAGAACAAAATTTGACAGAATTATGAGAAAGTAGAAAATGACTAGACAGAGTAAAACTAGTTGTAAAATGACTAGACAGTAAGGATCAAACAGACAAAAATTAGAATATAGACTATTTTCATTTGCATATAGATTATTTTCGTAACATAATTAGCAATGAGTGTCATAGATTAATTGGTGCCCTCGTAAAAAATCGATTCAAGTCCCCACCCCGGTACTTGTGAATACCTTTATTTGAAATTAGCATCTTTGCAGACATATTTAGTTAACATGTGGTTATATTGGAGTAAGATATGCTGCAATCCAGTATGACTGGTGTCCTAATAAGAAGAGGAAAATAACCTTGTAAACAGAGAAATAGATAGACTAGAGGGAAGAAGACCTTGTGAAGATAGAGGCAGAAATTGGAGTTTCATGGCTGCAAACTAAGGAATGACTGGGACCACCAGAAGCCAGAATAGAAAAGGAAGCATTCCACCCCTAAAGCCTTTTTGAAAGAGCATAAGCCCACCCGACACCTTCATTTCAGACTTCTAGCCTCCCAAACCTCGTTGTAGTCCCTCACGTGTCTGTCAGTTTGTTGTATTGTGGGGGCTTGTGAGTTGCTGTGATGCTGGAAGCTATGCCACCAGTATTCAGATACCAGCAGGGTCACCCATGGCGGATAGGTTTCAGCTGAGCTTCCAGACTAAGACAGACTAGGAAGAAGGACCTGGCAGTCTACTTCTGAAAAGATTTAGCCAGTGAAAACCTTATGAATAGCTGTGGAACATTGTCTGATATACTGCCAGAAGATGAGCCCCCAGGTTGGAAGGCACTCAAAAGACTCCTGGGGAAGAGCCGCCTAATCAAAGTAGAGTTGACCTTAATGACATGAATGGAGTCAAGCTTTCGGGACCTTCATTTCCTGATATGGCACAACTCAAAATGAGAAAAAACAGCTGCAAACATCCACTCATAATTGGAATGTGGAATGTATGAAGTATGAATCTAGGAAAATTGGAAATTGTCAAAAATGAAATGGAACACATAAACATGGATATCCTAGGCATTGGTGAGCTGGAATGAACTGGCATTGGCCATTTTGAATCGGACAGTCATATGGTCTACTATGCTGGGAATGACAACTTGAAGAGGAATGGCATTGCATTGTCGAAAAGAACATTTCAAGATCTATCCTGAAGTACAACGCTATCAGTGATGGGATAATATCCATATACCTACAAGGAAGGACAGTTATTACAACTATTATTCAGATTTAAGCACCAACCACTAAGGCCAAAGATGAAGAAATTGAAGATTTTTACCAGCTTCTGCTGCAGTCTGAAATTGATGGAACAGGCAATCAGGATGCATTGGTAATTACTAGTGATTGGAATGCAAAAGTTGGAAATGAAGAAGGGTTGGTAGTTGGAAAATATGGCCTTGGTGATAGAAATGACAACAGAGATCGCATTATAGAATCTTGCAAGATCAAGGACTTCTTCGTTGCAGATACCTTTTTTCACCAACATAAATGGCAACTATACACATGGACCTCGCCAGATGGAATACAAAGGAATCAAATTGACTACATCTTTGGGAAGAGACGATGGAAAAGCTCAGTATCATTAGTCAGAACAAGGTCAGAGGCTGACTGCAGAACAGACCATCAATTGCTCATATGCAAGTTCAAGTTGAAACTGAAGAAAATTAGAACAAGTCCACGAGAGCCAAAGTACGACCTTGAGTATATCCCGCCTGAGTTTAGACACCATCTCAAGAATAGATTTGACACGTTGAACACTTATGACCAAAGACCAGATGAGTTGTGGAACGACATCAAGGACATCATACACATCATACATGAAGAAACCAGGAGGTCATTAAAAAGACAAGAAAGAAAGAAAAGACCAAAATGGATGTCAGAAGGGACTCTGAAACTTTCTCTTGAACGTCGAGTAGCTAAAGCAATAGGAAGAAATGATGAAGTAAAAGAGCTGAACAGAAGATTTCAAAGGGCAACTCGAGAAGACAAAGTGAAGTATTATGATGACGTGTGCAAAGAGCTGGAAATTGAAAATTAAAAGGGAAGAACACACTTGGCATCTCTCAAGCTGAGAGAACTGAAGAAAAAATTCAAGACTTTAGTTGCAATAGTGAAGGATTCTATGGGGAAAATATTAAACGATACAGGAAGCATCAAAAGAAAATGGAAGGAATACACAGAGTCATTATACCAAAAAGAATTGGTCAATGCTTAACTATTTCAAGAGGTACCAATGGTACTGAAGGAAGAAGTCCAAGCTGCACTGAAGGCATTGGAGAAAATCAAGGCTCCAGGAATTGACGGAATACCAGTTGAGATGTTTCAGCAAATGGATGCAGCACTGGAAGTGCTCACTCGTTTATGCTAAGAAATTTGGAAGACAGCTACCTGGCCAACCCACTGGAAGAGATCCATATTTATGCTTATTCCCAAGAAAGGTGATCCAGCCAAATGTGGAAATCATCAACAAAAATCATTAATATCACACGCAAGTAAAATTTTGCTGAAGATCATTCAAAAGCGGCTGTAGCAGCATGTCGACAGGGAACTGCCAGTAATTCAGGCCGGATTCAGAAGAGGACGTGGAACCAGGGATATCATTGCTGATGTCAGATGGATCCTGGTTGAAAGCAGAGAATACCAGAAAGGTGTTTACCTGTGTTTTATTGACTGTGCAAAGGCACTCAACTTTGTGGATCACGACAAATTATGGATAACATTGCACAGAATGGGAATTCCAGAATACTAAATTGTGCTCATGAGGAACCTATACCTAGATCCAGAGGCAGTTTTTCAGACAGAACAAGGGGATACTGTGTGGTTTAAAGGCAGGAAAGGTGTGCATCATGGTTGCATCCTTTCACCATACCAATTCAATCTGTATGTTGAGCAAATTATCTGAGAAGCTGGACTGTATGAAGAAGAATGGGGCATCAGGATTGGAGGAAGACTCATTAACAACTTGTGTTATGCAAATGACACAACCTTGCTTGCTGAAAATGAAGAGGACTTGAAGCACTTACCGATGAAGATCAAAGACCATAGCCTTCAGTATGGATTACATCTCAACATAAAGAAAACAAAAATGCTCACAACTGGACCAATAAACAGCATCATGATAAATGGAGAAAAGATTGATGTTGTCAAGGATTTCATTTTACTCAGATCCACGATCAACACCATTGGAAGCAACAGTGAAGAAATCAAAACAGGCATTGCACTGGGGAAATCTGCTGCAAACGACCTCTTTGAAGTGTTGAAAAGCAAAGATGTCACCTTGAAGACTAAGATGGGACTGATCCAAGGCATGGTATTTTCAATTGCATCATATGCACGCGAAAGCTGGACAATGAATAAGGAAGACCTAAGAAGAATTGACACTTTTGTATTGTGGTGTTGGCGAAGAATATTGAATATAACATGGACTGGCAAAAGAACAAATAAATCTGTCTTGGAAGAAGTACAACCAGAATGCTCCTTTGAAGCAAGGATGGCGAGACTATGTCTAACATACTTTGGACATGTTGTCAGGAGGGATCGGTCCCTGGAAAAGGACATCATGCT
This sequence comes from Trichechus manatus latirostris, assembly GCF_000243295.1. Lineage (NCBI taxonomy): Eukaryota > Metazoa > Chordata > Mammalia > Sirenia > Trichechidae > Trichechus > Trichechus manatus. The sequence continues at coordinate 781,494 of NW_004444217.1, forward strand.
TGGTAAAGTAGAGGGTCAGCGAAAAAGAGGAAGACCCTCAACGAGATAGATTGACACAGTGGCTGCAACAATGGACTAAGGCATACCAACAATTGTGAGCATGGCACAGGACCAGGCAGTGATTCCTTCGGTGGTACACAGGATCGCTGTGAGTCGGAACCCACTCAACAGCAGCTAACAACAACAACAAGTTTGTAGTATTTTTTACAGCAATTCTAGGAAAGTAATACAATGGTATGTGTATTTGAGTTGTATCCAATATTTACAAAATATTCTTTTCTAGCACACCTAGAACATTTGGTAAAAGTGGACATATATATATTCAGAAAGCAAGTCTCAAAAATTTCAAGATATTGTTATAATTTAGATATATGCTCTGAACATGTTAGATTTAATCAGTCAATAAAATATAGATAGAAAACCCCTTTATGGTTGATAATTAACAAATATACTTTTAAATAGCTCTTGGGTTAAACAAATAATTGGAATATTATGGAGTTAGGAAGATTTGAAAATATTTAGAATTGAAAATAATAAAAATAATATTATACACCGTTGAACCTGAAGGATGCATTTCTAGCAGAACTCAGAGGAATATTTACAGCCTTAAATACTTATTTTGGAAAAGAAAAAAGGCTGAAGTGAAGGAGCGAAGGATGGAATTTAAGTTATTAGAAAAGAAAGGGTGTAAAGTAATGAATATAAAAAGGAAGGACATTAAGAAAGAGCAAAAATTAATGAATAGAAAAAAATAAAACAGGATTTTAAAAGCAATAAGCTGGTTTTTGAGATGATAAACACATAAATACTATTATCTCTAACTTCATGTCGTACTTGAAAATGTACATTAAAATGATAACTTCATAGGAAAATATCCAAACTGGTTCAGAAAGTAAGAGAAAACCGGAATCAGTCTAAAACATTAATGTAGTGAATTGTAGTTAAAACCTTCTCACAAAGAAATACCAAACCCAAATTTGCCAGTGTTTGTAATCTAAAATCCAAGAAACAGCTAATTTCAGTCTTTCCCACATAATTCCTGACTTACGCCCAGAGGAAAAGGAATCAGTCTTCAGTTCTTTATGCAACACTAAACTTAGTCCCTGGCACAGTTGCCATTGAGTCAGTTCCAACTCACGGCGACCCATGTGTGAGAGAGTAAAACTAGTAAGTCGTGTAAGGAAAGAAAATTTCCATCATGACTGTAGATGCAAAATTAAAAAAAAAAAAAATTAGCAGACAGAGTTCTGGGATAGTAACATATGATAAAAACCAAATCCAGCGCTGTGGGGTTGATCCCACTCATGGCTGCCCCACGTGTTTCAGGTCCCTGGGGGATGCAGTGCTGACAGACTGGTGGTTGAAATCCACCCAGAGGCACAGCAGAAGAAAGGCATGGCAATCGACTTTTGTAAGATTACACCTATTGAAAATCCTATGGAGTGCAGCTCTGCTTGGAAACAGTAGGGTCACCAGGAGCCAGAATCGACGTCTTGGCAACGGGTTTGTTTTCTTATCTTACTGAGGTAGATCGCCAGACCAAGAGCAAACCATTTATGTCACCCAAAGACCAACATATTTGATACATCATGCTTATTTTGGGTTTATCCGAGGAATGCAAGATTAAAATTATTTCTTCTCTACTTTGCAGAAACATGGTTAAAAAGGCCCCCAAGTGTTACACAAGTGGTAATTTCTACCTTTGGAAAGTGGTTTAAATACCTAAAACAGTACGGCACTCTTCCAGGTTTGGATAGACAGAAATAAGTCTTTGTATGGTATGTGGGGTGATGTTGCTGTGTATAGATTCTCCTCAACAACCGAGTCCCTACAGATTTTTATACCTAAAAGCAGAACTGCATATGGAGCAGAGATGTGCCATCTCTGTTGATGTCTAATTAAGTAATATAACTTTGAAGTTTTTAACAAATGAACCTAGAAAAATCTATTCAGAACTTTTGTATATGAAGTTAGTATATGACATATGAGGCAGCACTGGTTAATGGAAAAAATTGTTTGTCAAACTGGATAATATCTGGACAGTCAATTATTCGGTGGAATAAAGTCAATCCTTACCTCAGACTATTAGACGGAACTAATGATAGGGAAGAGGGACAACCAGAATGCTCCTTAGAAGCGAGGATGGCAAGACTACATCTTACATACTTTGGCTGTGTTGTCAGAAGGGATCAGTCCCTGGAGAAGGATATCACGCTTAGTAAAGTAGAGGGTCAGCGAGAAAGAGGAAGACCCTCAACGAGATGGACTGACACAGTGGCTGCAACAGTGGGCTCCATCGTAACAGCGATTGTGAGGATGGCGCAGGACCAGGCAGCGTTTCCTTCTGTTGGACACTGGGTCACTATGAGTCGGAACTGACTCAGCGGCACCTAACAACAAGTGATGGGTGAAATAAACAAAAACACAAACAAGCATTTTAAACGAGAAGAAAATATACATGAATTTCTACCTGATCTCTAGATGTGGAAACTTTTTCTAGATATAAGAGCTATTACATAAATGACAAACTACTTATTTGATATGTTTTTACCAGATAATTGTACCAGATCAATTTATCACATCAGATTCAAAAGCCAAAAACAATAGAATTTTCCACTACACATTTTACAGCTTAATATATATTTTCAATGTATTAAGAAGTCAGACACAGTAACAGAAAACAAGCAAATTTTAATAGAAAAATGAGCAAAATATTTATCCAGAAATTTCAAAGAAATTGATTACCTTTACAAATAGTAATACATTTGTAGAAAAACCATTAAACCTCATCAGTAATCACAAAAATACAAAGTGAAGAAAAAATATGATGTGATTTTTGGACTTCCAAATTAACAAAGTAATACTTATAAAACAATAATACCTGGAGTTAGTGAAGGAGTGGTAAAAGACAGTACAGACCGTACAGTGTAAATACATAGAAATTCTGAACACTGACTTGGATCTGAATCATTAAATTATTAATAGCCTTTGACATATTATTACTACTTCTGATCATTTATTTAAAACAAAAATAATAAAGTCACAAAATGATTTTACTAGAAAAAGTTGTTCATTCAAGGACTAATTTGTTTGCTTGTTTGTTTTTTTAATGGAATAGGAAACCAGAGAAAACCTAACTTTCCAACAACATGGGAACGACTAGATAAGGTATATATAGATTTTAAAGGAGCCATTAAATTGTGATTTAGGAATATTTAATATTATGTATAAAAACAAGGTATATCCCAATTATGTTACTGCCTATATATCAGTATCTCCAGATAAAAAAGCAATTTCCCAGAGAATTATAAACATTAACCAAAGATTTTCTTTAAAACAACAGAATATTTGTCTTTTTTATGCTTTTATACATTGTCTAAATGTTCTCAATCATCATATATTTACTATTTGGAACAAAGGAGGAAAATATCTTATTTTTAATGAGTTAAAAAATCTAACAGTGAACTTCTTTCACAGTAGATACAAATTTTCTAATCTTGTAGAGTGGCATTTATTGTAAGTGTTCCTGATTTATTAAGTGAAAGAGGAATCAAGACAAGTTATACTTTACTGCAAATCATATAATTTGGAATAACCAGTATATCTGATTAATTTATTCATCATACTTTAAAGAACACCGAACACACAGCTGTAATAATTGACATCTTCTTAATACACTGAATCTCCTAGGAGTTTGTCCTAAATTTATGAGTACTTTACTTTTGCTTTACTAACATATTAATTTCAATCTTATGAAATAATTAGGAGAGAAAACATCAAACCCAAGTATATGTATTTTTTTAATTAAAGCAACAGAATCCTGAATAATTTACATAAATTAACTAATGTTACTTGAGTAAGTAGTTGTAAAATAACAGATTTAAGCTAAGTGTTCCGATTCTAAACCACAGAAACACACTGAAGGAAACAATGCTGTTAAGTTAAAAAAATGGCATTTGTGGTCATTGATTGTAAATGATTATATAAATGGAACCTTCGAGTAAACGTAAAAAGTCGTGTAGGAGATGGCTGTTGAATGCTGTTAAAGAGGAGTAAAGAAATGCTCAACAGCTAATTTAACCTTCATTTTCACTTTGTCTTGCCTGCCACATAAGGGAAATCATATCACCCACAGTCAAGAAGAACGACTTAGGTACTATTTATATAAGCATGTTACAGAGTTTATAAAGACTACTTAAGAAGATTAATATCTGTCCAGGCTTTCATATTTCAAATAAGTATGACAACTATAATTTCAAAAGGTAGTTTCTCTAAGTGTTTAAAATTGAATTTGTTTAGTAATATAAAATAGAAGGCAATACTCAGACTACTTTATAAGCCAATGCATTATTTTCTCTTTACTCTTTCAATATTAGATCACTTGAATACCACCCCATGAACTTGACATGTGTATTGTCTCTAGATTACTTTTCATTTAATCTGTTAACAGCTAAGCCTTTTTCACAGTCTTACTGCCTTCTTATTTCTGATATTCTTTTTTAAATTTTTGCCTTTTTAAAACTCCAGACTTTCTTACCTTCAAATATCCCAAGTCACAGAAGACATACCATGTGCATCAAGTAGGAAGCCTACTTCCCACCTACTTTTTCTAAATTTAATCTCTGCACTCATTTTTGAAGCTTCTATTTCTGGTCTTGGAGGGAATCTGATCCAATTCCAACCTACTTGCTGCATTAACTCCTGACTTTATAAAAATTTACAGGATTTGAGTTGCTGTGCTAAAAAAGCATGGCCGACTAACAAAACCAAGGTGATGCTTAATTTGATGAAGGAAGTACCTAGTTAACAAACGCCATCATTCAGGCTAGCTAGGGCATTCGGTGTAAATGCCTAGAAAGGAGAAAGCAAATGAAATATTATCTGGGAATTACTAACTTGGAGCTAATGAATCCACAGATGTAAAACAAACTCTTACCATCTGGAGAAGCAACGGGAAAGAGTGTCAAGGGGAATCCCACACCAGACAAGGGCTGAAAAGGTTTGCAGCTGCTTCCCAATCACTCCTTTCTACACACTTTCCAGAAGTTTTCATAACAGTGTATATTGCAGTGAAAATTTTGATGTTGCAGTGAAACTTGCTGGATAGGAAAGTCTGTATAAAGGAGAGTGGACTTTTACCCTGTGGAAAGAATTTACAACAGCCTCTCAGAAACAAACCCGTTGCTGTTGAGTCGATTCTGACCTAGTAGAACTGCCCCATAGGGTTTCCAAGGAGCAGCTGGTGGATTTGAACTGCCAGCTTCTTGGTTAGCAGCTGTAGCTCTTAACCACTACACTACCAGGGCTCCTCTCAGAGACAACAGTATATTTCAAAGAGAAGCAAGAGTTCTGAGGCAAACCACTGGGGAGTGCAGCTTATTAGCTGACCATTGGGAGAGCCGCAGCATACACAGCGCGTGAAAAGGCAATGAGGATGCCACAGTACGAAAAAAAAGGTAACTTTATTTACTCTTAAACAAACTTATTGCTCAAGGCAGTCTTGGTATAAACTTTAAACATCTTCCAACATCAGTTTCTTACCATTTTAAGAAGTGCTGACCTAGAATTTTGTAATGGAATTCAGTAACATAGGATTTGCTTTTATCGGAGTGTATCTAGGTGGAAATGTTTCTTAGTGTTGCTGGTAAAGGACTTTGAGAAAGGACTGGAGAAGCAGAGAGGAGAGACGGAGATGAAACGCACGAACACACACACAAAGAGAGAGAGGTATCGGCTGAGTAGCTACAGATTTGACCTGGACTACATGAGAGTAGTCCCAGGGTGGCTCAAACAGTTACACGCTCAACCCCTAACAGAAAGCTTGGTGGTTCAAGCTCACCCAGAGGCACCTCAGAAGAAAACCTGGCAATGTGCTTCTGACAAGTCACAGCCATGAAAACCCCATGGAGCAGTTCTACCCTGCAACACACGAGGCCGCCATGAGTTGACTCAGTCACAACTGGTTTGGTGTTTTTTGGTTTTTACCAGAGGGAAAGACTGTTTCTTGGTGGAGTAACCTTCAGGCTACTTTTCATCCGAGTATATAATTTCATCATTCACCCTTCAGTAATCATGCTCTGAAGGACAAATTCAAGCCAATCAAACTCATCGTTTAATGCATTCTGCCTTACGGAAAGGTCTCCAGTCAAATCCATGGCCTACGGATGATCCTACAGTTGTTTTCATTCTCAAGGTAAGAAGAATGGATTCCTCCAGCTACCAAGCCAGAGAACCAGAGCCTATTAGTGCCAGTTGACACCCCGTGTTAAAACCTTTATCTGTAATGATCCCCCAAATAATAATTTTATTCCAGACTTTATACTTTCCTTAGAATGGATTAATTGAGAATGACCAAACACATACTCTGGCAAGAATTCTCTGAGGTGTGTAAATCTGTTAATATAAACGTGGAGATGTATTTTATGTACACATATGAATCTGTGTGTGCGTGTGCATCCCAAGTAAGGGATGTAACGTGAGGCTCCAGAAACTTCCAGTTTCTCCCCACCATATGCTTATTAAAACCGTTAGTCATGTGGCTGTGGGTAGTGTCCACGTGTTGGCTCTCCTCTTCTATCTTCCCGATTCTGTGTTATTGAATGATCTTGTATATGTACCAAGTCACTTATAGAAAGCTTGCAAAGGTTTTACACCATTTAAGGAGACTTTTCAGTCTTTCTGTTTGCACCATGTACATTTCAGTGTTGTTATTGTTCATTTCTTTTGGGTGGGCTCGGACTCATGGCAATCCCATGTACAGAGAAGAAATGCCGCCTAGCCTTGCACCATCTTCATAGTCATCAATACGCTCAAGTACATTGTTGCGGCCACCGTGTGTTTTGAGTGCCTTCCAACTACAGGCTTATCTTCCAGCACTATATAAAACAATCTTCTGTTCTCTTGTGATCCACAGGGTTTTCACTGGCTAATTTTCTGAAGTAGATCACCAGACCTTTCTTACTGGTCTGTCATAGTTTGGAAGCTTCCCTGAAACCTGTCCATCATGGGTGACCTTGCCGGTCTGTGAAATACCAGTGGCATAGCTTTCAGCATCATAACAACACATCAACTATCACCGTACAGCAAACAGACAGATGGGTGGTGTACACTTCAACGCTAGTGTCATTAACTAGTTCAACTGTGTAGATGAATGCTACATATTTTAAGCCCTGTTACCTCTTTCCCCTCCCAGGAATTTTTTCTACAAAATGCTGAATCCAGTTGCTCTCCAGGAGTAACAGCTTCTTAGCTTCTCTCTTTCTCATCTGTGTTCTATGTTTTTTCCCAGTGTTGGTGTGAAAAAAATCTATTGCTGCTAAATTTTTTCAGTAATAGAAACTGTTCATCTATGATTATGCTTGAAAATGCCTCTAACGCGGTGCAGAAGTGATTGGAGCTATGATACTGATTAAGCAAAGAATCCTAATGCAAACAGCACCCTCATGGCCAAATGGGCAACCATGCTGGTGTGAGCCATCAAAGCATAATCTACTCTGAAGAGTGGTGGAAATTTCATTGTCTTTATTTGACTTATTGGTTGACAGGCCACAGCCATACTAGAATTATGAAAACATAGAAAGCCCATCACAAAAATGCTATCTAGTTGAAAGGAGTGTAGTTTTATTTGAATCTCTTTATTCCATTGGCTTTTTCTACGTTAGAAACTCCAGCCATCTTGCTTATCCTAGTAGGTCATGTTCGCTCTTCTTGATAGATACTAGGTGAATCCTTTGCTCTTGTCACTAATACATTTATAAATTCTCTTCCCTGGCAGATTACTTATAAAACGAATGATATAGTTCTGCTGTTGTTAACTTTGTATAGATTTTTACTAGACGAAGTGTCTTTGGAAAGTGATATTTTCAAATTTTGTGCAGTGTTGAAAAATGTCTTCTATTTAGTACCAGGAAACTCCTGAGCACTTGTTAGCCTTGAAACAATCCCTTTCTGATCTCTATCTAGAATGAAAAATTATAGTTTGACTATGTTCCCCAAGCCACAGTGGTTAAATTTTCTGCTTCATGGCAATGATTTTATTCCAGTTGCTTCTAAGAGGCATGAATTTTGAAAGAGCTCATATTACTGCTATACATGTGTGATTAAGGATGTAAAATTATTAACCAATCCAGTTGCTATCCAGTCAGTTCTGATGTAGAGTAACCCCATGTGTGTCAGATAGACCTGTGCTCCATAGGGTTTTAAATGAGGGATTTTCTGGAACTAGATCGCCAGACCTTTCTTCCGAGGCACTCTGAGTAAACTGGAACTTCCACTCTTTTGGTTAACTGCCAACCACATTAACGATTTGTACCACCCAAAGACTTCATAAAATTATTGTAGCAATGAAAATAGTTGCTAACTATATCTTACAGTTATTGTTTGGCAAATATTTACTGAATTTATACAGACAAGTCTATTTTCTTTGCAATTAACAACTAAAGGTAAATGCATTTTTTTCAATTTTAAAGTCATGTAGATTTAATAGAAAGTAATTTCTCCCACAAAGTAGCTGTGGTTAAGACACAAAGTTTTGTTTTTCATATCTATATACCAACTCAAGCCATTGATATCTCTCTCTCTGCCCCTGCCTCTATCTCTATACGTATCAGCATATATATGAACGTGTATGTGTGTATATAGAGTCATGCGTTGTTTAATGTCCACAATACGTTCTATGAAATAAGACGTTATGTGATTTGGACATTGTGTGAACACCATACAGCCATGTGCACCATAACACCCGTTTGGGCAGCGTCCAGCTGCGTATATGTCCGTGGTCCGATAAGGCCTGTCCCCTCCCCAACCCCTTCCTACCTGCAGGGTAGTTGTCTTCTTCTCCCAGCCTCACCATATTAGGTAGGAAGGAGTTGGAGAAGGGACAGGCCTTATGGGATCATGGATATATATGTGGTCAGATGTTGCCTGAAGAGACATTATGCGATGCATGACTCTGTGTGTGTGTGTGTGTGTGTGTGTGTGTGTGTGTGTGTGTGTGTATTCGTTGCCGTCGAGTCGATTCCGACTTGTGGCAACCCTGTAGGACAGAGTAGAACTGCCCCATAGGGTTTCCAAGGAGAGGCTGTGGGTGTAATGGAAGAATTCACATTCAATTAAAAGAAATCTATTAAGTGTTATAGACCATCTCAAGAATAGATTTGATGCTTTGAACACTAATGACTGAAGAGTCGTGGAATGACATCAAGGACATCATACACGAAGAAAGCAAGAGGTCATTAAAAAGAGGAAAGAAAGAAAAGACCAAAATGGATGTCAGAAATGACTCTGAATCTTGCTCTTGAATGTATAGTATCTAAAATGAACGGAAGAAATGATGAAGTAAAAGACTTGAACAGAAGATTTAAAAGGGTGGCAAGAGAAGACAAAGCAAACTATTATAATGACGTGCAAAGATCTGGAGTTAGAAAATCAAAAGAGTAGAACACACCTGGCATTTCTCAAGATGAAAGAACTGAAGAAAAAATTCAAGCCTGGAGTTGTAATATTGAAGGATTCTACAGGGAAAATATTGAATGATGCAGGAAGCATCAAAAGAAGATGGAAGGAATATACAGAGTGAATGTACCAAAAAAAATTGGTTGACTTTCAACCATTTCAAGATCTAGCATATGACCAACAACTGATGGTACTGAATAAAGCAGTCCAAGCTGCACTGAAGACATTGGCGAAAAACAAGGTTTCAGGAATTGATGGAATACCAGTTGAGATATATCAACAAATGGATGCAGGGCTGGAGGTGCTCACTCGTCTATGAGAAGAAATTTGGAAGACAGCTACCTGGCCAACTGACTGGAAGAGATCCATATTTATGCCCATTCCAAAGAAAAGTGATCGAAAAGAATGTGGAAGTTATCAAAGAATGTCAATATCGCCCACAAGAAAAATTTTGCTGAAGATCCTTCAAAAGTGGTTGCAGCACTTTGTCAACAGGGAACTCCCAGAAATTCAAGCCAGATTCAAAGAGGATACAAAACAAGGGATATCGTTGCTGATGTCAGATGGATCTTGTCTGAAAGCAGAGAATACCTGAAAGAAGATTACCTGTGTTTTATTGACTATGCAAAGGCATTCAACTGTGTGGATAATAACAAATTATGGATAATATTGAGAAGAATGGGAATTACAGAATACTTAACTGTTCTGATGAGGAACCTGTACATAGACCAAGAGGCAGTCATTCGAACAGAACAAGGGAATACTGCGTGGTTTAAAATCAGGAAAGGTGTGTGTCAGAGTTGTATCCTTTCAGTATACTTATTCAGTCAATATGCTAAGAAAATAATCCAAGTAGACGGACGATATGAATAAGAATGCAGCAGCAGGATTGGAGGAAGACTCATTAAGAACGTGCAATATGCAGATGACACAACCTTGCTTGC
>NW_004444217.1:791990-889775 GCF_000243295.1 Trichechus manatus latirostris
AAATGGAGAAAAGATTGAAGTTGTCAAGGATTTCATTTTACTTGGATCCACAATCAACACCCATGGAAGCGGCAGTCAAGAAATCAAACAACATATTGCATTGAGCAAATCTGCTGCAAAAGACCTCTTTAAAGTGTTAAAAAGCAAAGCTGTCACTTTAAAGACTAATGTGCGCCTGACTCAGGCCATGATATTTTCAGTTGCCTCACATGCATGTGAAAGCTCAACAATGAACAAGGAAGATCAGCAAAGAATTGATGCATTTGAATTATGGCATTGGCAAAGAATATTGAATATACCATGGACTTCCAGAAGAACGAACAAATCTGTCTTGGAAGAAGAACAGCCAGAATGTCCCTTAGAAGTAAGCACGGCGAGACTCCATCTTGCTTACTTTGGACATGTTATCAGGAGGGTCCATCCCTAGAGAAGGACATCATGCTTGGCAAAGTAGAGAAGGAGAAAGTGGAAGACCCTCAGTGAAATGGATTGACATAGTGGCTGCAACAATGGGCTCAAACATAGCAACGATTGTGAGGATGGTGCAGGAACAGACCGTGTTTCATTCTTTTGTACGTACGGTAGCTATGCCTCAAAACCAACTCTATGGCACCTACAAGAACAACATGCACTGAGTAAGGGCTTTCTCTTACAGCAAAAATGTTTACAAAGTAAAATCAGGAGTAACTGGCCTCATTTATTAGGAAGCACAGTTTGCACTACATGGAAAATATTGATTAAAATTTTAGAGCAAATTCTGACCAGGATCACAACAGAGGGCTCTGGACAGAGCTGGAGAAGGATGTAGAACAGAATTCTAACTCACAAAAAAAGATCAGATTTACTGGCCTAGAGGAGACTGGAGAAACCCCGAGAGTATGGCCCCCAGACACCCTTTTAGCTCCGAGGTTCGCCGTTCAGCCTGGGAGTGGACAGCCCCGTAAAACCAAATGAGACTAACGAGGTACAGGAGTCCAGTAACAAGGGCCAGAAGGCAGAAGGGGACAAGGAAGCTGGTGATAGGGAACCCAAGGCTGAGTAAGGATATTGTTGATGTGTTGTGAGGTTGCTAACCATTGTCATAGGGCAACATGTGTAGTAACTGTTAAATGAGAAACTATTTTGCTCTGTAAGCCTTCATCTTAAGTTAGAATAGCAGCACTACTGGAAGAGTGTAGTCAATGTCACTGAACTGTGCATGCAGAAATTTTTGAAATGGTGTATCTTTGGCTATGTGTATTTTCACCAAAAAAAAGGTTGAGAAGTTAGAGGGTTGACATGTTGTGGGGTTGTTAACCAATGTCATAAAACAATATGTGTACTACTGTTTCATGAGAAACTATTTGTTCTGTAAGCCTTCACCTGAAGTACAATAAAAAAAAAAAATTTAGAGCAATTAGGAGCTAAATCCAACCCTATATTATCAGTTAACATGTGCTGCTTTCAAGGCAAGAAGATACAAGTGCTTTTACGTGTTGGTGGCCATGTAGCTGTTGTCTCATTCTCTTGAGTACCACTGGTTGCTATGAACTCAGCTGTGATTTATATTGATTTTGAGGGTGTGTGTGTTTCTTCTTTAAAATTTTATGTTATGTTTCTCAAGCAATGGAGGATAAGGGTCATAATGTTTTGAGTATGAAGCATGAGCTGATGACACTTGGTGATGACAGAGGTGATGACTGTCCTAGCATTAGCTCAGCAAACAGCAAGATGCACCCATTATTTAAAGTCTTCTCCTTGTCATTACACGTATTTGTTTCGATTTTGTCAACGGATTATCTTCAGTTTGTGGTATCGTCTTTATTATTGAAATTCCAAGTGAAAAACTAACTTGCTCTATCTGAAGCTTTTCAGTCCTTTCTGCCTTCAATACTTCCCTTCCCATTTAAACAATTTTTTAATACAATTTTGTTAACATAATATTTTAGGAAATAAATTCTTAATTATTTTATACCAAAATTACATACCATGTTCTAAATGTAGACAGTCCATAAATATTGACAGAAATCTTAAAATGAACTGTAGCTGCTGGTAAGGTCAAGCATTTTTTGTAACTTTTCCGAATAGAGTCAAAGAATCCAATTTGTTGAAACTATTTAGGTATTTCTTAATTATTCTGCTCAGTGAACAGAGCTGAGCAAAGAGTACCAGACATAATCTGTTAGTTAAATCACAATTTGGACAATTGAAAATAGATTAGATTAATATTCCAAATGAAATTGTATATTTATTCAAAACATGCTCTGCACAGATTACCATGTTAACTGCTGCTGGGAAATAAGAGTATCAGAAACCAAGAATCTACACAAAACATGAGCTCTGGTTTGTCAAGAATTCTAACATTGTGTACTTTGCTACTCCTACAGGACAGTTGTGTTTTTGTTTATTTGTTTTGGGAAAGAGGGAGGATTTATTTGTGTATAAATTCAATGGATCTACAATGGTTAGAATGTCATTAAGGAATACATAACTTGTTGAGTTGAACTATATGAAATTGCCTTTTGATACATCGAGTGTGTTAAATATCAGCAATTTCATTTGGCCCAGCCTAGTATTGCTTGTAAAGTGTTGCTTTACAAATTGTGATAGACTGTGCTTTATTTTTGGCTAATTTTTGATTGATTCTATGTATCTCCATTCTCCACCCTGTAAAATGCTTTGGAAATTTATGAGTAAAAAATTTGAGAGAGATTTTAGTGTCTTGCTATGCAGTGGTTAAGAGCTCGGCTGCTAACCCAAAGGTTGGCAGCTTGAATCCACCAGCCACTTCTTGGAAACCCTATGGGATAGTTCTACTCTGTCCTGTAGGGTAGCTATGAGTCAGAATCGACTTGATGGCAACGGGTGTTTTGGTCTGCTGCATTGCAAATTAAATCATGCTACTGTAGCTTTGAAGAGTTTTTCAGCTTTGAAAAATACATACTCCTCTAAGATAATAGCTAATAAAATAAGAGGAGCTGAACACATAGGAGACATTTTCATCGCTTAATATTTAAATTTTATCTATAGGTTATAAAAGTGATGTGAACACTTTAGAAAATGGTCTTATACTCATTCTTACCAAAAAATAATTCCTTAATTTATTACTACTGACCTTTAATTTCACATATTGCTGGTTTTATTTTAGTGCCTCCTTTATCACTGTTTTGTGTATTGAGTAAATAAAAATATACAATTTAAATTTTAGAAAAAAACTAGCATGCTGTCTCAGTATCCAACTGAATAAAATTTGAATTGCATATGACTAAATCATGGAATTGTAGGGAATGCTGTGCCTTTGCATATTGTCTAAGTTCTTTATTTTATTAAAAAAATAAAGAAAGAAAGAACATTAAGAACCAGCACTCAGACTGATATTAGAAACCAAAATTCCCTATACCTAGTCCAAAGATAATTCCACTAACTCACACCATAAGAGGCAGATCATACATGTTCATACATACAGAGTTCTGTTACAACTATAGATATGTTGATATTTATAAGCCGTTCATAAAATTTAATGATTGTCATTTTAAAAAATAAATTTTGAGTGTTTCCTTTACTTTATTTCATCCCACAGAATGATTTCCGTTTAATAATTTTTGGTCCACATACGTTGCATACCTCTTTCCTTTAAAATCTTTGCTAAATTCCTTTTCCCTAGATGAAAGTTCAAATACGTTAGCCTCACATCCAAGGTCCTGCAAATCCAGGTCTCAACTATGCTGTCAGATTATTGCAGGAAATGCTAACTACAGAAACCTTGCATTCTATCAAAATCTCTTTATTAATTGTTACTAAAACACAGTAAATACGTCCAGATACTTTTTGTGTGTGTTGTTTCGTGGCCAAAGTAAGGCCACTTTCAAGTCCCCTCTCATTCTCATCTGGAAAACTATTGAATGATTTTTCTTCTAATGGCGTATATTGCTAGGGGTGTCTGTAGTGGGATACATAAAACAATTCACTCTCATTCAGGACAAAAAGATTTTTATATTTTTTAATTTATTAAGAAAAGGAATTATTATCTTCTTAATATGCAATATACAGGCTGTCAAAAACACATGCATACACATAATTTATAAATTTAAGTATTGTTCTGCTGATGATGTCAGATCAAAAATAAAATTTGCCTGTGTAGCCCTATATAATTGATTATTTACACTATCTCTCTGGCTTACTTATTAAAATACAGGCCTCACTTCCATAACCAAATTCAATCTCCTCCGTGCCAATGCCTGTGTTTTAGATGTCGATACGTTTCCAAATTCTGTGACTCTGTTCATGTTTTAACAAACTGTTGATAAATCCTGGTTTCTTCACTTATGCCATTTCCTGAGTCTCTTTAAAAATGAGTTCTAATCATACCCATGATGTTGAGAAATATTGAAGAGAGAGCGATGGCATATTTTACTTCACCTATTGCAAGATAATTACTAACAAGATAAACCAAAAAAAAAAAAAGAACCAAACTTGTTGCCTTGGAGTCAATTCTGACTCATAGCGACCCTATAGGACAGAGTAGAACTGCCCCCATAGGGGGTCCAAGGAGTGCCTGGTGGATTCAAACTGCTGACTTTTTGGTTAGTGGTCATAGCTCTTAACAACCACACCACCAGGGTTTCCAACAAGATATGGCAAGCGAAATAATCCATATAATAATGGGGGGAGAATAAGACTTTGGGCCTGGAGCTGAGAGTGAAAAACAAGGAGGGAAGGATTATAGCATGAACTGTGCACACTGGCCCCCTAAATAATGGCTCCCGTATCCCTTCAGTGCACACCGGCCCAGCCAGCTTATATTTAATGCTCTGCACCAAGAAGCTGCAAGTCTAGCCACGTTCAGTTATTACATACGCAGAGTTTAAATGTGTATGTAATGGGTTCCTTTTGATCTCCTGGCTGGTTTGAAAGCCAGACCCTTGTTTCATGAAGTACCAGCCTGAACACTCAAAGTGAATGCTGGCTCGCCAACAGTTTAAATCACAATGCTTTCCTAGTGCATCCAGCAAAGAGTTTTATTGAACATTTCTCTGCATTATATTTTATATCTCAGAGCATTTCAAAACATCCCTCTGTCACAAAGAGTTCTTTTTGCCTTAGGGCCAACTAATTCAGGATGCTGTAAACCCTGACAGAAGGTAAATGATATGTCAGTGTTTCCGTATTTTTATTTTTCCTTTTACTGAAGTGTAAAATGTAAGTTCTTTGACTCTCTTCCCTAGTCAATGCAGGTACATCTGTGCTGTAGTCATTTGAAGATTAATTGATCAAAGATCTACAAGATATTCCTGCAGTTAGTAAGGAACATACGATGCAAGTATGCTTAGTTGTAAACTAAATAAACAGCCTAAGCATATGTAAAATTGAATGACAATAATCAAAAGGCTGCTGATTCAGTGTAGTGGGGAAGCTATAGTGTACTGACGGGGCATCGACGTTTTGGTTGCTATTTCCAATTTTGTCTGAAACAACTTGTGAATACGCTACCATCCAACAGTTTGAATTAACTTCAAGAATTATTGCGTGTAATTCTCAGAAAACTAGATTTTGACTATGAGTTAAAAACCACATGACCCCCAGCTTCAATTTTAGAAGTTCCGTGAAAGTGATGAGGCAAATAATTCCCAAGTTTAGCTGTATAATTAGAAATTATTGACTCTATGATTGACATGTGAATTGTCAGAACTTTACTAATATTGTTTTGGTTTCTCTGTTCTCTTGGATGTAGAGGAAGTGACACCGAATTAGTCTTTCTCAAGGCTGACTTCCACTCAGATGGCTGGTAGTTGATCATTAAAATAATTCTGAAATTGATATTTTCAAACTGTAAAAAATAAACACAGTTTATCCTAAAAGATACAGAGTGACGTCCCCAAAATGGTGAAGTAAGAAGATAGATGTGTTTGTCCCTCAAAGAAATAATCAATGACCAAGCAGAAGGGGTCAGATCTAACTTAGTCAGATCTGGTAGATACTCAGAGGTTCACAGCAACCGAGCAGCACTGAATCAAGAAAAAGTCAATGTCAAGAAGAAGATAGGAAAGCTCTGTGACCTTCTGTTACTAAACTGCCTGCGCAACCCGCACCCCAGTTCAGCAACTGGCTTATGTGGCAGCCTGAATTTCCAATACCAGGCCTTTCTTCCACGGAGCCACTGGGCGTGTTTCAACTGCCAACCTTTAGGTTAGTAGCCAGCTGCAAACTTCGGTCCCTTAAAAGCTCTAAACCATGAAAAAGAAATATGTCGTTGTTCGTTGGTGCCTTTTAGTCAGTTCCAACTCATAACTACCCCGTAGACAATAATGAAACACTGCCCGGTCCTGCGCCGTCCCCACAGTCATCGCTGTGTTTGAGCCCATTGTGGCAACCACTGTGTCAGTCCATCTCGTTGAAAGTCTTCCTCTTTTTCACTGAGCGTCTGCTTCACCGAGCGTGGTGTCCTTCTCCAGGGATTGGTACTTCCTGATAGTATGTCCGAAGTATGTGAGAGAAGTCTCATCTTCCTTGCTTCTAAGGAGCTTTCTATGCGTACTTCTTCCAAAACCTTTTGGTTAGCAGCCAAATGCTTAACCACTGTGCCACCAAGGCCCTATTATATATGTATACACACACACCCCAAAAAGAACCAAACCCGTTGCAGTCAAGTTCATTCCTACTCATAGTGACCTTATAGGACAGAGTAGAGCTGCCCCGTAGGGTTTCCAAGGAGTGGCCGGTGAATTTGAGCTGCCGACCTTTTGGTTAGCAGCCGAGCTCTTAACCACAGACACACACACACACACACACACACACACACACACGTGCGCGCGCACACATGTCTTATTCTCAGGGCCAACACTTACCTGGTGGTAATACCAGAGGAAATTTTTTGGCAAAATGAGGAAAATGACTTCTTTCAGTGAGATAGATTGGATTTAATATATTTTATGACTTAACCAAATGCTGTGAACATTTACCTGGTTTTATGTATTTCAGTGTATATTTATTATGAGACTGGGTTTAGAATAAATTGTATTTTTATATTTTCAGTTGCTATTTTTCATAATTATGCCATTATTTTAAAGTATACAATGTTCTGTTAGGCTATTGATACTTTAAAATTGCCTTGAAAATTACCAGAGATTAATAAGCAAGTACACCAACAGTGATTAAAATAAATTTAAAAAAAAAAACAAAACCTAGCACTATACAGCATTGTACCCATTGCCATTGTGTCGATTCTGACTCATACCGACTCTGTAGGACAGAGTGGAACTGCCCCATAGGGTTTCCAAGGAGCAGCTGGTGGATTTGAACTGCCGACCTTTATGGTTAGCAGCCGAGCTCTTATCCACTGCACCACCAGGGCTCTGGCATTAAGCTACTATTAATTTCTTACAGCATTATGCCAGTTGGCTGTTAAGTTGATTCTAACTTATGGTGACTCATGGCTAATTTTTCAGAAGCAAGTCACGCCTTTCTTCTGAGGTGCTTCTTTCTGAGTGGACTTGAACCAAAAATGTATTGGTTAACACCCAAGTGCTTTAACCATTTGTACCACCTCGGGACTCCAATTATAACATTACAATATACTTGCTTCAGGTGTGTGAAGGAATGCGCGCTAATGTTAAAAAAAAAAAAAAAACTGACCTTAAACTATTTTACCAACTGTATAAAAAATATGTATTATCAATGATGTCCTCGTACTGGCTTAGAATATTAGTCATAATATTTATCATTAGTATCATGTAAATTATATTAATTATTTAGTTTTTCCAACCTCATTTTCTTATGTTTATTGTAAGTATATTTGGATGATGCTATTCATATTTTAAACAATGATTTTAAAATAATATCCAGTATTAGAATAACAAGTCCCCAGAAATTTATGATAATATTAATTGTAGTTACATGATATGTATTTTACACGGTGACTCAATAAGAGCCTATAGTTGACAAAATGAGAGAGAAAAACGCACTAGACATTTTTCATTACATTTCTGCACCTTTAGCACAGTAATAGAAACTATTTTATCTTCGTTCTTAACCATAATCAGTTGTAGCTATCCCAAATCAAAATATACTATTACACAGCAAAAGTTATTGTATATCACAGTAAATTTTGTCCCATTGCTTTAAAGATGACATAGTAAGATAATGGAGGATTTTTTTGAGGAGGAGCACTTTAGATCATGAGTTTGGAGTTTTTCCACTATTGCTTGAGTGCTATAAAAGAGGTGCTGTGGCCGTTCGGGTTCCCAAGAACTCCCTCCCTCCCTCTGGTGAAATCAGTTATTTTGTTTGTTCTCTTTAAAAAAACTTGTTCAAAAAACAACTTCAAAATTCCTTCATTTTTTAAAACAGTATTCAGAAAGTTCTTTTTTTTCTGAAACACGAAGACAGAACACATGAGATTATAAATTTTGGCATGAAGAAAATGATAAAGTCAGTCAGATTTGTATTTATTTGTGCAATGAGGAAGTTATCAATAGTTATCAAATTATTTGATGATGCAATAACACTGAATAATGGAAATTAAAAATTAGAATTTTATATTGGTTTCAATTTTTTTTTTTAATTATAGTAAATTCAGTAGACTCGTCTGTCAGTTTGTCATACTGTGGTGGCTTGTGTTTTCTTATGATGGGGGAAACTGTGTCACCTGTATTTCAAATCCCAGCAGGGCCACCTGTGGTGGACAGGTTTCAGTGGAGCTTTCTCAGTAAGACAAGCTAGAAAGAAATGCCTAGTGATTTGCTTCTAAAAGTTAGCCAATGAACACCTTATGGATAACTACAGAACATTGTCCCTTATAGTGTAAGGAGATAAGCCCCTCAGGTTAGAAGTCATTCAAAATATGACTGTGGAAGAGCTGCCTCCTCCAAGTGGAGTCAACATGAATGACACAGATGGAGTAAAGCCTTTGGGTCCTTCATTTACTGATGTGACATGACCTAAAATGAGAAGAAATAGCTGTAAACTTCCATTAATGATCAGAACATTGAATGTACAAAGTATGAATCGTGGAAAACTGAAAGTTGTAAAAACTGAAATTGAATGCTTACGTATTGATATCCTAGGCTTTAGTGAGCCAAACTGGACTGGCACTGGCCATTATGAATCCAACAGACATGTGGTCTACTATGCCAGGAATGACAGATTAAAGAGGAATGACATCACGTTCATTGTCAAAAAGAGCATTTCAAGATCTATCCTGAAGTTCAGTGCTGTCAGTGATAGGTTAATATATATACGTCGACAAGGAAGACGGTTAAATACAACTATTATTCAAATTTATGCACCAACCACTAATGCCAAAGATGAAGAAACTGAAGATTTTATCAACTTCTGCAGTTTGAAATTGATCAGACATGCAGTCAAGATGCATTGATAATTACTGATGATCGGCATGCAAAAGTTGGAAACAAAGTAGGATCAGTAGTTGGAAAATAATGCGTTGGAGATGGGAACGATGCTGGAGACTGCATGATAGAATTCTGCAAGACCAGTGATTTACTCCCTGGGAATACTTTTTTTTCAACAACACAAATGCTAACTATACACCCGGACCGCGCTGATTAGTTTACACAGAAGTCAAATCAACTTCATTTGTAGAAAGAGACGATGGAGAATCTCTATATTATCAGATATGACAAAGACAGTGACCAACTGTGGAACAGACCATCAATTGCTGACATGCAAGTTCAAGCTGAAGCTGAATAAAATCAATGCAAGCCCAAGAGAGTCAACGTACAAACTTGAATACATCCCACCTGAATTTAGAGGCCATCTCAAAAATAGATATGATGCACTGAGCACTAATGAGAGAAGACCAGAAGAATTGTGGGTTGACGTCAAGGTCATCACACATGTAGAAAGTAAAGTGTCATTAAAAAGACAATAAAGGAAGAAAAGAACAAAATGGGTGTCAGAAGTGACTCTGAACCTTGCTTTTAAGTGGAGAGTAGCTACAGTGAACAGAAGAAATGATGAAGTAAAAGAGCTGAACAGAAGATTTTAAAGGGCAGATCAAGAAGACAAAGTATAGTATAATAATGACATGTGGAAAGACATAGAGTTTGAAAACCAAAAAGGAAGAACATGATTGGCATTCCTCAAGCTGAAAGAACTGAAAAGAATATTGAAGCTTCAAGTTGCAGCATTGAAAGATTCTTTGCTCAAAACATTTAATGATGCAGAAAGCAGCAAGAGAAGATGGAAGGAATACAGTCACTTACCAGAAAGAATTGACCGAAGCTCAACCATTTCAGAAGGTAGCGTATGATCTAGAACTGCTGGTACTAATGGAAGAAGTACAAGCTACACCAAAAAACATTGGCCAAAAACAAAGCTCCAGGAATTGACGGATTACCAATAGAGATGCTTCAACAAACAGATTCAACACTGGAAGCACTTATTCATCTATGTCAAGAAATTTGGAAGAGAGCTATCTGGTCAACCTGCTGGAAGAGATCTATATCTGTGCCCAATCCAAAGAAAAGTGATCAAACACAGTATGGAAATTATGAAAGAGTAGTATTAATATCTTATGCTAGCAAAATTTTGCTGAAGATAATTCAAAAGCGGATGAAGCCATAAATGGACAGGGATCTGCCAGAAATTCAAGCTGGATTCAGAAGAGGATGTGGAATTAAGGATAAAATTGCTGATGACACATGCGTATTGACCAAAAGCAGAGAATGGCAGAAAGATGTTTACCTGTATTTTATTGACTATGCAAAGGCATTCAACTGTGTGGATCATAACAAATTATGGATAACACTGAGAAGAATGGGAGTTCTGGAACACTTAATTGTGCTCGTGAGGAATCTGTACATAGACCAAGAGGCAGTCTTTCGAACAGAACAAGGGAATACTGATGGTTCAAAATCAGGAAACATGTCAGAGTTGTATCCATTCACCATACTTTTTCAGTCTATATGGTGAGCAAATAATCAGAGAATCTGGACTATATAAAGAAGAATATGGCATCAGGATTTGAGGACGACTCATTAACACCATGAAATACACAGATGACACAACTTTGTTTGCCGAAAGTGAGGGTGATTTGAAGCACTTACTGATGAAGATCAAAGAGTACAGCCTTCAGTATGGATTACACCTGAACATAAAGGAAAAAAAAAAAAGATCCTTACAACTAGACCAATAAACAAAATCATGTGAAATGGTGAAGAAATTGAAATTGTCAAGGATTTCATTCTTTTTGGATCACCGATCAATGCCCATGGAAGGAGCAATCAAGATACCAAACAACGTATTGCATTGGGAAAATCTGCTGCAAAAGACCTCTTTAAAGGTTAAACAGCAAGATGTCACTTTATGACCAAGGTACACCTGACCCAAGTCATGGTATTTTCGGCCATCTTATATGCATACCAATGCTAGACACTGAAAAAGGAAGACTAAAGAAGAATTGAAACATTCAAATTCTGGTATTGGCAAAGACTGTTGACTATACCATGGACTGCCAGAAGAATGAACACGTCTGTCTTGGAGGAAATCCTGCCAGAATGCTTCTTAGAAGCAAGGGTGGCAAGACATTGTCTTACCTACTTTGGACATGTCATCACAAGGGACCCATCACTGGAGAAAGACATCATGCTTGGTAAAGTAGAGGGTCAGTGAAAAACAAGGAGACCCTCAATGAGATGGATTGCCACAGTGGCTGCAGCAATGGCTCAAGCATAGCAATGATTGTGAGAATGGAGCAGGACCAGACAGTGCTTCATTATGTTATATATTAAGTCAGTGTGAGTCAGGGCCAACTGGACAGCACATAACAACATTATATGGATATACCAGTGGATCTGCTCACATCTGCATCTTTCAAGATGTTGCTGTGATATATCATAATGGTACAAATCATAAGGAATTTACACTTTGGTTTAAATTGTAATTTCCGTTATGTCAAGGCAGATCATGCAGGAAGCATAGGACTTCCATCCCTACCTGGAAACAATGAGGCAGTTTATCCTCTTCTGATTGGGTGCTATAAGACAAGGTCCAGTGGAGAAAGGCCTAGTGATCTACTTCTAAAAATCATCCTGTAAATATCCTATGGATCACAATGGTCCAGTCAGAACGCAGTCATGGGGATGGTGCAGGACGGGGCAGCATTAGTTTCGTAGTGCATGGGATTGTCATGAATCGGTAGCTGACTCAGTGGCAGCTAACAACAAAGTGGAAGGTCATAACTTTATCTCTGCCCAGAAGTAATAAGGCCACACACCCTGTGGTGTCAGCGGAGGGCACATGGGCAGTAGTAACCAGTCAGTCATACCCCTCCTAGCCAGAGAGGTATCAGTGGCGGCCACTGGGGAGCAGAAACTACCACCTCTGCTCAGCAGTAGCCAGGTGGTGCTCCCTCCCTCAGTTTCAACAGAGGCTGAGTAGTGGATATGAGATTCTAACCCCACTTGGAAGTAACCAGGCAGTGAAGCCCCCCCCCCCGCCCACTTCACCTGTTAGAGCAATGTCAGAAAAAGCCAGCTAGAAACAAAGGTATAAATAAGATCCAGAGTCTCCTAAATTAATATCCCAAATGTCTAGTTTTCAGTTGAAAATGACTCATCATACCAACAACCAGAAAGATATCAAACTGACTGGGAAAAGATAACCAAAAGATGCCAACACTGAAAGTATAAAGATACTAGAATTATATGACAAGGAGTTGAATGTATCCATGACAAAAATACTTTAGTGATCAATTACAGACACACTTGAAATAAATAGAAAAAAGTCTCCACAAAGAGACAGAAACTTTCAGCAAAGAAATAAGATATAAAAAGAGCAAAATGGAATTTTAGGACTGAAAAATACAGCAGTCAAAATGAAAATGAGCAAACTCAGTGGATGGACACAATAGCAGACTGTAGGGGACTGAGGAAAGAATAAGTGAACTTGACAATGAAATAATAGAACTCAAGCAATCTAAACGACCGAAGGAAATACACACACACAGTAAAGAACGGCCTCGGGGTATGTAGGACTATAACAAAGACGAAACATTTGTATCATTGGGAGTCCTGAAGGGAATGGAGAAAAAGGATAAACCTCAACTCCACCATACTTAAACTTCTTGAATCTAAAGGCAAAAAACTGTGAAAGCAATGAGAGAGAAACCACATTTATCTATAGGGGAAAAACCAATTCGAATGACAGTGGAATTCTCCTCAGAAACGATGAAGGCCAGAAGAAAGTGGTACAACATTTCTCAGGGGAAAATATCCTTCAGGAATGTGGGAGAAATAATGGCATTCAGATGAAGAAAAATTAAAAGAATTTGTAGTGAGCAGAGCTACCCTAAAAAAATGGCTATAGGAAGTTCTTGAAACAGAAAGAAAATAATAAATGAAGGAATCTTGGAACATCAGGAAGGTTGAAAGAGCACAACAAACAAAAATATTAGCAAATGCAGTTGACATTTCTTCTACTGGATTTTCTAAATCATATTTGATGGTTGAAGGCAAAATTATATCACTGCTGCTGTTCTAAATGTATGTAGAGGAAGTATTTAAGACATAAATGAAGGAGGGTTAAGGGAACTATAGATTCTACAATCCATTTGAACTAGTAAAATGATGGTACCAGTAGACTGTGATAAGTTGTGTTTAAACCAAACAAACCAAACAAACCCTGTTGCCTTTGAGTCAATTGTGACTCATAGTGACCCTATAGGACAGAGTAGAACTGCCCTACAGAATTTCCAAAGAGCAACTGGTAGATTCAGACTGCCAGCCTTTTGATTAGCAACTGAACTCTTAACCACTGCACCACCAGGGCTTCAAATTATGTATATGTAATATGATACCTAAAACAACTATTAAGTTATACAAAGAGATACACTGAAAAACACTACAGATAAATTAGAAAATGGCCAAAAGACATAAGGAAGTATTTCGCCAGAGAGGACATACAGATGGCATGTAAGCACAGGAACGATTTTCACATCACTATTCATTAGGAAATAAAAATTAAAATCACAATATAACTATGTAACTATATAACTTTCTGAAAAGCTAAAATAAAAAATAGTGGCAAGGATATGGAGAAACTGGAACACTCCTGCATGGCTAATGGGAATGTAAAATGAAACAGTCACTCTGGAAAACAGTCTTTAAAAATGAAAAAGAAAAGAAACAACAACAGCAATACAAAACTACCATATTGCACCCCTGGGCATTTATCCTAGAGAAATTAAAATTTATGTTCAAGCAAAAATCTGTACATGAACTTTTATAGCACCTTTATTCTTGATAGCCAGAAACAGAAAACAACACAAATGTCCTTCAAATGGGTGAACATTGAAAGAAACTATGGTACATCCATACCTTGGAATAGTACTCAGCAATAAAAAATATGAAAACTATTGCTACACACACCACCTGGATGAAGTTCCAGTATATCATGAGTTCAAAAAGCCAATCCTAAAAAATCATGTACTGAATGATTCCGTTTATATAATATTTTTCATGTGTCAAAATTATGCAAATGAAGAACAGATTAGTGGTGACCAGGAGTTAAAGAGGGGACGAGATGAGAAGGAAGTGAGTGTGGCTACAAAGGAGAAGATGAGAGAGCTTTGTGGTGATAGAAATGTTCTCTATTTTAACTGTATCGATGTCAGTATGCTGGTTGTGTTATTCTGTTATAGTTTTGCAAGATATTATTGGGCGAAGCTGTGTAAAATGTATACAGGATCTCTCTACTATTTCTTACAACTTCATGTGAATCAACAATTACCTCAAAATAAAAAGCTTAATGAAAAACATTAATATAAGGTGCTTTAAATAAAATACTATCCTAGGATCATGCAAAATTCTGAGGAGTATGATATCCATGAGTGAATTTCTGTTTAGCATTTTGGACTTATTTATCATAGAAAAGATATCTGACCCCATCTGAATATATGATCAATTACACACACACAGACATATTCATGGAAAGGTTATCTGTGGGCTCAACCTGAAAATGTCCATAACAGTACTGTAACCATTAAGGTTTAATGACTAAGGTGTATGGTTCTAATTTCACACCATTGGAAGGGGAGAAAACACTTAATTGTGCTCATGAGGAGCCTGTACATAGACCAGGAGGCGGTCATTCGAACAGAGCAAGGGGATACTGAGTGGTTTCAAGTCAAGAAAGGTGTGCATCAGAGTTATATCCTTTCACTGTACTTATTCAACCTGCATGCTGAGCAAATAATTCGAGAAGCTGGACTATGTGAAGAATTGGAGGTAGACTCATTAACAACCTGCGATATGCATATGACACAGTCATGCTTGCTGAAAGTGAAGCATTTACTGATGAAGATCAAAGACTACAGCCTTCAGTATGGATTACAGCTCAAAATAAAACAAAAAGCCTCGCAACTGGGCTGTAAGGAACATCATGATAAATGGAGGAAAGATTGAAGTTGTCAAGGATTTCATTTTACTTAAATCCACAATCAATGCCCATGGAAGCAGCAGTCAATGAATCAAACAACATATTGCACTGGGCAAATCTACTGCAAAAGACCTCTCTAAGGTGTTAAAAAGCAAAGATGTCACATGGAGAACCAAGGTGCACCTGACCCAAGCCATGGTGTTTTCAATCACTTCATCTGCATGCAAAAGCTGGACAATGAATAAGGAAGACTGAAGAAGAATTGATGCCTTTGAATTATGGTCTGTGAAGAATATTGCCAGAAGAACGAACAAATCTGTCTTGGAAGAAGTACAGCCAGAACTCTTGTTAGAAGCGAGGATGATGAGACTGTCTTGTATACATTAACCATGTTATCAGGAGGAATCAGTTACTAGAGTAAAACATTATGCTTGGTAAAGCGTCAGCGAATAAGAGGAAGACCCTCAACGAGATGGATTGACACAGTGGCTACAACGATGGGCTCAAACATAGCAAGGATTGTGAGGATGGCGCGGGACCAGACAGTGTTCTGTTCTGTTGTACACAGGGTGGCTATTAGTTGGAACCGACTTGATGATAGCTAATGTAACAAGAGGAAAGAGAACCTAAACTGAGCCACCTATACCCAACCAGGTCATTAAGGGCTTCGTAATCTTTGAAGGGAGACCAACAAAATTCGTCTCAACCACGTGGAGAAGCGATAGTAAGGAGAAAGTCCTTCCTGGGCAGGAAGTAAATGAGGAGTCATTTGGGAGATATCAGACATTCTCTAATTTTCTGGGCTTGAAAATAGCATGCAAACTGGTTCACATTCAGTGAATTCCATAGGACCTGTGATGGTTAGGATTGTGTGTCAACTTGGCTGTTCCATGATTCTCAGTATTTATATGTGACCACTCCCATGACAGAATCTGCCATGAGTAGCCAATCAGTTGAAAGGGAGTTTCCTTGGGCATGTGGCCTGCATCCGAATATAAGCAGACGTTCTGGCTTTTTGCTTGCTCTGAAAACTGCAGCTGCCTCCTGTTGGTCTGAACTCTGGTTCTTGGGACTGGAGCTATCAGCTTATCTGTCAATCTTCACAGCCTGTGAGCGGGAGCCCTGCTGTCCAACCTGCCAATTTTGGGTTCACCAGCCACTGTAGCTGCGTAAATTGAGAGAAGCCTCTGTCCTGATCCGTGGACTTGAGACGTTCCAGCGTCTACAATCCCATGAGCTGTTTCCTTGATATAAATCTCTCTCTATGTATGTTTATGTGCCTTACTGGTTTTGCTTCTCTAGAGGACCCAGCCTGAGACAGGACCTTAGCGAATGAGGATAAAAAAATGCCCCATCGGAAAACTGTCACCCACGTTGGAAACAGAGGACTATCATGGTTAACAAGCTTCAGTGAAGAAATCTCGGGAAGACAGAAATCTCAAAGCAGACGAGGAAAAGTGTGTGTCAGCAAATTCAACAAGAAAAGTAATTTTCTTCCCATGATCTGGACATAACAGTAGGATATGGAAGTTTTAATATAAGTTCATTATATTTGTTTCTTGTGTGAAGCTACAGAAGGGAAAGAAAAGTACGGGTGACCAAAATATTTGTAATACGTTACTTTTTCATTTTTAAGAGAAATTGAAAATATGACAAAATCTTGTTAATTTTGGGTTTTGGATACAGGAATGCTTTTATTATTTTTGGACTGTTTCATGTTTTAAATTTTTGGAAGACAACAAAATCCCCAAAACTGATAGGGGATACTGGAATTAGTGGGGGTATCTGATTTAGAATATAGCAGATCACTTCAGATATTCTTTCTCATTGGATGCAAACAACTTAAGAGCAGAAGAACTAAGAATAAAACTTAAAATGTCACTATGCCGAGGTTGATATAGTGACCACAACAATCCACTCTTTTGAAGGTATCTCAAAGGTTTCAATAATGAAAATAGCATTCTTCACAGGAATATTTATATTGTATCAAGAAATCCCTCTAGCCATGAATCAAAAGGGTCTACAGAAGATAAACAAAATCCACAAAAGTATAGCTCACTACACTGAAATATAGAACAATGTGCAAGATAACTAACAAATTATTTAAGAAATAGTTTGACAGAAAAGAAACAGTGAATGTTTCCATACAGATGAAAATGAAGACCTGGTTTTACATTGACTATTCCTTTTTGGCCCTTTTTGAATAGTTTAAAACATAACATAAAAAATAACCACAGATGTTAAAAAGAAAAGACAAAGGATTTGTTTTGTTTTCTTAGATAACTCTACTTAAATATTGTTTACTGAGTCTTTCTAACAAAATGCTGATGTCATTGTTGACACTGTAAGCATTCTTGATTTCAGATTTCATGAATTCTTCAAATGAGTAGACATGAGCTTTTGGATATGAACTGCTAACCTTTTGGTTAGCGGCTGTGCTCTTAACCACTGCAACATCAGGGCTCCTTTATAAGTAATATTTAATAAAAATTCATAGATTCTCAATACTGATAACTTATAGTTCCTTACCCCCTAAGGTATAAATCAGTGTAATTAATTAGTCCAAAAGCCTCTACTAACCTATGACTAAAAATGACTTTATATATTAATCCATGATATTATTATTGATGGCAATACTTACATAAATGTAAAAATATATTGACTTAATAGAAAAACATTTTCATCATTAATCTGTTCATATCTTGCAAATTCAGGTTTGCCCAATTTATTGTTAAATCTTCTCAGATCTATTTCAGGAAGAATAAAAGCTGTTCACATCCACCCAGTAAAAGGTTGGGATATTAGAGAAAATACAACTGTTCTTCACAGAATCATTTTTGAGAAATCACGGACTAGAGCACAGTAGAGGTACCAGTTTATAGAAACATAGTCAAATTTTCCTAATTAAGAAACACAGAAAGGGAAAGGGGAGAGAAAAGAAGAGAGAGAAAATACTTAGCATCTCCTACTCAAAAAAATTCTCAGGCTGAATATAGAATCCTGTGGTCAAATATATTTTAGGAAAAAGGGACTCATTTCCTACACCATGCTTTTTTTTTTTTTTTTTTTCATTTGATTGTTTACCATCTAATTTCTAATATTATCTTACAA
Organism: Trichechus manatus latirostris; assembly: GCF_000243295.1. Taxonomy (NCBI): domain Eukaryota; kingdom Metazoa; phylum Chordata; class Mammalia; order Sirenia; family Trichechidae; genus Trichechus; species Trichechus manatus. The sequence goes on from NW_004444217.1 coordinate 810,474, forward strand.
GGCAGGTATTTTGTAGAATATACGTGGATACAAGATGCTGAGTACAAGTTCTTGAAGGTATAAAGAAGAGTTTGGGCTGTTAGATTAATCTGAGAAGGCAGGGCCTGCATGTCCACCAGGATGTAGACAGCCCCAGAGAACATCAGTCCCATCTGACCATTCCAGTCTCAACACAGAAAAAGCCTGGTAATCTCTAAAATCATAATTTTGATTCCATCAGACAGACGAGGTAACAAGGCAATCAAATAAACTGAATTTCAGAGAGACGTCTTCAATGAAGATAGACCACATGAACTGTTTCACATCTGGCAGAGCATGGGAGAAAGAAGTGTCTTCTTACAAGAGATAAGATGTCAGAAAAATTTAATGAGTTAGTAAAGCCCACGTCTGAGAAGATGGGTCATTTGGGACACTTGGGGCTCCAGGCACAGAAGTTTTGCATTTCCTGATAAAAACCCTTTTCCATGGGCTTTCACTGGTACTCAGGAGAAAGATTTGGGTGGGACAGAAGACGGGAGACACTCCTGATTGACGCAGGTGCGCAAAAGTGTTAAATAAGGCAGGGTCACAAATCTCACCCCCAAGAAACGGAAAGATCTGTTGCTTGAGAAGAGTGGGGAGAAGCACAAGCAAACTCCTTTGCTTTGGTGGAGAGAGGATACGCAGGACCCTTCCTGGGCAGAAGAACAGGCAGAAGTGAGCTGTCCCTGGGAGAGGGCAGGTAACACTACCACATCCAAGAGCGACCACAGATAGATGGCAGAGTTTGGCCACCACTGAGTGCAGAACAGGACTGCTGAAAAAGGGCCAGCCTGAGGCCGAGGTGCAGCAGGCCTGCCTAAGGCATAACAAATAAGCCACTAACCAAAACCCAGACCAAACCCAGTGCTCTCGAGTTGATTCCAACTCATAGCGATCCTGTAGGACCAGAGTGGAACTGCCCTGTAGAGTTTCCAAGGCCTTAAATCTTTTTTTTTTTAAATTGTACTTTAGATGAAGGTTTACAGAATAGTTTCTCGATCAACACTATACATATTGCTCTATGACAGTGGTTAACAACCTCACAACTTGTCAACACTGTCCCTTCTCAACCTTGGGTTCCCTATCACCAGCTTTCCTATCCCCTTCTGCCTTCTAGTCCTTGTCCCTGGACTGTCGTGCCTCATTAATCTTGTTTTGTTTTATGGGGTTGTCTAATCTTTGGCTGAACGGTGAACCTCAGGAGTGACTTCATTACTGAGCTAAAAAAGTGTCCGGGGGCCATACTCTTGGGGTTTCTCCAGTCTGTCAGGCCAGTAAGTCTGGTCTTTTTTTGTGAGTTAGAATTTTGTTCCACATTTTTCTCCAGCTCTGTCTGGCACCCTCTGTTGTGATCCCAGTCAGAGCAGTCAGTGGTGGTAGCTGGGCACCATCGAGCTGTACTGGACTCAGTCTGGTGGAGGCCATAGTAGTTGTGGTCCATTAGTCCTTTGGACTAATCTTTTCCTTGTATCTTGTTTTCTTCATTCTCCCTTGCTCTGGAAGGGGTGAGACCACTGGAGTATCTTCGATGGCTGCTCACAGGCTTTTAAGACCCCAGACGCTACTCACCAAGGTAGAATGTAGAGCATTGTCTTTATAAACTGTGTTATGCCAGTTGAGCTAGATGTTCCCCGAGACCATGGTCCCCACAGCCTTCTGCCCAGCAGTTCAGTGAAGGCTGTAAATCTTATAGGAAGCAGACTGCCACATCTTTCTCCCATGGAGCGGCTGGTGGGTTTGAACCTTCAACTTTTCAGTTAGCAACTGAGCTCTTCAGCCACTATACCACCAGGGCCCCAGAAATGGAGCTAAAATGATATTAAAATAATTAATTCATTCAAAAGGCAGGAAAAGAGGGAAAAAATGGGAATAGATGAGAGAAATAAAGTACGGCTAGCAATATGGTAGGTTTAAATCTAAAATCTAGCCATATCAATAATTATAACAAATGTAAATGTAATCGTAAATGTGGATATATCTAACAATAGAATTTCAATAAACATGAAGCAAAAAGTGATACAACTGAAAGAAAAAATAGACGTGTCCAACAGTGTAATTGGAGACCTCAACTTTTGTCTCCCAGTAATCAATAGAACAAGCGGTCAGAAAATCAGTAAGTATACGGAAGACCTGAACAACACCGTCAACCAACTTGATGTAATTGGCATTTATTGAACATGTCACCAAACAGCAGCACAACACACATTATTTTCAAGTGCACACGGAACATTTAGCCAGGTAACTCGTATTTTGAACCGTTAAACAACTTTAACAGAATTAAAATAATGTAATAGATATTCTCTGACAACAATAGAATTAAACTAGAAATCAGTAGCAAAGAGGTACAAACAGTCCCTGGGTTACGAACATCAAACATACCGACAACTCATGCTTAAGACAAGACTGCCATACCCGCTGACAAAACCCCTTGCCCTCGAGTCGATTCCGACTCACAGCAACCCTATAGGACAGAGGAGAACTGCCCCATAGGGGTTCCAAGGAGTGTCTGGTAGATTCGAACTTCCAGTGTTTGGTTAGCAGCCAAGCTCTTAACCGCTGTGTATATTAAAATCTCGAGTTAAATACAATGGTTCATAGCAACGGAAGCATGCACTACATTGTGACTTTCATGAAACATTGTGCTTTTTTTTTCAGTGTTTTATATACACAGGAAGGTAAAGTATATACTACGTACTAAGACAAACATTTGACTAACTGAAGCTAAATAAGAACTGTGTGTACCTGTTCAACGTACCTCAAATGAGCACATGAAAGGATACTCAGCATCATTACTTATTAGGGAAATGCAAATTGCAAACACAATAAAGATTATTGCCACTACGCAGCGATTAAAATAACCAAGATTTTCAATAGCTGGCAGTTCCAAGTGTTGCTGAGAATGTGGTGAGAGCAGGACGTTCATACTTTGCTGGTGGGAACGCAAAATGGTACGGCTGCTTTGGGAGACAGCTTGACAAGCTTCTGTTATATTAAACCTACACTTACTATAACCAATAGAAGACAAACTCACTGCCATCGGGTGGGTTCCAAGTCATAGTGACCCTGTAGGACAGGATAGAATTGCCTCATAGGGTTTCCAAGGCTGTGATCTTTATGAGAGCAAACTGACAGATCTTTTTCTCATAGAGCGGCTGGTGGGTTCGAACCTCTGACCTTCATGGTTAGCAACCAAGCACTTTAACCATTGTGCTACCAGGGGTATATTACCTAGCAACACCCCTAGAACTATAAATGTGTATGTACACCCACACACACAGACAAACCTGTTCAGTATTTACAGCAGCTTTATTTGTATTCATCATACCTGGGGGAAAAAAATGCACACCAAGCTGTGTTAATTCATCCATACGAGGAAATGCTACAGCAACAGAAAAGGAGCAAAGTACTGACAAATGCATTTGAAATGTATGAATATTAAAATCATTATGCCATGTGAAAGAGGCCAGACACCAAAGGTTACTGTCTGTATAATTCCATTTACACGATATTCCTGCAAAGGTAAGTATAGGAACAGAAGTCAGATCAATCCTTGCCTGTAGCCGGAAGTGGGGGGTTGATTACAAAGAAGCATGAAAGAACTTTTTGTGGTGATAGAAATGTTTTATATTTTATCGTGGCGGTGGTTATACAAGTGACGACTTTCGAAAAATCCATCGAACTATATACCTACAAGGGTGAATTTTACTGTATATAATTTATACATCAATAAATTTTATTTAAAATAAAAAGCAGTGACTGCTAAGCATTAGAATGAGTTTGTTGAATATAATCAGGCCCGAACAACAACATTACTTCTTATGATGACATCGTTTCAAAGTTAGACATCATTTTCACTGTTTTAATAAAGCATTTGGGATAACAGATTCAATGCGTTAAATGAAAACTACGAAACAGCAGTGAACAAAATCAAAGAAGATTTAAATGAATAGAGTGATATGCCATGCTGACAGATCTGAAGACACAGTAAAGCTAAAGTGTCAGTTCTCCGAAAATATTCAGTAAATTCCGTGCGCAGAAAAATCCAAATGCCAAGGTTTTTTTTTTTGGTACAAGTTGGCAAACTGATTGTAAAATGAATGTGAAAAAGCAAAACAGAATAGCCAAAACAATTTTGTAAAAGAGGAAAAAGTTGGAGCACTCAACTATCTGATTTCAAGATTTTTTTTTTATAGCTTTTAATATTTGTGCAAACCAGTGAAGAAATTACAAAAGAAAGAATTTATACCGTTTCTAAAATATCTATTTAAATTGTTTTGAATAATGGATCAGTGCCAACCTCAGGAAAATTTCCTAGCTCTTTTTTTTTATATTTGTCTGCCCTTGGACCTACCCTGGTTATCATAGTTTCCCAATAATGTAGGAAAAGGTCTAGAAACATACTTACCAAATCTGAATATGAAACATGCTTGGGAATAACATATCCTTCAAGGAATGATCTCATCAGACTTGTTAAAATACAACATGAAATAACTTTGAAGCAACTAGTTTTAAATGAACAGAAATATTTATAAAGACGTGTATTTATATTCTTAAAAAAAAAATCACTTCAGAAATGACAGAATACAAATGACCTGATTTGAGAGCAATTCCTGTGAAAAACAAATTTATGTTAGCTGCCAATATGCTAAAAAAGACCAAAGTATGGGGTTACTGCCTAACATACTAATGTAAACTTGGTGAGCATTCCTGCGAGCATCCAGATGAGGAAACGCAACCATACAGCTGACAAAGTGGTGACAGATAATTAGCTCATGTAGAAGGAGGAATAGTTTAAGGAACTAAGATATTTAATCTGAAGAAAGTGAAACAGTTGGTCCAGAGAGCTGAACATTCTAAAATGTGAATGGTTGCCGGTTGAAAGACAAATGAGACTTCTAATGTTTTCACAAATAAGAATTTCAGTGAGACATAAATGACAATCCATGGCACAAACGTTGTATGAATTTTCATAAATAAGATAAACAGTCCTGCCAAAAAGGAAGCTTCTATAAGAGGCCTGTTGACCTTCTGTCAGAACTTTGGTTGAAAATATTTCTGCGCTAGAAATATTAGTAGGTTAGAGGATGATTCCAGAGTACTGGTGCCTTTAAAATTATTTTAATCTTTTTAATCAATAATTAAATACAACTCTGTAATTGTGGAGCCCTGGTGGCACAGTAGTTAAGAGCTATGGTGAGCTCTAGCTGCTAACCAAAAGGTCACCAGTTCAAATCCACCAGCTGCTCTTTGGAAACCCTGTGAGGCCGTTCTACTGTGTCCTGTAGGGTCACTATGAGTCGGAATCGACTCAGCGGGAACGGGTAAAGTAAGGTAAGATATGTAATCATACTCTTTACTTGATTTAAAATATGAATAAACCAGTAAGGATATTCCAAATCAGACTATTAGAAAGAAACAAAAAGGCGATTAAAATAGTCTTTTTGCCCTAACTATATATGCATATGTAATCAGCCCTATATAAATAAGGAAAAACTAGTCAGAACAAACGTAGTCTACCATCTGCCTCGTTAATGGCTACTGTCGTCCTTTACAAATTTGGAATTATCTGATCACCTCTAAATTGTATAATCTCTATGTAAAATTACAACATTCTTGATTATATTGATATATAATCCATCATCTTTGTAGACAGTATCTAATTTAATCCGTGCGTGCGTTTGTGTGTCTGTGTGTGAGACAAGATTAAGCCCGTTGCCATCCAGTTGATTCTGACTCATTGTGACCCTATATTTACATTACTTTTTAACATTCTTTGCTTGGAAACCAGCTGCTTTAAAAACCATAATAATAGATCTGGTTTCAGTTGTGTAAATAGTTTAAATTAGCTCAGTAAAATTGTCATAAATAAACATTTCACAGTATTTTCAGTATTTTAGATGAAAGTATCATTTAGTGGGGAAACATACTAAATGCATCCTCAGTCTTCTTCTAGAAATATTACATCCCACAACACGTTTCTCCCTATTAAAAGCAAAATCTATTTCCCCTGGGAGATTCAAGCCCTTCAGGACAAGCTTGAGTAAACAGGAAATCAATGGTCAAAAGAAATATTAGTTTCACTGAAATGTATTATTTTTAAGTTTAGCAATAAAAACTGCTGTGTATGTGATATACATTATCTTGCTGGTAGTTTTGTACTTTGTGTTAAAATATTTTCATTTTTAAATAAGAAAAAAAGAATTCCCCCATATAAGTGCTCATTCTGTACTGCCGCAATGCAAAACAATCATTCTCCCACTGTCACAATGTCAGAGAGGGAGCTTTTTATCCTAGAAATATGGTTACCCCTATGAGAAGAATAATCTGGGTGCCTTGGGAGATTAATGATATGATCCTATTAGACAGTCCCCTGGTGTGAAGCAATAACTGAGAAAAGTTTTTGTCCACATAATATGATAAGCTGCAAAATACCATTTAATTCCTATGTATTGCTGATAATAAATATTTTTCTTCTATGGAACTAGTAAGACAAAGAATAGTAAATCTACGTGAAATTACATTTGGAAACAAATGAGATTTACTACATTTAATACAAAAGAAATTTTCAAAATGTTTGCCTATGAAAATTATGTTCATATGAAAGCATCTTTCTAAAAAAATAACATTATCAAATTAAGCTCATGAAGCATGGCTGGTCATTCTCTGTACTTTTCAATTAATAAGAAAAAAAAATTGTTACTCCACTTCTATGCCATTTAGGATATATGCAGACTGTAGGATCATATCAACCGATACTTCTTGTAAAGCTGAAAATTTTGTACTGAAAATTAATTAAGCTTATGATTATAAAAAATAAAATAAGAGGAAATACTAGATTGATGAGAACTGAGCTTTTTATGTATTTTTCTAAAATGCTGTTTTTTTTGAATAGCAAAAACTTGGATTCAGCGAATTGGGGAGAATTTAAATCTTTATTTGTAAACTGTTAAAAGGTTTTTTCTTCCTCAAAAAAAAAAAAAAAAAGATACTCCATAATAAGTATAATGTATTTAGCATACATTCCTCAAAGTATGTTCTTAGAATAATTTACATTCTATCATAGAGTCTCCTTTTCATCAGGAGTGAAGAAGGTTTGAGGGCCATTATTTTCACTCTCAGAGCTGAAGTGGGTGTCCGCCACAAAATGTTGTAATGTGTGGAGGACATACTTGGTTTCAACAAGCTCTACAGACTTACTGCTCATCAAAGCGAGTAACATAGCCCTTTAGAGTCAAGTTAGTCAGGGCATCCAGGTTTTTCTGATTTAAAATGGTGCTGTTTTTGTTCTTTTTGCTGTTGTTTTCTCTGAATCCTGACCCGACGCTTTTGTTTCTTGTGGTTTATGCTTAATGGTAATTTTTGAGGGCATCTTTATTTACAAAAAGTAATTTCAATATATAAATTTTTACTATGAAGAGAACTATAATTTCCTACTAGTAAATCTAAGTGTGTTGCACAGTATAAGTGTTCATTAAACGTCACTATATCTTCCTTAACTTGATGTACAAGCCTGGTGTTTTTGTTGGGTGGTATCAAGTGGATTCCAACTCATAGCGACCCCACGTTACAGAGCAGCACTGCCCTATAGGTTTTCTTGGTTGTACTCTTTTTGGAGGCAGATCGCCTGTTCTTTCTCCCACAGAGCCACAGAGTGAGTTTGAACCACCAAACTTTTGTTTAGCAGCCAAGCGTTTAACTGTGCCATTCTAACGTCTGCCAGTTTTTGGGTGCTTTTCCCATGCCAGGCAGTATCCTTAAGCACTGTGTACACCTAATCTCAGGTAGACAAAACTAATCTCTCAGCTGCCTCTTATTATGTCCTTTTCAAAACGTCGCACAATGATTAAGAACTCAGGCTGCTAACCAAAAGGTCAGCAGTTCTAATCCACCAGCTGCTCCTTGGAGACTCTAAGGAGAAGTTAAGCTCTGTCCTGCACGGTCACTATGAGTTGGAATCTACTCTATGGCAACGGGGTTTTTTGTTTGTTCCCACAAGGTGGGATGTAGGATTGGCTAGCAGATAACAAATATTTAAGGAGAATTCACTTAGAATTATTTTGTATTTTTTGATACTCTGACTTCTTTAACAACAGACACATTAATTCCACTGTTCAGGATATGTACTCCAGAAGCGCTCTGATATTGGCAAAATAAAAGCTAAATAAAAATCACCATTTCATGAATCAAGTTTCATTGAATATGGGGACCACTGACAGCTTTGAGCTTTCATTTTCCTTTAATGTCTAATCTGCAGATAAGTAGGTGGAGCCCTGGTGGCACAGTGGTTAAGACCTCAGGCTGCTAACCAAAAGGTCAGCAGTTCAAACCCACCAGCTGCTCCTTAGAAACTCTGTGGGGCAGTTCTACTCTGACTGATAGGGTTGCTATAAATTGGAAACGGCTCTACAGCAATCAGTTTTTTTTTTTGTTAGGTAGGGAGGTAGGTAGGTAAGTAGGCAGATAGATAGATAGATAGCCAGACAGACAGACAGAGGATAGGATAGGATAAGCAAATAATAAAATACTATTTTTATTGTCTTAATGTTATTGTTAGTTGCCCCTAATTCCAACTCCTACAATCTCATGTGTGAAGAGTAGAACTACTCCACAGGGGTTTTAAGTCTCTAACTTTTAGAAGCCGATGGCCAGGCCTGCCTTTCGAGGCGCCTCCTAGTGGATTCGAATCGCCAGCCTCTCAGCTCATAATCAAGTGCTTAAAAATAATCAAGTGCTTAAAAAAGACTCTTGATAGTCCCAGAAAAAGTTTTTAGGAAGCTCTCTAATCAGTTCAGCTTCAGTCTTGGCTTCATCTCTTATCCAATCTCTGGGGGCAAGTAAGAGGGCATTTTAATTTTCTGGCCAGAACATACACCGTCCTCAAGGATCTCAAGGTGGTTCAGACTTAACTCTATCTAAACAACAGAAATTTCAATAAAATGGAGAATAGATTCACCCAAGGGGAAAAAATGAATCATGCATAGGCAAAAACCATATTCCCTTTAAGGTATAGTGCTCCCAGTGATGCATAAGTTAAAATATAAACTTAAAAATATTGCATTTATTGAGTCGAAAACTGGACATACCCTTTGAACCAATAAGTACATTGCTTGGAAATTGTCTTAAGTACATATTCAGAGAGTTTTCCTAAAAATATTAATCAAAAACAAGATGATGTGAACCCAGAACAACTAGTTTGGCCATTCTCTTTATTGAAATGACTATTCTTCTCTGCTCTTTAAATGAATGAATACATTCTGACTGCTGGTAGCCCATTAAATTATCATCTTTCATTGAATCAAAGATACCGTGGTATGGATGATGCACCATTATTCTGTACAACAGTAGGAAGAAATAAATTGCTCACTACACTGGAAAGACACCCACAATTGCTAATTCCTAAAACATGTGAGTAAAATTTGCATCTTAAAATTGATGAGCTGAGATAACATAAATAGAATACAAATAGAACTAAATATGTATATCTGTTTAGACTATTCTTAAAAGAAAGCCGCATCAATTTTGTGTCACATTGTGAAAGGGTTTTATTTGGCAAGTCTATTATATTTCGTATGAGTAAAGACAAGCTTTGTAGTAAAGAGTTTAACAATAATAGAATCCCTAGACCTTTAGATATGATATCAATAAACACAACAGAAACACAGTGTAACCTATGGTGAAATAGGGCAGGGTTAGTTTTAATACTGCCTGAGACCTTTATGAAAGGACTCTTTGCTGAGACACTTTATGGGTCACACAACAGTGACTTTTTTTTTTAAATTGCCACAGGTCATCTATATAGAGAATTGTTTGCTTTCTTATGATCATAAAAATAGAATATGTATCACATGATATTTTTAATTCTTCTTAAGTTTTAAGAGTTCTTTACATATGTTGGACACCAGTACCTTATCAGATATGTTGTTCGCAGGTATTTCCTACCAGTCTATGTATTATCTTTTCACATTCTTAATTGTGTCTTTTTTTTTTTTTTTAACTCTTGTGAAAATACAGATAACACAACATTTGCCAGTTCAAGATTTGTCACATGTATAATTTCGTGAGATCTATTACATAAATCATGTTTTGCAACCATCCCTGGTGTCTGTTGCTGAATTTTCCATCACACGCTTACGGTAATTGTGTCTTTTGAAGTGCAAATATGTTTAATTTTTATGAGATCTAATTGGAGTCTTCGACCCACGTGTCTGTCAGTTTGTCATACTGTGGGGGCTTGTGTGTTGCTGTGATGCTGGAAGCTATGCCATCGATATTCAAATACCAGCAGGGTCACCCATGGCAGACAGGTTTCAGCTGAGCTTCCAGACTAAGACAGACTAGGAAGAAGGACCCGGCAGTTTACTTCTGAAAAGAACTAGCCAGTGAAAAACTTTGTAAGAATAGCAGTGGAACATTGTCTGATATAGTGCCGGAACATTAGCTCCTCAGGTTGGAAGGCATTCAAAATACAACTTTGGAAGATCTGCCTCCTCAAAGTTGACCTTAATAACGTGGATGGAGTCAAGCTTTCGGGAAAAATGAGAAGAAACACCTGCAAACATCCATTAATAATTGGAATGTGGAATGTACAGGGTATGCATCTAGGAAAACTGGAAATTGTCAAATGAAATGGAATGCATTATCGTCGATATCCTAGGCATGAGTGAGCTGAAATGGACTGGTACTGGCCATTTTGAATCAGACAATCATATGGTCTACTATGCCAGGAATAGCAACTTGAGGAGGAATGACATTGCATACGCCATCAAAAAGAACATTTCAAGATCTATCATGCAGTACAGTGCTGTCAGTGATAGGACAATATCCAAAAGCGAAGAACACCCTAGGCATTTTTCAAGCTGAAAGAACTGAAGAACAAATTCAAGCCTTGAGTTGCAATATTGAAGGATTCTACAGGAATAATACTGAACGGCACAGGAAGCATCAAAAGAAGATGGAAGGAACACACAGAGTCACTGTACCAAAAAGAATTGGTCACTGTTCAGCCATTTCAGGAGGTAACGTATGATCAGGAACCAATGGTAATAAAAGAAGAGATCCAAGCTGCACTGAAGGCATTGGCGAAAAATAAGGCTCCGGGAATTGACAGAATAGAACAGAGATGTTTCAACAAATGGATGCAGCACTGAAGTGCTCACTTGTCGAAGCAAGAAATTTGGAAGACAGCTACCTGGCCAGCCTACTGGCAGAGATCCATATTTATGCCTATTCCAAAGAAAGGTGATCCAACCAAACGCAGAAACTATGGAACAATATCATTACTATCACAAGCAAGTAAAATTTTGCTGAAGATCATTCAAAAGTGGCTTTAGCAGTACATCAACAGGGAATTGCAAGAAATTCAATCCGGATTCAGAAGAGGACATGGAACGAGGGATATCATTGCTGATGTCAAATGGATCTTGGCTGAAATCAGTGACTACGAGAAAGATGTTCCCTGTGTTTTATTTACTATTCTAAGGCATTCGACTGTTTGGATCATAACGAATTATGAATAACATTTCGAAAAATGGGAATTCCAAAACACTTAATTATGCTCATGAGGCACCTGTGCATAGACCAAGAGGCAGTTGTTCGAACAGAACAAGGGGATACTGTGTGATTTCAGGTCAAGAAAGGTGTGCATCAGGGTTGTATCCTTTCACCATACTCATTCAGTCTGTATGCTGAGCAAATAGTCCGATAAGCTGGACTATATGAAGAAGAACGGGGCATCAGGATTGGAGGGAAACTCATTAACAACCCGTGTTATGCAGATGACACAACCTTGGTTGCTGAAAGTGAAGAGGACTTGAAGCACTTACGAAGATCAAAGACTGCAGCCTTCAGTATGGCTTACACCTCAACATAAAGAAAACAAAAATCCTTACAGCTGGACCAATAAGCAACATGATAAACTGAGAAAAGATTGAGGTTGTCAAGGATTTCCTTTTACCTGACTCCACAATCAACACCCATGGAAGCAGCAGTCAAAAAACCAAATGACACATTGCATTGGACAAATCTGCTGCAAAAGATCCCTTTAAAGTGTTAAAAAAAAAAAAAAAAAAAAAGTCACCTTGAAGACTAAGGTGTGTCTGACCCGAACCATGGTGTTTTCAGTTGCCTCAGATGCATTCAAAAGCTAGGCAATGAATAAGGAAGACCGAAGAAGAAGTGACGCCTTTGAATTCTGATGTTGGTAGCGAGTATTGAGTATACCATGGACTGCTAAAAGAACAAACAAATCTGTAAGACATACAGCCAGAATGCTCCTTAGAAGCAAGGATGTTGAGACTTTGTCTCACATACTTTGGACATCTTATCAGGAGCAATCAGTCCCTGGAGAGGGACATCATGCTTGGTAAAGTAGAAGGTCAGTGAAAGAGAGGAAGACCCTCAATGAGATGGATTGACACAGTGGCTGCAACAGTGGGCTCAAGCATAACAAGGATTGTGAGGATGGCGCAGGACCGGGTAGTGTTTCATTCTGTTTTCCATAGCGTCACTGTGAGTTGGAGCCAACTCGACAGCACCTAACAACAATTGGAGTCTTTGGGTAGTTTGCATAGTTAATGCACTAGGCTGCTAACCAAAAAGTTGGAAGTGCAAGTCCACACAGAGCCATTTTGGAATAAAAGCCTAGTGTTCTATTAAAAAATATATCAGCCATTAAATACCTTATGGAGCACAGTTCTATTCTGACACACATGAGTTGGAATCAACAGCAAATGATTTGGTTTGATTTAATTTATTAATTGTTTTATTTATCACTTGTGGTTTTGGTGCTGTAGTTGAGAAGTAGTCACCTAACTCAAGGTCACAAGATTTGTTCCTGTTTTCACGGAGGAATTTTATAGTTTTAGCTTTTACATTTGGTTGTATGATCCATTTTGAGTAATGTTTGTATTTGTTGTGGGATACCGGTCAAAATTCTTCTTTTTGCATTTGGATATACAGTTGTCCCAGCAAAATTTGTTGAACAGACTACTTATTTCATTGTATTGCTTTGGCACCTTTGTCAAAAATAAATTGACCATAAATATAAGAGTTTATATCTGTATTCTCATTTTTGTTCCATAGATCTAAATGGCTGTCGTTATGCCAATACTGCACTCTTTTGATTGCTATGGCTTTGTAGTAAGTTTTAAAATTGGGAAATCTAAGTCTGTCAACTTTATTCTCTCTTGAAATTGTTTGACTATTTTGGGTCCTTTGCACACCTTCTCCTTACTTATTGACTATCTTGTTATCCAACATTTTGCATTTATGGCAATAGCGAAAAAATCTACTATCTGACTATTTTGTGCATTAACAATGTGGGTCTGGCAGTAACGAATGCCGAGGTGTGAGGCAAGAGTAACGCTGGCTGTGGTGGTTAAGGTTATGTGTCCACTTGGCTGGGCCATGATTCTCAGTGTTTTGGCAGTTATTTAATGATATCTCTTGGCAATTATGTAATGATGTAGTCATCCTCCATTTTGTGATCTAAAGTGGTCATCTTCCATTTTCACAGAATTCCAATTTCACCTAACAAACTGATCTTTGGAATTTAGTTGTGTCAATAAGTAAAGAGAGGGTGTACGTTCACATAATTTTAGGATTATCTTGCCTGTTGCTGCAAAAAAGCCTCCTGTGGTTTTGATAGGAATTACATTGGATGTGTACAGCACATATTGTTGAATTTTCCAGTCCACAAACATGGAATTTCTCTCATTTATTTAGATCTTTGATTTCTTTCAGCAACTTTCAGTAGTTTTAGTGTGCACTTGTTTTTGTAAATTTATTCCTAAATAGTTTGCTCGTTTTGATACTTTTGTGAATGACATTGTTCTCTTGACTACAAGTTTTTGATTGTTTATTGCAAATGTATATTACCATAGATTTTTGTATATTGATCTTATATCCTGTGACCTTGCTGAAGTCCTTTATTTGCTCTAGTGGTTTTGTGTGTGTGTGTGTGTTTATGTGTGTAGGTTGTGTATGTATTCCTTAGGATTTTATATATATAAGATCATGTTGTCTGCAAATAAAGACAGTTTTATTTTCTCCCTTTCCAGTACGGATGCTTTTTATTTATTTTTCTTGCATGATTTTTCTATTTAAAACCTCCTATAAGTAGTAAGATCAGACACCCTTACTTTTTTTTTTTTTTAAATCTTGGGGAGAAAGCAGTTATTCTGCCATCATTATGATGTTAGCTGTATGTGTTTTGTAGATGCTCTTTACCAGGTTGAGGAAGTTCCCTGTTATTCCAGGTCTGCTGAGATTTTTTAGCATGAATGAAAGGGTATTGGATTTTTGTCAAATGATTTTTCTGCACAGCAAAATCAAGTTTTTTTTTTTTTTTATGAATGTTATTTAATATAATAAAAGTTAAGTATAAGCAAGGCTTAGGTTTCCTTCTTCTTTTCTACAAGAAGACAACCAAAAGGTAGTTACATGGAGTGCTGAAAGTCAGTGTGAAATTCTGAATTATGTGTGTGTGCAGAGCCTGGTGATGGACTTTTGGGTCTCAAGGAATAATAAAGCCTAGAGATTCTTAACAGTGATTTGTGCCCTTGTGAAATCATTTCATTTCTATTTCTCTTCCAGTTATAAAAATAGGAAATCCACAAGGATCTGTGTCCACCTCTCAACTCCATTGATCGAAAACCATTTTAAGAGTCTTGACTGTAGTTGCAATAAGACTTAAACTAAACTCGAATATTTTTAAATCAATTGTTAGCATGGATTTAATGTTATACTTTCACAGAAGATTTTTTCAATGGAGTATCCATCTTAGGTGCAATTTTCAGCAGCAGCTTTTAGCATTAGGTGTGATAAGTGAAGGATGTGCCACTTTTAATTGGTAACGAGAGAGGGAAAGAGGAACTTAATGGATATGATGTCTCAAGTTTACATTGTGTAGAAAGCAGTACAGCCAGTAACTTAGGACCTGATGAAATTCTACATAATTTTTAAAAGTGAGTTGAACTTAAACCTGCCAAGGAAAGAAAAAAATGAAACAGTTTTATTAAAGATATATTAGTTATCTCATACAATGAATCAACATGTCTTCACTACAATGCTAGCGAGTATGTTAGGGCATTGGTGTACTACACCAAAAGAGGATTTTGCGGTATTTAATAAGAGCTAACATTTATTAAGCACCTTTATACTATGGACACTATACTGAGAGATTTAAATGGATTGTTTAGTTTACAAAACAGCTGTCTGGCAAAATGGTTTATTAACTACGTAAACTTGGTCAACTTAACTCTTTGTACTTGGGTTTACTTTCGTTAAAAAGAAAAAAGGTAAGAACAGTAACCTAATTTATTGTTGTTGTTGGGTGCTGTCAAGTCAATTTTCAACTCATAGTGACCCTATGTGACAGAGTAGAACTGTCCCATAGGGTTTTCTAGGCTGTAACCTTTACAGAAGCAGACTGTCAGCTCTTTCTTCTGTGGAACTGCTGGGTAGGTTCGAAGCACCAACCTTTTGGTTAGCAGCTGAGCTTTCAGTCCTTGTGTTACCACAACCTTAATTTAAACGGCTGTAGAAATAATGAAAAGAGTCAGTAATTTTAAAGAGTTTAGAACAAGACCATACATATTGTTGTTGTTGACTCAGAGTGACCCCATAGGACACTGTAGAACTGCCCCATAGGTTTCCTAGGCTGTAATCTTACTAGAGCAGATCGCCAGGTCTTTTCTCCAGCAGAAGGGCTGACTGGTCCAGCCGCTGACCTTTTGGTTAGCAGCCAAGCACTCAACTGTTGTATCACCAAGGCTCCTCCGTATATATTACATTCACCAAATAGACTTTTCACCACCCATCTGTCAGTTTGTCATACCCTGGTGCCTTGCATATTCCTATGACGCTGGAAGCTATGCCACCAGTATTTCAAATATCAGTAGGGTCACCCATGGTAGACAGGTTTTAGCAGACTTTCCAAACTAAGACAGACCAGGAAGAAGGGCCTGGCAATCAGCTTCTAAAAATTAGCCAATGAAAGCCGTATGGATCACAGAATATTGTCCAGTATAGTGCTAGAAGATGAGCTGCCTAGGTTGGAAGGCACTCAGAATTCACAGTGGCCACAACAATGGACTGAGCAGACCAGCAATGATGACAGCACAGGACCAGGGAAAGTTTCTTCCGTCGTACATGGGGTTGCCATGAGCTGGAGCCAACTCACCATAATGAGCAACAGCAGGGAATAACTCTTAATCTTCTCTTGTTGTGGATTTGGGACTTTGTTCCTATTTATGCATCTGTCAGTTGCTGCTATATTACTAGATGCACTGCAACTCTTAACATATATTTACATCTCTCTCTGCCCTTGAAACCGTTTTGCTTCTTGTCTGCCATTTTGTTTGATAATAGTACTGTTACTCTGGTTTTCTTTTGATTTGAATTGTCTTTTTTTCCATCCCTTAATTTTTAATCTTTCTTAGAGCTCTCTGCTCTGATGATTTCCTGGCCCCAGCCTCAGTGTGGTTGGACAGGTGTTGACCAAGGACTACACAGGAGTGGATAATGCGTTTATATTAGTTGTTATCTGCTTCCCATCCATGCTTGATTCATGTTCAAACCTGATGTTACTCTTACGGCTCTGAGCTTCTACCACCACCACTTGGGATACAATTCTCCACGGACTTAAGCCAGCAGAGGCACTGACGGCCCTTGTTCTGACCTCCATTTTCAAGTACATTTATATAATGAACAGCTTTTGAAGAAGGAAAGGCTGTCTCCCTTCGTAGCAAAAGGCAGGTTTCCTTAGATCCTTGGAAGATACATCTAATGTCCTTCCCTCTGCTGGGAAAAGGGCAGATTTGCTTGCAGTCCGTTGTAAAAGATGTGGATTTCCTACAGTCAGGGTTCCTCTCCTGCACAGGCAACACACTGCATGTGTAGACATCTCTTGCCTTTGCCAAGTGACCTGGCCCTTGTCTTACTGCTCCGTGGGAAGTAGGCTTGGGGAAACAGCAATGAAATAATTAAACTCTGGCTGCTGCAGTTGCTCTGGGTGATAAACTGGCCTTTGTTCTTGGCCCAGGGGTCTGGGCCTTCTGCCACTATCCGTAAGTCTGTGTCAGGCTACCATGTTAACTAGGATAACATCTAAGACCGTTTGTAATTCTTGACCCTGTCTGTCTGTCATAAGGTTGTGAAGAGAAAAGAAATGATCTACCCAGGGCAATCAAGTGGTGAAAAGGTAAGAAGTGATGCACCCAGAGCAATGTTGAGATACAGGAGCATCAGACCTCTCCCTCAACACCGGGACCCATCCCCCAGAACTAACTCCTTGACTTCACATTGACACACTGAGGCCTTCTATCTGCTAAAAGCTCTCTGATAGTGTTTTCCTTAAATGTTTTGACCCATACGTAGTTCCTACATCTGTGGTTTCTCAGGATTTGCTCTGACGAAGGGAATAAGGATTCTGTGGCTTTCCAACATCCTGTCAGACCACATAGAATGTCTGTGATTTAAAATTAGTTTAGCGTTAGTCTTAACATAAAGTGTTTGATTTCTATATAATTTCCTTTCCAGTCAACATAGTGATACTGTGTGGTTCAGAGGAAGCCTGCCTTTACAGAGGAAAAAATAACACGTTGGCAGGCTGGAAAATTACAGCCCTACAATGCATACAAAATGCTTTCTAAAAATGCTACTTGATGGCAAT
Source organism: Trichechus manatus latirostris (assembly GCF_000243295.1). Classification (NCBI taxonomy): domain Eukaryota; kingdom Metazoa; phylum Chordata; class Mammalia; order Sirenia; family Trichechidae; genus Trichechus; species Trichechus manatus. The sequence goes on from NW_004444217.1 coordinate 828,166, forward strand.
GAAATTAATTGAAAATCTACAGGGCCAAAATGTACACGCACAGAAGAATCACTTTTGGCATGAATAAACAGAATGAATAATGAAGTTTATAGCACCAATTACCTAGGATATATGAAGGAATTGGATACAGCCTAGAACAACACATGTTAGAAATCACACATACATACACAGTTGAAATTACATATATGAGAAAAGACAATGCAGTTTTTTTAAGTCAGAAAATAAATTGTTGAAATAGTTTTTGAAATAATACAGACTATTGATAGGAAAATGACATTAAATTACTTTGAAATAAATACATCCACTTCTAAAGAAAAAGGACAAAATGAGCTGTGATGAAAGCAGAAATTATTGAAGTTCATTTTCTAGATAATTACTTTAATCTTAGTAGAGGAATTATTCATTATTTCCTACCAGATAATGCACTTTTTTAAAATCTTCTATAATTGTAAGGATGCAGTAGCATAATATAGTAAGAGAAACATGAATTTTAAAACCAAAAATAACTATATCTGATACAAGTTATGGAATTTAGCTAGCTGTATGGATTTGTTTTAACTATGTAATTATGATCCTCAGTTTCCTAATATTTAAATGGGAATAATGCCGCCCAGGTAGACTAAGTGACACAATTATATTAAAGTCTATTATGAAGTCCAGGATGTGATGGAAACTTAAAAATATGCACACTAAAAGTAGATTCTATTCAATATATGTAGGTGTTTTATGGAAGACCAGACAATTTACTCAGAATTTTGTTACCCTACCAAGAATGTAGTTTTGCACTGCTAACTCTATTACTAATAAGGTCAGTTTCTAAAGCTACACTCAGGATCATGATAGTTTGACATTTTCATATGCTTTTCTGCAGTTACACAAGTCTGTGGACATAGATGTTTTTTGTTTGTCTGTTTTCTTTTTCTGGTGAGTTCGTAGAAGAAAAAAAGAAAAAACCCCTTTGTCGTTGAGTTGATTCTGACTCATAGCGACCCTGTAGGACAGAGTAGAACGGCTCCATAGGGTTTCCAAGGAGCGGCTGGTGGATTCCAACTGCCGACCTTTTGTTTAGCAGCCGTAGCAAGCCATAGCTCTTAACCACTGCACCACCAGGACTCCGTACATTTAATTCTTTCTGTTTTGAGATGTCTGACAATATGGGAAAATTTCCAAATACAGGAAATGCCCCTTCCCGTTGGCTATAACTTAGGAGACCTGAGGAGAAAAAAATTCATCATGAAGTTTGTATAACCAAAATCTTGCTGACAGTCATCTTTCTTTCAGTATAGATATGTGCAATTAAATATATATATTTTTTTCCTCTGAAGGTAAATAGATAGATGATAGATAGATGGATAGATAGATATAATATCATTACTCTAATTTATCCAAAATATTTTTTGAGTATGTTCTCTTTGGATAATAATTGTTCACTGGGATGAATTAATATTTCAAGGAATGAGTGTATGAGAATAAACTTCTAGATAGTGTGTAGTATTACCCTTGAGGTGTTGCTGTTCAATTTCAGGTAAGTGTGGCACTGATGTCATTTCAGACATGTTGCTCACAGCACAGCTTTTCCTCCCGTCTTCCATTTATTGACTGTTCCATGTCTATCTTCAGAATAGAATGCAGTTGTCATATTTTATGTATGAATACACTGTGGACACTTTCTAAACCTTCCCTGAACATCTATTCCTGACTCTGTCTATACAACCAATGAGTCTTCTTCCTGCAGGCTATGAGTAGTTTCACCAACTGTGATAAGAGAATGAGATCAGATTGACTTTATGAAAATGATATTTAATGCAAGTAGTATTAAAGTTTATGATACATTCGTCATGGACATAATGTGTGTAAGAAACATTAATTGGAAGCAGTAGGAATAAGCAGCTGTGTTTCTCTGATATGACGACTGTAGTATTTATATTAATTATCTCATGAAATGAAATCATTGGAATAGAAAATTAATTATGTTTCATTAAGGAGAGTAGAAATCAAAATGCTTGTATTTATTAATTTTACAATATACCCCATTCTCCTGTACCCTCACACACAAAAATCAGTATTACTTTAATGATAATAAAAGTTCAAAAAACTTAAAGGAAGCATAAGACAGCATTACTCTGTATGCATTTGTGTGTGTGTGTTTATGAACTATGAAAGTAGATAGGCTTAAATTTTTAAATCAAAGATTTAATTCACCCCAGTGAAAAATTATGATCCAAAGGGAGAATACTTAAATATGAAAGGTCCATTCCAATATCATATTAATATATTTTGAAGATTTTGGTTGAACTAATACAGTCAGAAATACAATGTAAGTGGAAACACTATTTCTAAAAATGGAACATTTCACCAACAGCTTTCAGTATCACTCAACTGGAATCCCTGTGTTTAAAGTGAAAATATTTTTGTTGAATTTGCTATGTAAGCATAACAATTTGTATCAAGTGAAATCTCTAATAATTTGCACAATTCTTTTGAAGGAATAATTCTGTGAATGAAATATGAGTATTTTCTTACAGGCTGATTAATTCAAATTTAAATTTAATTTAAACAATATTAGAACTAGTTGAAAGCGAGACAATTATTGTTATATGTCATATGGGAGCCCTGGTGGTGCAGTGGTTAAGAGCTACGGCAAACTACGGCTGCTAACCAAAAGGTCAGCGGTTCAAATCCACCCGCTGCTCCTTGGAAACCCTATGGAGGAGTTCTACTTTGTCCTATAGGGTCGCTAGGAGTTGGAATTGACTCCGCGTCAACAGGTATATGTCATATACTTGGTCATAGAAATTCATGATGGAAGAATCTACTTGATTAAGTTTGCATATTATGATACTTTGAGTGAATGCTGAGCTTCTGAATAACAGGAGTGAAATTCTCAATGAACTTGTTAGAACAAAATGTTGCATACTAATTCAGGGAAATACTTACTAGAAACCTTAATTAACTAATATTAAGAAATGGGATATTTTAAAACATCTATTTTTTGTGAAACTGCTCTTCTATTGAGATATATTTTTACATCATTTTAGCTAGAGAAATTTTCAGATCTATACCTCCAGCCTTTTTTTTTTAAGTTTTCATTTAAATATTTTTAAAAGTGTACAACATAATAAGAAAAATGCAGATATTTAAATTAGAAAGTTAAATATGGCTTGCGCTCTTCGTGCAAGTTGGAAGAGCCAGGAATCAGATTTTCCTATTGCCCAAACGAGGGCTTGCTCTCTTCGTCAAGTTGAAAGAGCCAGGAATCAGATTTTCCTATTGCCCAGACGAGGGCTTGCTCTCTTCGTGCAAGTTGAAAGAGCCAGGAATCAGATTTTCCTGTTGCCCAGACGAGGGCCTGGCTGGTGCAGGTGGTTGAGATGCTCGGTTGCCAGCCAGAATGTTGGCGTTTCAGATGCACCCAGAGGTGCCTCAGACGAAAGGCCGGGTGATGTACTTCTGAAAAATCACAGCTATGGAAAACCCTAGGGACGCAGTTCCAGTCTGAAACTCACAAAGTCACCATGAGTCAGGGTCAACTGGTGGGCAACTGGCTTATTACTTAAATTAGGCAATCTCATTCTAAATTATAAAATTAAAACATTTTCCTAAATTCCTTTGATTCCTTCAAGTAGTGATCAGAAAAAAACAGAGATCCTTGCAAAGGTATGCAAAGAACTAAAATTTGATTGGAAATATAATAAAATAGATTCTTGATAAATACTGAGGCAATTCTAACACCATGAGTAATAATACTGTAAATAGTGTGTTGCAAACAGTGGTAATCCTTCCCCATCATTGCCCTGGTGTTTCAGTCATCTAGTGCTGCTCTAACAGAAGTACCACAAGTGGATGGTTCTAACAGTGAGAAATTTATAGTCTTCACAGTCCAGTAGGCTACAAGTCCAAATTCAGGGCATCAGCTCCAGGAAAAGGGTCTCTTTCTCTGTCGGCTCTGGAGAAAGGTCCTTGTGATACCTCAGTCTTTCCTTGGTCTGGGAGCATCTCAGCGCAGGAACCCCAGGTCCAAAGGACGCACTGTGCTCCCAGCACTGCTTTCAAAAGAGATTGGATTAAGACACTAATCTGTCAGCTTCATCAGTATAACCTCATCACAGTGATAGAATTTAGAACACATGAGGAGATCACATATAATCTCATCATAGTGGTAGAGTTTACAACACACAAGGAAATCACATCAAATAACACAATCATACAATACTGGGAATCATGACCCAGCCAAGCTGCTACCCACATTTTTTAGGGGACACAATTCAATCCATGACCCCTGGGATGGCTATTTCAAGGTCCACATTAAACCCCATGTTACTAAAATTAATGTTCAGAAATCTGTTCTCATCTTAATTGACCCCTGGGTAGCATCCCCCACTGTTAATTCCACTGCTTTTCCTGAGTTATTCCAAGTGTATTCTCTAATCACCATGCCATCCAGCTAGAAATCAATAACAAATCTAGTACTAAAGCCTCTCACATGTTGAAACATTGAGGAATACAGTGCTACATAATATACAAGTCAAAGATGGAACCAGAATGGAGTTAAAAACATTGTGAAACTAGATGATAATAAAAATAGTAAGCATCATAGAATATGGGATGCGGCTAAGTCAATGCTTAGGAGGAAATATTTATCCTGAATTTTTTTTTTAAAAAAAAGAAAATTTAAAAGAAAAGCATAATATCAATGATCAAATTGTCTATCTCAAGAAATTAAAAGAAAATAGCAAATTAAACCCATACAAAAAAGAAGGAAATAATAAAGGTAAGAACATAATATGATATAAAACAAAAAAAGCAAATGAAAGGATAACAAAATATAAAAGTTTGAGATTTAATCATGTAAATAAAAAATTGATAACTGTAAAGTGAAAGAGTAAATTAACAAATAAATATGTAAAGAAGGAGACATTATAATAAATCAAACAGAGGCAAAAATAAAATAAGATGAATAGCTTTCAGTCAATATATTTGAATATTAAGTTAAAGTGGACAAATGCTGAGGGAAAAAAATCCTTATTAAATTGACCCAAAAAAAAAAAAAAAAAAACAGAAAAATCAAATATTCCAAAACTACAGTAAAGGTGGAATTTTTAGTTTTTGTCTCTCTACAAATGAAAATCTAAACCCAGATATTAGGGAGGAAAATAACACTCATTTTATGCAAACACTTTTAGATACTAGAACAACAAGTAGCACTCTCCAATTTGTTCTATGTTCCCAGCATTACCTTGATAAGAAAATTCCTTAAGCAAGCATATAGGCTCTTCTCATTCATAAACATAATTGTATAAAGCAACAAAATAGTATAAAAATTAGGCTAGAAATATATAAAAAGTATAATACAGTACCACAAAGTTGGGTTGATTTCAGGAATTAAAGAAGAGTTTTAACATTGAAAAATCAGTTTGATTTATAACACTTAAAAAAAAAAGATTGAAAATTGCATGTCTAAAATTATTTAATAAAATCCAACATCCATTTGTGGCAGAAAGCCTAAGAAATTAGTGATCAAAGGGAATGTAGTTAATGTGCTAAAAAGCATCTACAAAAATATTAACATTCTCTTTGAGTTGGATACAAGACAAGGATGTCTGATATAATGATTTACATTCAGAATTTCGTCCAACTTTCCTTATAGTTAAGTAAGTCTAGAAAAATATGAAGAAGTGGTAAAGATAACAGAAGAAATAAAATTACAATTATCCAAAAATTATTAAAAATTCAAATGAATCTATAGTTAAACTTTAAGAATATATAAATGGATTCAGCAAGGCTGCTAAAGACTTTTAACAGTTACACTTAAAATGGCATCCAAAAATATCATATACCTAGAAATATTCCAGATTAAAAATGTTTAAGACCACTACAAGTAAAATTATAAAATATTAAAAGAAGACCTAAATAAATGGAAGTCTTCATTCATACCATGTCCACGAAGTTAAAACAAAATTTTTCACTATGGCAGACCGTAAAAAAGAAGATAAAAAACATCTAGCACTAAATATTGCTGGTAATCAAAAGGTGTAAATAATTTATTATTGGTGTCATGACAAAGACTTGAACTATATTATGAAGTACTTTGAGCCAGTAAGGAGACTTACTGGTGCAGTGGTTAAAGCCATTGGCTGCTAACCTAAAGGTCAGTGGTTCAAATCCACCATCAGCTCTGTGGGAGAAAGATGTGGTAATTTGCTTCCCCGGAGACTATAGCCTTGGGAACCCTACGGGGCAATTCTACTCTGCCCTATTTGGTCGTCATGAGTCTGAATCAACTCAATGGTAATGGGTTGCTTTTGGTTAGAATATAATATATAAAAACACTTACATAAATATGAATATAAAGAATTATAAATAAAGAATATATGTTATTTAAATTAATATAAAGAAATATAAATACAAATAATTTGAATATAAAGTCATTTTCAAATTTGTGGATTCAAATTAAAATGACACACATTTGTCTGTTTCTATGTTGTTTATTTACATAATATTTTTAACAAGTACAATGGTAATTGAGAAAAATATACCTGTATGTTAACAATATCGCATAATTCAGGGATTTTTTTCAACATCACTTTTAAATGGCACTGATATTCTACAAGTCTCAATTACCTTTGAATCCAGTGAAGGGATATAAACTCATTAACATTTTATTGTGCTTTTCCCCAAACAGTAATTTTAATCAAATTTAGTATTAGATTACACTTTTTACTATATATGAAAGAAAATAGTTTACAAAAAAAAATAACTAAAAAAATAATTTGTTACTATTTATATAGTATTTATTGTAAGGCAATTTCTGAAATATGTACTTATGGTATTTTATTAACTTTGAAATACTCAGATTTGTTTCATATGTGTTGCTTCTGCAAAGTATTCATTTTTTATTATTTCAGATGATTGCTGAATGTTCCATCCTTTGAGATTTGCAACTTCATTTAAAACCAAAAAAAACAAAAAACAAAACACTGACATCGAGTTAATTCCGACTCATAGCAACCCTATAGGACAGAGCAGAACTGCCCCATAGGGTTTCTAAGGAGTGGCTGGTGAATTCAAACTGCTGACGCTTTGGTTAGCAGCCATAGCTGTTAACCACTAGACCACCAGGGTTTCTTAATGGTTGCTAGCATTGATTGTAATAGCAGGCATGCCTTCTATTAATATTAGGTAAGAGTACAAGCTGTTCTTGGCAGGTCCCTAAATGGAATTCATCTGATTAAATTTGCATCTTTTGATTCTCTGTAACCTTGGACGACCTTTATGGTCTATTGCCACTAAAGATTCATCTGCCAGTGTATCAGATACAATCATAATCTGAATGGATCTGCACTACCGCATCTCATCTATCAAATCAGATTAGACTATTATTTTTACTCTACTGTAGATATATACATGATCAAAAATTATTTTTTGGATGAAGGAAAACCTATTAGGATGCAATGTTATGTTTGAAATATATATCTGGTTTTGACAGGATTATAAGACATATTGCCATACTTTATATTCACCTATTATATAAGATAAACTTACCTAGATACATTTAAGTAGCAATATTCTGTGTGCTGAAAACTTGATAGATCTACAAAAAGAGAATCTCAGAAAAAGTATAAAAAAGTGTGACAGTGTAGTGTCCATTGATTTACCCATTCATCCATCCATCCATCCATCCAACTATTTATCTAATAATTTTAAGCCTTATTTATTATCAGTGTATTTGCACCGTGCATAAGATTAGGCATACATGAAAAAGATATGACAAGTAGTTCCAGTTCTTTTTTTATAGAGTGGCATTTCCAAAAAATACAACCATCGAACATTAGCTCCCAAAGGAGAATATAGTTCTGTGGTTTAAAGAAAATGAAATTTTAATAATGCCACATATTATGTCATTCTTGTTGTCGCTGTTGTGTGCCATCTGGTTGATTCCAACTCATAGCGATCCTACAAGACAGAGCAGAACTGCCCCATAGGGTTTTCTAGACAGTGGTCTTTATGGGAATTTATCACCAGGTCTTTTCTTCTGCAGAGCCACTGGTCAGTTTCAAACCGTCGATCTTCCGGATAGCAACCAACCACTTAAAAAATTTTCCACCAGGGCTTGATTGAAAGCATATTAAAAGCCTTAGTATATGCTGCAGAAAATAAATCTATTTAACAAAATGTCAGCTCTGTGTTTATTAAAATTGTTTGTGAAACCTTTCTTCATGAAACAAAATATAACACTCCTCAGAATCATGAACTCTGGGCTATATCTTGGGAAGTGCTGTGGTAGAGTTGACTATTTGATCTGTGTTTTTCTCATGCCGGCATTGCCTGGAGACAGATGTACTGTTTTTAGATGGGACATCTTCAAATCAGCTTGGAAACAAATGAGAAATGAAAATTGTCTTTTTTGTCACCTTGTTCAATACACAATTATGAATGATAATTTTCAAGGAAATTTAATCTTTGAGATTCAGACCAAAACGTGTCAAAGATTTAAAACACACCCAAAAACACATATTCTTGAAGAAGAGCTTATTAAAGTTTACTAAATGACTTTTAGGTCATTTAAGCTACAGTCCGTAACACTGGCCTGTGTGCCACCCGTCAGTGCATACCTGTAAAGCAATATAGTTTCTGATCTTTGGATCATATAGGCCAGGTGAAGGTTTCGGTGCCTTGCTGCGCTCACCGGTTATCCACTGAGGATCTTAAAGCCCTTTATCCAGTGAATCTGCTAGTAAATCTCTCTTTTTTTCAGTTTTATTGATTATTCCGTAGCTCTCTGGTCTCCTAAAGAATATGGCGTAGCTATTAAAATTAGTGGAGGACTGTTTCTCTTATCAATCGTAAAGTTAATCTGCATTTAATGAAAGGACAGAAACAATCCTGTATACATTCAGATGAGTTAGATAAGCATATTTTATTGTTCTTTCCAGAAATATGACTTAGTAACAACCCTAGGCATGAAATTTTAATAGTATTTTTGGCTGCAGTATTAATAAATGTCAGGTAAATTTAAGCGTTAGTGTAAGGTTCCATTAGCAGAGAAGACCAACAGGTGTCTGAAGACTCAAGTACAGTGAAATGCTTTAGTTTAAAAAGTTTCAGCACAACTTAATACTCATTCTTCTCCTACCCTGAGGACACAAGTGGACGTATCTATTGTTTTGTAGGGCACTGAGTATTCCTACATAGTTTGTCGTCTTTAAGACATTTGCCTGGAATGCATTTGCTTCTGTGTCACTTGATTTCATCTCTAGTGGTTCCTGCATTTCAAGGAGGCCTTTTTATAACCCAAAATGTCAGTGACTGTCAGAATATGATGAATAATGTATTATTACTGCCCAAATGCCTGCTTGGAGACTCACCCATTCAATAAACACTGTCTAATGTTTGAACAGAAATGCCTCTCAGCAGACGACACCTCCATCCTTAGGCTGGTCTTCAAAAAGCAAATCATTTACGAGTCACAAACGTTCAAATACACTTGTGAACGTAAATATACTGTAGTGGCTATAGAAATTGTAGCTCATGTTTTAATAAAACTATATGATTTGTACCAATGCTGGAGACTCGTGCTTGCACTTTCATAATTTAAAATATGTACCACTTAAAAATTTTAGTGTGCTTTAATGTGCAGCACACTCAGACTGAAGCAATCCTTGGGAAGGAATTCCTCTCTAATATGTATTTGTGTGTTGTAGGTGTGTAGGTGTTGTGTATTTCTCAGACAGCTTTGGAGAGCAGCTCACCTGATTTCGCACTTTTTTGTAACCGAATCATGGCTATTGCAGTATAACGGGATCTAGAAGAAATCAATTTCTGTCTCTGTGACAGTGCCTGAAGGAATTTTTAAACTCAGCTTTTTAAGACATTGTTTAAAATTGGTTAACACTTGCTCTAGAGTGAGACTTACATGCATTGTATGTTGTATACCTGTGTTTGTGCATATATTTATATCGTAAAACATTTGCATATATATTCTGCTATTGATTTCCAATTCCTCTTTATTTTCCAGAAATGCTTCTAGGAGCATTCTGTTGATCTGGTTTCCTCCTTTCTTCAAAAATGTCAATACCTGCTGATCTTTTTCTATGGGTCCACATTATTCTTGTAACTTCTGTGATTTTCTCACATGTTCAGGCCCTGGAAAACTGTTTTGTAACTTGTATTATTTGTTTAAATCACTATATACCTATACTACTTCATTTCTCCACAATTCAAATACAAATAAAAGCACTATAAATAAAACAATGCACATCTTAAATGTTTTGGGGGATTAAAAGTTTGTTTCTTTAAAGAAGCAAGTACACTCACTCCTAACTTATCAACATGGTTAGGTTCCAAAGACCTGGTCATTGTATGAAAATCAGCTTTATGCAAAAATGGAGGATGACCACATCAGATCACAAAATGGAAGATGACTACATCACTACATAACTGCCAATTACATCATTACATAACTGCCAAACCACTGGGAATCATGGCCTAGCCAAGTTGAAACATAACCTTAACCATCACAGCCAGCATCACTCTCATACTGTCATCTAGCACCTGTGCATTCGTTACTGCCAGACGTATGGCATTAATGTGCAGAATAGTTGGACAGTAGACTTTTTATATTGTTGTAAATGCAAAATGTTGGATAATGAGATGGTTGATAAGTGAGGAGTAGGTGTAATCTATATGTATCAAGAGGCTTTAAATGTTTATATTTTTTAACCCACTAACTCCATTTCTAATATTTTTTCAAAGGAAATAATGAGAGTAAAAATTTTGTGCAAAAAAAGTTATCCTAGTGTTGTTATTGTTTTTTTTTCTTTTTCTGATGAGCACTCAAACTGGAAACAATATACATTCTTCTTTTTTATTGTACTTTAGATGAAGGTTTAAGAACAAACTAGCTCCTCGTTAAACAGTACACATATTGTTTTATAACATTGGTTAACAACCCCACGACATGTCAACACTATACGTTCTCAAACTTGGGTCCCCTATTAGCAGCTTTCCTGTCTCCTGCTGCCTTCTAATCCTTGCCCCTAGGCTGGTGTGCCTCTTTAGTCTTGTTTTGTTTTATGAGCCTGTCTAATCTTTGGATGAAGGGTGGACCTCAGGAGTGACTTCATTACTGAGCTAAAACGGTGTCCAGGAGCCATACTCTCAGGGTTTCTCCAGTCTCTGTCAGGCCGGTAACTCTGGTCTTTTTTTGTGGGCTAGAATTTTGTTCTACATTTTTCTCCAGCTATGTCTGGGCCCCTCCATTGTGATACTTGTCAGAGCAGTCAGTGGTAGTAGCCAGGCACCATCTGATTGTACTGGATTCAGACTGGTAGAAACCATGTAATTGTGGTCCATTAGTCCTTTGGATTAATCTTCCCCTTGTGTCTTTCGTTTTCTTCATTCTCCTATGCTTCCAAAGGGATGAGACCAGTGGAGTATCTTAGATGGCTGCTCACAGGCTTTTAAGACCCCAGATGCTACTCACCAAAGCATAATGTAGAACATTTTCTTTATAAGCTATGTTATGCCAATTGAGCTAGATGTTCCCCGAGACCATGGTCCCCACAGTCCTCAGCCCAGTAATTCAGTCCCTCAGAGAGTTCGGATGTGTCTATGAAACTTGCATGACCTTGCCTTGGACAAGTTGTGCTGGCTTCCCCAGTATTGTGTACTGTCTTACCCTTCACCAAAGTTACCACTTACCTATTGTTTATTTAGTCCTTTTCCATCTCCACCCCTCCCCCCTCGTAATCATCAAAGATTCTTTCTTTTTGTGTGTAAACCTTTCCATGAGTTTTTACAATAGTGGTCTCATACAATTTTTGTCCTTTTGTGATTGACTTATTTCACTCATCATGATGCCCTCCAGGTTCATCCATGTTGTGAGATGTTTCACAGATTCATCATTGTTCTTTATCTTTGAGTAGTACTCCATTGTGTGTATGTACCATAGTTTGTTTATCCATTCATCTGTTGATGGGCACCTAGGTTGTTTCCATCTTTTTGCTATTGTGAACAATGCTGCAGTGAACATGGGTATGCGTATGTCTATTTGTGTGACAGCTCTTATTTCTCTAGGATATATTCCTAGGAGTGGGATTACTGGATCATATGGTATTTCTATTTCCAGTTTTTTAAGGAAGTGCCGTATCTTTTTCCAAAGTGGTTGTACCATTTTGCATTCCCACCAGCAGCACAAAAGAGTTCCAATCTCCCTGCAGCCTCTCCAACATTTGTTATTCTCTGTTTTTTTGATTCGTGCCAGTAATACTAGGGTGAGATAGTATCTCATTGTGGTTTTGATTTCCATTTCTCTAATGGCTAGTGATCACCAGCATTTCGTCATGTGTCTGTTAGATGCTTGAATGTCGTCTTTGGTGAAGTGTCTGTTCATTTCCTTTGCCCATTTTTTAGTTGAATTTTTTGTCTTTTTGTTGTAGAGGTGTTGGATTATCCTGCAGATTTTAGAGATTAGACCTTTGTCCGACTTGTAATGTCCAAAAATTTTTTCCCAGTCTGTAGGTTCTCTTTTTACTTTTTTAGTGAATTCTTTTGATGAGCATAAATGTTTAATTTTTGGAAGATCCCACTTACCTAGTTTATCTTTTGGAGTTTGTGTGTTGTTAGTTATGGGTTGTATCCTGTTAATGCCTGTGTATTAGGGCCTCTAGCATTGATCCTATTTTTTCTTCTATGATCTTTATAGTTTTTGGTTTTATATTTAGGTCTTTGATCCATTTTGTGTTAGATTTCTATATGATATGAGGTATGGGTCCTGTTTCATTTTTTTGCAGGTGGACATCCAGTTTTACCAGCACCATTTGTTAAAAAGACTGTCTTTTCCCCATTTGATAGACTTTGGGCCCTTGTCAAAGAGCAGGTGACCTTAGATGAATGGATTTACATCTGGGTTCTCAATTCTATTCCACTGGTCACTGTATCTGTCATTTTACCAGGCTGTTTTGAATACCGTAGCTGTATAGTAGGTTCTAAGGTCAGGTAGTGTGAGTCCTCCTACTTTATTCTTCTTCAGTGCTGCTTGACTTATCCAGGGCCTCTTCCCTTTCCATATAAAGGTAATAATTAGTTTGTCCATTTATTTAAAGAATGTTGTTGGTATTTGGATCGGGATTGCATTGTATTTGTAGATTACTTTGACTAGAATTGTCATTTTCACAATGTTTAGTCTAGCTATCCATTAGCGTGGTATTGTTTTTTCTATTTATGTAGATTCCTTTTGGTTTCGTGCAGTGGTGTTTTCTAGTTTTCTTTGTACAGGTCTTTTACGTCCCTGGTTAGATTTATTCCTAAGTATTTTGGTTTTTTAGGAGCTATTATAAATGGTATTGTTTTCATGATTTCCTTTTTGTCATTCTCTTTATTAGTGTATAGGAATCCAACTGATTTTTGTATGTTTATCTTGTATCCTGTTACTCTGCTGAATCTTTCTATTAGTTCCAGTAGTTTTCTCTTGGAGTCTTTAGGGTTTTCTTTGTATAGTATCATATCATCTGTAAACAGGGACAGTTTAACTTATTCATTTCCAATTTGGATAGCCTTTATTTCTTTTTCTTGCCTTATTGCTCTAGCTGGGACTTGTTCCTTGTCTTGTTCCTATTCTCAAGCCAAATGTTTTCAGTCTCTCTCCATTAAGAAAGTTGTTGACTGTTGGTTTTGTATAGATGCTCTATATTATGTTGAGGAATTTCATTTTTATACCTATTTTATTGAGAGTTTTTATTAGGAATAGGTGTTGGACTTTGTTGAATGCCCTTTCTGCATCGATTGAGATGATTATGTGATTCTTTTATTTATGTGTTGGATTACTTTGATTGATTTTCTAATGTTGAACCATTCTTGCATGCCTGGTATGAATCCAACTTGGTCATGGTATATTATTTTTTTGATATTATGCTGAATTCTATTGGCTAGAATTTTGTTCAGAATTTTTGCATATATATTCAGGAGAGATATTCGTCAGTAATTTTCTTCTTTTGTGGTGTCTTTGCCTGGTTTTGGTATCAGGGTTATGCTGGCTTTATAAAATGGATTTGGAAGTATCTCTTCCTTTTCTATGTTCTGAAATAGTTTGAGTAGTACCGGTGTAAGTTCTTCTCTGAATGCTTCTAGAATTCTCCAGTGAAGCCATCTGAGCCAGGACTTTTTTTTTTATTGAGCGTTTTTCATTACCTTTCAATCTCTTCTGTTGTTATAGGTCTATTCAGAATGTCAACATTATTTTGTGTTAGTTTAGGTAGGTAGTGTGTTTCTAGAAATGTTTCCATTTCCATTTGTTGGAGGACAGTTTTTCGTAGCACTCTGTTATGATCCTTTTTACTTCAGTTGGGTCTGTTGTAATGTCCCTCATTTCATTCCTTATTGGGTTATTTGCATATTTTCCTGTTTTTGTTTTGTAAGTTTGACAAGTGGTTTGTGGATTTTTTTGATCTTTTCAAAGAACCAACTTTTGGTTTTGTTGATCCTTTCTACTATTTTTGTATTCTGTATTTCATTTATTTCTGCTCTGATCTTTCTTATCTCCTTTCTTCTGGTGGCTATGAGCTACTTTTGCTGTTCTCTTTCTCTTTGTTTGAGTTGTTTAGCTAATGTTTTGATTTTGTCCCTTTCTTCTTTTTTGGTGTGTGCATCTATTGGTATAAATTGACCTCTGAGCACCAACTTTGCTGTGTCCCAAACATTTTGGTCTGATGTGGTTTCATTCTTGTTTGATTCTAGGAATTTTTTGATTCCGTCTCTGATTTTTCTATAACCCAGTGGTTTGTAAGCAGGGTGTTATTCAGTTTTCATGTAATTGTTTTTTTCCTTGCTCTTCCTGTTTTTAATTTCTTCTTTGATGGCATTGTGGTCAGAGAAGATACTTTGTATTATGTCAGTGTTTGGGATTTTGTTGAGGGTTGCTCTGTGGCCTAAGATGTGGTCTGTTCTGGAGAAAGTTCCATGTGAGTTGGAAAAAAATGTGTACTTTGCAGCTGTTGATGTAGTGTTCTGTATATGTCTGTGAGTTCAAGTTGACTGATTGTGTCCTTTAGTTCTTCTGTATCTTTGTTGAGTTTCTTTCTAGATGTTCTGTGCTTTACCAATAGTGGTACGTTAAAGTCTTCTGCTATTATTGTGGAAACGTCAGTTTCTCTTTTCACTGCTGTTAAAGTTTGTTTTAAATATTTTGGAGCCCCGTCATTGGGTGTGTATATATTTATTACAGTTATGTTCATGATGGATCATTCCTTTAATCACGATGTGGTGCCCTTCTTTGTCTTTTATGGTGGATTTTGTTTTAAAGTCTATTTTATCTGCGATTAGTATTGCCCTTCTGCTCTTTTTTGATAGCTGTTTACTTGATATATTTTTTTCCATCCTTTGATTTTTAGTAAATTTACATCTTTGTTTCTAAGGTGTGTCTCTTGTAGACAGCATATTGATGAATTCTGTTTTTTAATCCATTGTGTCACTCTCTGTCTTTTTATGGGTGCATTTAGGCCATTTATGTTCAGTGTAGTTATTGATAGGTGTGAGTTGTCAGTTTGTAGTGCCGTTTTTTGTGGTGCTGATGTTTTCTTTGTTCCTCTTACTCTCCTGTGCTGAATTCCTTTTGTTTATGGATTTTTTCATTTGTTTTGTTATATTGATTTTGTTTTTACTGAGACTTCATGTTTTTTTTCTTTATTTTAATGAGTAGGTTTGTTAACTTTGTGGTTACCTTGAAACTTACTCTTATCTTCCTATGTTTGAACCAGTCTATTATTACTCGGTATTGCCTTGCCTTCCTCTCCATTAGAAGGTTCTATACCTACTCCATTTATTCCCTCTTTTAATGTTCTGATGTTGTTGTCATTTACAGATTAACCTCTCTGGTTCCCTGTTTTAAATCTTTTGGTTTTCAACAGCCCTTGAGAGTTCATTTCCTAGGTTGGTATCTGGCTGGTGTGATCTTACATCCTAGATTCACGGTCCGATGTTGTTTGTTCTCAAGTCGAACGATTCCCTTTAATAATTCTTGCAGTTTGAGTTTGTTTTTGCATATCCCCTTAATTTCTGTTTATCTGGAAATGTTCTAATTTCACCATCATATTTGAACAAGAGTTTTGCAAGATATATTATTCTTTGTTGGCAGTTTTTTTCTCTCAAGGTTTTATATATGTCATCCCACTGCCTTCTTGCCTGCATGGTTTCTGCTAAATGATCCAAGCTTAGTCTTATTGTTTCTCCTTTGTGTGTGACTTTTCATTTTTATTGAGTTTCTCTCAGAATGCTTTGTCTGTCTTTCATTTTAGTGATTATGATATGCCTTGGTAATTTTCTATTGGGGTCTATTCTATATGGGGTTCGTTGAGCTTTTTGGATGGTCAGCTTTTCATCTTTCATGATATTAGGGAAGTTTTCTGTCAGCAATTCTTCAATGATCCTCTCTGTGTTTTCCGTTTTCTCCCCGTGTTCTGAAACTCAGATCACTTGCAGATTTTTGCTTTTGATTATATACTGCATCATTCCCAGAGTTTCTTTATTTTACTTTGTTCTTTTTTATGGTTTTTCCTCAAATAAAATGGTATCCCAGTATTTGTCTTCAATTTTGCTGACCCTGTCTTCCATGGTTTTAAACCTGCTCCTCAGACCTTCTATGTCATTGTCCATTTTTGAAATCTTGTTGATCTTTTGTATTTCTAATTGTTCTTTTTGTATGATTTCTAGTTGTGAATTTATTTTAGCATTTTGTTCCTGTTTTATTTTCTTGAATTCTTCCATATTTTTGTCTGTAGTTTCTATGAATTTGTCTATATTTCCCTCATTTTTGTCTGCTTTTTGCTTTGATTGTTGGATAAGTCTGAATATTAGAGATTAGAATTCCCTATCAGTTAGGTCTAGTGCCTTTTCTTTTACTGGAAGGTCATCTGGTGTTTTATTTTGGATGCCTTCTGGAAACAGCCTGTCCTGTTTTTGAATATGTTTTTATATTGTTTGCTGTCTTTGGGACATTTAGTAGTTATTTTCTTTATTTATTGATTGTAGATTTGTTTGTTTCATCCTGCTCTTTTGTTTTATTTGGTTATGTTTGAGCAGGTAGGCTGTGCATTCTTTGTTGTTTGCTCATCTGTGAACATGATATTTTCACCTCTTGGTCCAATGGGTAGGGCCAGTCTCTCAGCTATGGTGCAGCAGAGTAAGTCTAGCTGAAGAAGAGGGGCTAGGGTGTGTTGTTTGTGGCACATATTGGGGCCAACAAGGTGGGCTGGGGGTCAGTGCAAGACAATTTCCGGTAGGCCGTGCCTGTGCTGCTCAGGGCTGTGATGTTCAGCACAGGGTGCAGATAATCAGAATGGAGGGAAGGGAAGGATGTTGTGAACTGTGGAGCTAGGTTGGGTATAGAAAATAAAAGAGGAGAGAGAAACAGGTGCCAAAAAAAAAAGTGCTGAGTTAGCCTGCTGTTGGAGTGGAGAGATGAGAAATCGAGAAATGAATTAAAACAAAAAGCAAAAAATAAAAGTAAATAAATAAAAATAAAAAACAAATAGGGATCCCACCAGTGTGGCTGCACAGATTGGAGAAGTGGCTCTCAAACCACGCAGTACAGCCTGGCTAGAAGGGGTGGAGATGGCACACAGTGCCAGGTATTCAGGAGAGAGGAAAGGAAGGTAAATAGAAAGAGACGAGAAACTGAGAAATGAAGAAAAAGAAAAAAACAAAGAAACAAATCAGCAAACAAAAAGGAAAAAAAAAGCCCCCAGGGATCCTACCAGCATGGTGGCCCGGACCAGGGAAGCAGTTCCCCAGTTGAGCTGCATTTCATGGCCTGTCAAGAGGAAGCAAAGATGGCACACAGAATCAGGTGTTCAAGACAAAGGGGAGAAAGTGAGAGGTAGAGAAGAAACCAAAATATGGCAAAGAAAGCAACACCAGCAACAAAGAAATGGCACCGAAGGAGCTGGTCAGTGTGGGCTGAGTGACTGCACATGGCATGGAGCCAGCACCTCCCAGTCCGTGGTCTCTTGGCCCGCTGGGAAGCAGCAGATTGGCCTGCTGGGAAGCCTTAGAGGTCGAGCAGAGGGAGGAAGGGTGGGGGGGTAGGAAAGTATGTATCACTGTTTGCCACGTGCTCTGTCTCCTGCTGGGAGCTCCATGAGTCTGCTTTCCCCTGCTCCCTGTCTGCCGATCTCCAACAGGAGTTCAAGATGGCGAATCCATGCTGCGTTAGCTGATGGGTACCTCCACTGGTATCTCTCCTTGCTTTCTTTTCTGTCTCAGTTTCTTATTCCATTCGGTGCTTGGTTGAGTTCTTTATCTCCTCATTTGATGCTTAGGGTTCCAGGATTGACGTTTGTCTCTATTTTACTTAGTTTTCTCAGTCACTGCTGTGGAAGGACAGTGTGGTACTTCTGTTTCTATCACCATGTTAGCTCCGCCCCCACAAGTGTTCTGTACACATTCTTTACCTAAAATATTCATTGAGGGAATTTTTAACAAGTTATGATATATTTATATGATAGAGTATTTGTGTATACTAGAAATTTCATTTTCAGATATTTTAACAACCTGATAAAATTATCATTTTACAATGTAATGTGAAAGAGTTAGGTTCAAAATTTTTTGTCTAACATGAACCAAGCTAAGAAAATTATACATATACAAATTGAATATTTTTATAGTGGTTTCTACTGGTGGTGGGTTTATATGTATTGTTATTTTTTAAATTCTTGTTTATATATATTTGGCATCTAAATTTGGTATCTAAAAATAGGTTTTAAGTATTATTAAAAATGTAAGTTCTCATCATCATCTAATGTGAACTAGATTTTAAGTTTTCTAACAGGTAACAATAGGAGCACAGTGGTTAAGAGATCAGCTGCTAACCAAAAGATCAGCAGTTAAAATTAACCACCCACTCCTTGGAAAACCCTATGGGTCAGTTCTGCTTTGTCCTGTAGGGTCGCTATGAGTCAAAGTGGATTCTACATCAACAGGTCAATGGGTTAACAGCTAAATTGGTTAATAATTGCCTTTCTAAATTATAGGATGAAAGAATCATTATGAAAGGTGGCAGCATAGCAGAAGAATGATGGAACTTCCGGGAAGTGTGTTATAATCTAAAAACCACAAGAAAAAATAAAAAGCTCAAAGGGTCCTTCACGCTTATATTGCATTACCTCCTTGTTACTTATTTGAAGCCAGGTTTGTCTAAATGTGGATCAAGTAAGAAAAAATCAGATAAATCAACTATTCAAAGCTTTGGGGAAAAACCCATTTAGAAATGTGGAAATCTTTGCTATTTATATATCATATAGTTATTAATCATTTTTAATGCACCTGGCACAGCTAGGTATAAAGAATAGAGATAATTACAGAATATTTAATTATCAGTACTCAAATAATTAAGAGTGAAATTCATTAATAAATGACTGAACAAAATTAGAACAAGTCCACAAGAGCCAAGGACGACCTTGAGTAAATCCCAACTGAATTTAGAGACCATCTCAAGAACAGATTTGATGCATTGAACACTAATGACTGAAGACCAGACCAGTTGTGAAATGACTTCAAGGACATCATACATGAAGGAAGCAAGAGGTCATCAAAAAGACAGCAAACACCAAAATGGATGTCAGAAGAAACTTTGAAACTTGATCGGGAACGTAGAGTCACTAAATCGAATGGAAGAAATGATGAAGTAAAAGAGCTGAAAAGAAGATTTCAAAGGGCAGCTGGAAAAGACAAAGTAAAGTAGTATAATGAAATGTGAAAAGACCTGGCGTTAGGAAACCAAAAGGGAAGAACATGCTCAGCATTTCTGAAGCTGAAAAAACTGAAGGAACAGTTCAAGCCTCAAGTTGGCAATACTGAAGGATTCTACGAGGAAAATACTAAAAGCCTCAGGAAGCATCAAAAGAAGATTGAAGAAATACACAGAGCCATTGTACCAAAAAGAATTGGTTGACATTCAAACATGTCAGGAGGTAGCATATGATAAAGAACCAATGGTACTGAAGGAAGAAGTCCAAGCTTCACTGAAGTCATTGGCAAAAAACAAGACTTCAGGAGTTGATGGAATAACAATTAAGATGTTTCAACAAACAGATGCAGCTCTAGAAGTGCTCACTTGTCTATGCCAAGAAATTTTGAAGACAGCTACCTGGCCAACCGACTGGAAGAGAGCCATATTTGTACCCATTCCAAAGAAAGGTGATCCAAGAGAAAGTGAAAATTACCAAATAATATCATTAATATCATACACAAGTAAAATTTTGCTGAAGATTATTCAAAAGTAGTTGCAGCAATACACCAACAGGGAATTGCCAGAAATTCAAGTTGGATTCAGAAGAGGACGTGGAAAGAGGGATATCATTACTGATGTCAAATGGATCCTGGCTGAAATCAGAGAATACCAGAAAGATGTTTACCTGTGTATTATTGACTATGCAAAGGCTTTTGACTGTGTGGATCATAACAAATTTGGATAACATTGCAAAGAATGGGAATTCCAGAACACTTAATTGTGCTCATGAGGAGCTTGTACATAGACCAAGAGGCAGTCATTCAGACAGAACAAGGGGATACTTTGTGGTTTAAAGTCAAGAAAGGTGTGTGTCGGGGTTGTATCCTTTTACCATTCTTATTCAATCTGTATGCAGAGCAAATACTCTGAGAAACTGGACTATATGAAGAAGAACACAGCACCAAGATTGAAGGAAGATTCATTAACAACCTGCAATATGCAGATGACACAACCTTGCTTGCTGAAAGTGAAGAGGACTTGAAGCTCTTATTGATGAAGATCAAAGACTACGGCCTTCAGTGTGGATTACACCTCAACATAAAGAAAACAACCATCCTCACAATTGGACCAATAAGCAACATCATGATAAATGGAGAATATATTGACATCGTTAAGGGTTTCATTTTACTTGGCTCCACAATCTATGCCCATGGAAATAGCAGTCAAGAAATCAAACAACGCATTGCACCAAGCAGTTTGCTGCAAATGACCTCTTTAAAGTGTTAAAAAGCAAAGATGTCAGTTTAAGGACTAAGGTGTGCCTGACCCAAGCCATGGTGTTTTCAGTTGCCTCATATGTATGCAGAAGCTCGACAATGTATAAGGAATACTGAAGAAGAATTGATGCCTTTGAACTATGGTGTTGGCGAAGAATACTGAAGATATACCATGGACTACCAGAAGAACGAAAAAATCTGTCTTGGAAAAAGTACAGCCAGAATGCTTCTTAGAAGTGAGGATGGTGAGACTTCGTCTCACATACTTTGCACATGTTATCAGAAGGTACCAGTTCCTGGAGAAGGACATCATGCTTTGTGGAGTAGAGGGTCAGCAAAACACAGGAAGTCCCTCAATGAGATAGATTGACACAGTGGCTGCAACAGTGGGCTCAAGCATAACAATGATTGTGAGGATGGTGAAGGATTGGACACTGTTCCGTTCTATTGTACGTAGGGTCACTGTGAGTTGGTACCAACTCAAGGGCACCTAACAACAGTCTTCTTCAACCTGAATAAAACATTGCCTTTTTTCTTGTCTTTGGGGCATAGTAGTTTATGCAGTGAGCTAAAGGGGTTGATATTGACAGACAAGTTCCTTGGACTATTCTATGAGCACTGGAATTACAAATACAAGGAATCATTAATATCGAGGATAAATTAAGTTCATCTTTAAGGCATTTGTTTCTGAAGTTGACATATTTATACTTATTAAATTGAATATGTAATTTTGATTGCTCATTTTTTATTTTTATTTGTATTTCAGCACCAATAAATATTGTTTTCGTGTCTGAAACGCTTTCATAGACTCTTACATTTTAACAGGTATCAATGAATTACTGTTAAACACCTAGCAATGAATTACTGTTAAACGTTCTTGATTTGTTCACACTGTAACATACATAAAGGTAATGATTAAGAATAGTAATTTATTTACAAACGAAAACAGATGTCTGTCACTACGTGTTGTTAATTGTGGGGATGCCATATAACAGGGAAGCTCAGACATAAATACAGAGTTCCAGACAGGGAGGATACCCTGGGAAGGTTCGAATCAGAAGTAGAATCCACACTGTCTGTTGTGCCTTACAGCTGAGAGATTTTCGTTAAGTTTTGTTCTAATAATAGGTTTAGCAAACTCGCTCCCATCTCAGGCTTGATTTACATGGTTTTTAAAAGCATTTATCATCATTTATTCTTGCTTAAAAAAAAAACTTGCCACTGAATCCACTCTGACTCGCGCTCATCCCCTGCGTGTCACAGTAGAATTGTGCTCCAGTGTTGTCAATGGCTGTGACCTTTCGGAAGTGAATTGCCAGGTTTCTCTTCTGAGGTGCCTCTGAGTGGACTAAAACCTCCAAGCTTTCAGTTAGCAGCAAAGCACATTAATTGGGCACCACACAAGGGACTCCATTCTATTACAAATTAAATACACCAGGTACCTAGACATATTTTGCTATATTTTCTTTCCTCAAGAGCTTACGGTAAAGAGAAGATTTCCCTTTAATGGTGACTCTTTATAAGGTGAAGAATATAAAGTAAAATAACCACACCTCACTATCAGTAAATAAAAATACCTATCACCTCTTCCAAAAATTTAAAGTACAGAGATGCGGACAGTTTCCTTGATAACGTATGTTGATACGTAAATGTGGTACAAATAATTAATGTGGTACAAATAATTAAATATCATGAGTTATGTGGTTCGAAATTCTGGTTTGGCAACAGTCCTTTTTGGCCAAATGATTTCAGATAAATCGTTGCCAATTTTAAATTAAATGAGTTAATTTTTGACAAAAGAAAATTAACTTGAAAAATTTTAACACTGGGTTCAAACGTTTAGTACAGAAAATATTATTTTTAATTTATACTGCAGGTTGGGGCCTCCAAAACTAAATTTCCTGGACTTCATAGAAGGCACTGAAATGTCTCATGCAAGCCTCACTGTGTGTGATCTTCTCTGAGTGCTACTGAGAATCTGGAATGTGAATGTGCAGTCCTTGGGCAGGCCCGTTCCTGGTATTTCATATTGTGCTTTTGTAGGCAAGAGAGTCTACTTTAGCATAACAAAAATTGCTCAGAATTAGCAGTACCGGGTTTGCCACCGAATAACTATGATTTGAACATGCTTACATAAATTCTCTAAGCTAATAGATGATTAAGAAAAGCTCATATTCCGATGTTTAGTTAAATATTTTCAATAAATGTTAATTACCTTCTCTTAGCACTCATCCCCATAATGGGAATTTATTAGCCTCCAGTGGTTACTGAAGGGAAAAGGGAAGGAGAGAGAGGAAGAAATGAAAATAAGGGCACTTGGCTACCGATTTTCATTTGTGGAGTAAAAAGTCAAATGGTAGGGAAGGGAATATAATGAAAATCAACACCCACCCTCCTACCCAACATCTTATCCTCACCTCGAAGCCACAGAGTCATCATTTTTCAGTGTTTTCAGCCCCCACCTCCTCCATGATTAACTCACTTGTGAAATAGCTACTTACAAATTCAAAGATTAACTTTTGATTTTGTGTTTTGAGAAGTGAGAATATAGTTCATTCCCCAATACAATTATATTCTTATTCTTAGTTTTCCTCAGGTCACATCTGTAATTTAAAAAACACGAACATGTTAGCAACACAAACAAAACACAAAAATCAAAAAACAACCCTCTGTTTCTAGTTCCAGAGAAAGTATCTCTTGTCTCCTCAATTTATATCAGTAGGACATTGGAGTTACCAGGCATCATTCTGCGTCTTCTCGTCCACCTTCCTATCTCTACGGTGATAACTGGTATAATTGATAACATTACGTTAGGTTCTAGAACCATAGTTAAGTCTTCTGTGAATTCTTTATAAGGTGAGTCAAGTTACATATCCAAAGCCTTTACAATATCAAGACTATGTAAATAAGGTTCAATGAAGAGCGAGAATTTGAGCTACATTTACATCGGTACCAATGCATTTTTGTCTGTGTCACTTAGTGGAAGATATTACTAGCATCAATTTTAAATTAAATACATTCTACCATTTCATAGTTTAACTGCCTTTATCATAACTACAAGTTATTACGAGCTGTCAGTCCTTCACTATCCTATCAAATAATGGTCTTTCCCTGACACGCACACCCAGTTTGTCCCTCCCTGAGAGCTATCGGTCTTTAGAAGTGCTGCACAGCTTCTCAGTTTTTCATGATTGGAACCCCTTTGTGAATTTCATGTCTTTATTTTTCTTGATTTTCTCTAGTTTTGCGGTAGCGCTTTCTCATGGGTGGATGGAATGCAAAATCCCTGAGTTCTTGCATATCAAAACTATCTTTTGTCTACCCTATCTGATTGATAGTTGAATAAATATGAAATACTGGATTGAAATTTATTTTTTCTCAGAAATTTTTACTAGTGATTGTTGGGATGCCAAGCTGATTCGTTGCCCTTTGTGGGTAACTTTTTGTTTGTTTTTGTTTGATTGGTGGTTTTATGTCTTCCAAAAAGCTCTTAAGATGTTTTTATATTGAGTATTCTAAAAAGTTCTTTAAAATGTTTTGGTGTGTAAGTGTGTGTGTGATTCATTCATCTGAAAGTTTAAGTTTCCCTCTTTCTCTGAGAACTATATCCTTCTGTAGTTATAGGAATTATTTTCTATATTTTAAAATAATTTTATCTGCTCTAAATTTCTTTGACCTCTCTTTCAGTAATTTCTATGAGTCAGATATTGGACTTCTTAAACTGATCTTCCATGTCACCTCTCCTTTCTTTTATTTGCTCCCGTTCTAGTCTCCCTTCATGTTGTTGCTCTACATTCTGAAAGAATTTTTTGGCTTTAGCTCCACCCATTCTATTACATGTTTTATTTTGTCAAATATGTATGTGTATACATATGTGTGTGTATATATGTATACATATATGTCTTAGTTATCTAGTTCTGCTATAACACAAATACTGCAAGTGTATGGCTTTAACAAACAGCTATTTATTTTTCCAGAGTTTAGAAGGCTAGAAAGCCGACTTCAGGACGCAGGCTCTGTGGGGAAGATCTTGTTTCTTTAGCTTCTCTTTCCTGGTTCCTTGGAGATCTCCGTGTGGCTTGGCATCTATCTTCCCCCAGCTCTGCTTCTCTCACTTGCTTGTTTAATCTCTTTCATGTCTCAGAAGAGATTGACTTAAGACACACCTCACACTAATTCTGTCTCACTAACATAACAAAGAAAACACATTCTCAGATGGGACTATAACCTCGGATATGTTGTTGTCGGTGCTGTGGAGTCGGTTCTGACTCACAGCGACCCTGCGTACAACACAACAAATCACTACCTCATCCTGTGTTATCCTCACAATCATTGCTACGTTTGAGCCCAGAGGCATCACGAGAGGGGTGCAGGGGGGTGCTGACTGCACCAGGTGACACTCTCAGAGGGGGTAACACCAAAATGATGTCTATAAAATTTTTGTGCAGTGTTTCTGGAGAAATTTGTTATTGTTTATAAAAATATCCTTGTAGTTAGTTATAACAAATAAACAAGAAACATTTTTTGTAAACCCAGCTTACGTGTATCAATATACCTATACAGACAAGGCCAAAACTCTATGCTAATTTACTTTTTGAACCTTCTAACATGCTCCAGTCAGAGCTGTCATTATTATCCAATTACCATGACGTTTCGAATGACATGGTTTCGCCTGCACATGGGACAAATACGCACTGTCGTTTTCCTTGCTGCGGTGTTTTTGTAGTTGTTGATATTTCAAATTTTCTGGTGTTTTAGCTACAATGTTGTGGTAATTAGTATTTGTGAACCTATGTCAATAACTTTTTTGAGAATGAAGTAATAATTAAAGGAAAAGAAGGAGAAAAATCAAAAAAGTTTCACTCAGTTACTAATAATGTTGTAACTAAGAATGTTGTAATTCAATGTAGAAAAATTTTACAAAACAATTCTGTTGTTAGAGTTCATATAATCTGGATCCCTGGTGGTGCAGTGGTTAAGAGCTGGGCTGCTAACCAAAAGGTCAGCAGTTCAAAGCCACCAGCTCTCCTTGGAAACCCTATGGAGCTGTGCTCCTCTGTCCTATAGAGTCACTATGAGTCAGAACTGACTCAACGGCACCTAACAACAACAACAACATTCCTATAATCTAAGAAATACTACATTTAATCAGTTTACAACTATATTTATCACATATTATTCTATGATTGAAATTGATGATAACCATTACTAAGGATTCTGTATGGCCTGTTATGAAAGGAGACCCATGGTCGGGGTTGACACTATGAGTTACTACACTGGGTGGTGCCAACCCTAGTGATGCCACTGTTTGAGCTCATTGTTGCAGCCACTGTGTCAGTCCATCTCGTGAGGGTCTTCCTCTTTTCCGACCTTTCTTTACCAAGCATGATGTCCTTCTCTAGGGGCTGGTCCCTCCTGATAACACGTCCAAAGTACATGAGACAAAGTCTCGCCATCCTCGCTTCTAAGGAGCATTCTGGTTGTACTTCTTCCAAGACAGATTTGTTCACTCTTTCGGCAGTCCATGGTATATTCAATATTCTTCACCAACATCATAATTTAAAGGCATTAATTCTTCTTCGGTCTTCCTTATTCATTGTCCAGCTTTCACATGCATATGAGGTGATTGAAGATACCATGGCTTGGGTCAGGCGCACCTTAGTCCTCAAAGTGGCATCTTTGCTTTGTGACACTTGAGAGACGTCTTTTGCAGCAGATTTGCCCAATGCAATGCATTGTTTGATTTCTTGACTGCTGCTTCTATGAGCATTGCTTGTGGATCCAAGTACAATTAAGTAAAACCACAGATACAGGGGTTAGGATTTGCAACATATTTTGGAGGGACACAGTTCAATCCATAACATACATAAATGTATATATACTTATATTCCCCAGAGCTGTTTTTTACTCATTGTTTACTTTACATAGCACCATGCTCTAAATAATAATTGTATTAATAAATTTTTGACACAACCTAAAAACCTTGGATTGAAATTTTGTTTTCATTTATGCAACTTAATTTAAGTGCATATTTATTACACCATTGTAATGTATTACTCTGGTATCCATTCCTGGCTATAAATCTAAGTAGATCAATGAGTACCAAGCACCGTTCTACTTCATAACCAGCTGTTAAATTTAGGACAGCCGTTAACTTCCTTGTCCTAGTTTCCACAGCTATAAAAAATAAAGATAATAATTCTTTCCGTAACCTTCCAGTCTTGATATTGAAATCAAATGTGAAACCTCGTTAAAGGCATTTCATGCTGTATAAATGCAATATATTATTTCTAGAAAAAGTCCAATTAGTAGAACCATGGCAAAATGTGAAGAATAGACAGCAATTGAATTCTTCTGGAAAAGTACTGTAGTCAACAGGCCTTTCGATGGCTGTCAATCCCTTTGGGGGAGGTCTGAGTGATAGTATTCTAGTCGGATCGGAGCTAATTTGTCTGTAATGAAGGATTTGGCAACCAGTGAACTAAGAATGCCATCTGTCTTGGTTTCCTAGTGCTGATGTAATAGAAATACCACAAACGGGTGCCTTTAAAGAAAAGAATTTTATTTTCTCACAGTTTAGGAGGCTAGAAGTCTGAATTCAGGGCAATGGCTGTAGGGGAAGACTGTCCCTCTGTTGTATTTCTGTCGGTTCTGGAGGAATATCCTTGTCTCAGCTTCTGTGGCTCCAGCATTCCTCAGTTTCTTGGTGATCTTTATGTGGCATCCGTCTTTCCCTGTTTATGCTTGCTTGTCTCTGTGTCTGTTTGCTCTGTCTCTCTCTCTCTCTTCCCTCCACACCTACACTCAGAAGTGATTAGGTTTAGGGCATACCTACACTGATATTGTCTTATTAATATAACATTAGATCGCTTTATGGAAGGTCATTACATTACATTACATTACAGTACAGTATAGCACATTACATTATATCCAAAGGTATAAAACCAAACCAAACCATTGGGATCAAGTCAGTTCTGACTCATGGCAACCCCATGAGTGTAGAGTAGAGCTACACTCCATTGAGTTTTCAAGGCTGTGGTCTTTTGGAAGCAGACCTTTTTCCCAAGGCACCTCAGGTAGGTTTGAATTGCCAACCTTTTGGTTACCAGTCCAGTGCCGGTTGGGGTCACCTAGCGACTTCTATCCACAGGACTAGGGGTTAGAATTCAGCACATATATTTGTGTGCACAATTCAAACCATAACACCGTCCTATAAACTATATTTCAAAATTATGTAAACTGCATATGTCCTTTTTTAACAAGGACAGTTCACCCTATGATTTACAAAATAATAATAATAATGGTACCATAATGTCCTCTCTAACAAATTAAGGAAAGTGAAATCTGTCTCACTGAGTAATCTCTACCCTGGGCCGTTATCAGCTGTTGTAGAATGCGTAGTGGCATTTCCTGTAGTTTATTACTCAAGATCTCTGTGATCTGTTTTTAATTGACAGTAAACATTAGACTTGAAGACGTAAAAGTCAAGACGTCTAATAGAGATTTTGTGCTTGTTCTAAAGATGTGTTTTGCTAACATTGTACATCTCTGTTATGATGATCATCTCATTATAATCAAGACTTAATACAATGGAAGTTTACAAGCTTTGAGTGGAGCAGTGCTTGAATTGCTTGTTCTAAATTGGAGTATGCTATTGGTAAATTTCCTTTGAGATTACTGAGTTAGTTTGCTAGAGTGATTAAGACCTTGACTTTGAAGTCTAACTTTCTGGATTCAAAACTTGGCTCTGCCACTTATCTCTCTGATCTCCGGCAAGTTCTTCAGCACTCTTTGCCTCGGTTTCCTAACCTTTTTTAAATGGGAGCAATAGTAATATATACCTCATAGAGTTGTTATAAATATTAAATGTGTTGATGTAAAGTACATAGGGTCGCTGTAAGTCGGAATCGATTTGATGGCAAAGGGTTTGGTTTGTTTCTGCAGTATTAGCTGCTATTATCATTAGCAATTATTAATATCACAGGAGTCTTATCCCTAAAATATTTGATTATAATAAATGCATACCCTTATATTGAAACTTAAGGTAAGGTGTTACATTGTAAGTGTATAGAAGGTCTGACATTTGGATAAATTTAAAAATACTGTTATTCTTAATATAAGTTACTTGAAGTTATAAGTTAAAATGGTAATGTAAGTTCACAGTTGCATTACATATGTATATAGTGAGCATTACATTACTAAACTCAAATTTGCTAACACAGTAAAATATCTTGTACCAACTTGCTCAACAAGATCTTTTCGTTGTTCTTTCAGCAGATATTTATTGAATGAAACTGCGTTTTTGGCTGGATGTTGTTTTTGAAAAAAATGTAAGATGGATAAAACCAAACCCATTGCTGTTGAGTCGATTCCGACTTATAGCGACCCTATAGGACAGAGCAGAACTGCCCCATAGGGGTTTCAAAGAGCGGCAACATTTTGGTTGGCAGCCGAATACTTACACTCTGTGCCACGAGCACTCCAAGATGGATAAAGGAAAAGGGGAATTCAAATTTATTTTTAAATGTTTATCTAAATTAAGAAATGCATTCACATGTTTTAATTTTTAAAAGTATAAGTCCCTATATATAACTTTGAAACTACAGCAAAAACAACCAAAAATATGTGTAAGTATATATGTAGACATATATGTGTATAGGTATCTTGTGTGTATATATAGCTGTACACATATTTATATGTATATGCATCTATGTGACTGTATGCACATATATTCATATCTATAATAAGGCATGTATGGAGCACAGTTACTGATACTGCTTAGACATAACCAGACACCTCGCAGGATTGGATTTCTGGGTTTTAAGGATTAGGACCATAGTCTTGTGGGACATCTTGGTCAGTTGGCATATGGTTCATAGAGTTATGTTCTACATCCTAGTTTGATGAGTAGTATGTACGGTCTTAAAAGCTTGAGAGCAGCCATTTAAGATGCAATCACCAGTATCTACTTTTCCGGAGCAAAAGAGAAAGAAGTAAACCAATGACCCCAGAAAAAACTATTTTACAGGACAAATAGCCTGCACAAACCACGGCCTCATCTACCCTGAGACCAAGAGAACTAGATGGTGCCTGGCTACCACTTCCAGTCATTCTAATCAGGCCCACAATAGATGGATCCTGGTAGAAAGAGAGAGAAATGTGAAACAGCCAATTCCTTAAAAAACAAAAAAACGAACAGACCTACTGGACTAGTTGAGAATGGAGGACTCCCCTATACGATTGCCCTGAGATATTCTTCATACACTGAACTGAAACGAACTCCTGAGGTCACCTTGTAGCTTAGTAACAAATAGGCTCAAAAAGTAATGAATATCACCCATAAATACTGTGCTCCTTTAAAAAATCGCCTATATGAGACCAAACAGTCAACAATTACTTTAAAACAAAGATGAGAATATAAGGGGGCAGGGAAACTAGATTGATGGCAATGAAACAACAGAACGGAAATAATGAGAACGTTCGCGCATTGTGAAGAATGTAACCAATGTCATCGAACAACTTGTGTAAAAATAGTTGAATAGGAACCTAAACTACTGTATAAACCTTCACCAACAACATAATAAAATATTATTTTAAAAAAGTTTACGTGTATACGCAGTGAAAAGTTTCCTACCACTGTATTTCCCACTACCCAGTTCCTGTTAAAGAGGTGATGATGTTTCAGTCTCTTATGTATATTTCCAGAAATATTTGAGATGTATATAAGTAAATGAATTTTTTCTCCCTTTTTATACAAATGGAAGCATAGCAAACAAACTTTTCTGCTTCTTGCTGATTTTCACCGAAAGCTGTATTTTGAATATAGCTCTATATGAGTTGGTACTGAGTCTCTTCAATTCATTAATTATTCATATAGCTCATTTGGGTGGATATATCTAATTAATACCACCAGACCACTGCTGATGGACAGTTTGGTTGTTAACAAACTTTCTATTACAGAAAAATTGTCATTTTCCTAAGTGCATTTGCTAGATGAAATGGTAGATACATTTGTAACTAATTTGCAAAGGATTTTATTGTTTTGGATTTATTTTGAATATTGATACATTTATATAGCATACAATTTAAAAAAGAAACAAAAAACGGATGGTAAAAATAAGACTCCTACACTCCACTTTTCCCCAGATGTGATGTTCCCCTAAAGGTAATTAATTAGTCTGATCAGTTTTGTATTTATCCTTCCAGAAAGATACCAAAACCAAAACCAAACGTGTTGCCATTGAGTTGACTCTAATTCATGGTGATTCCATGTGTTACAGAGTAGACTGAGCTCCATATGGTTTTCTTGGCTGTAATCTTTTCTTAGGGAATCAGATCACCAGGCATTTCTTCCTTGGTACAGCTGGATGGGTTCAAACTGCCAATCTCTCAGTTAGCAGCCGAGTGCCCACCATTTGCCGCCGCCTTCCAACGGACCTTCCAGAGAGATGACTGTTCCATATATGTTGTTGTTGTGTGCTTTACAGTCCTTTCCAACTCTTAGCACCTCATGTGACAGAGTAGGATTGCCCCATAGGGTTTCCAAGCTGTAGTTTTTACAGGAGCAATTCGCCAGGTCTTTTCTCCTGTGGAGCTGCTGATAGGTTCAAACTGCCGACTTTTCAGTTAGCAGCTGAGGGCTTAATCATTGCACCACCAGGGTCCCTTGGTGTGTGTATGAGCATGTGTATATATGTGTAGAATTCTTCTTGCTCTGGGAGATCTTTGTTTTCTTCTGCAGAGTAGTATATGGGTTCGTTTACACAGAGAATCCAGACTAGTTGGTAAATATTCATATTTGGAGCACACTATTTATTGCCTCATCACTCATCTTCAGCCACTATGAATCTTATTTGTAAAAGTGATGTTTTCTCTGCACTCACTATAGCTTGTTGTTTTCCCTGGATGAAAAGACAGCAGCATACTCTGTCCATTTCTCTGTGACTGTCCAAGGAATCTTCAAACCTGCTACCCTCTGCCTCTACCCTTGGTACGCAACCGCCATTCAGGGATTTTCTTTTACCATCTTCCTAGGAATTCCGTGTACCTCTCCCTGAAATCTCTCATTTCCTGTGACTTAGCCCCCACTCTTTCTTGGATTTGTCTCTGGTGTATCACATCTTCCAGTAGCTTCCTGGGAGAAGGTTATGTGAGTGGTTAATTTTTTTGGATTTCATATGTTTAAAATTTTCTTTAGCTTACTCTCCCATCTGATTTTTCTGGGTATAGAATTTTCAGTGGCTATTACAAGTAATTTCTGCATTGTCTTTCTGCCTTTCAAGCTTGCTGTTGAAAAATCTGAAGGTATTCCGATTCTCTATTTTTGTATACAACAATATGTGTAACCCTCCTCCATGGAAAATTGTAGGCTCTTCTTTTATGTCTCTACTGTTCTTAAATGTCCAATAAGTTGCTAGTGTGGGTCATCCATTTACTGAGTATTAGGAGGACCCTTGTACATTGGAATATTATTTACTTTTAGGGTTTGGATATTGTCTTGAATTATATTATATCACAGTATATTATATCATGGTATATTATATTGTGTAATATGTATTATAATAAAATATATAATATTGAATACAGTTTTATATTAAATATAATGTTATACTATGATAGCATTGGGCAAATTATTATTTTTAACAAAATGAACAAGAAGAGCATTAGTGAGGAAAATTTGTCAGTTGAGGAAATTGTACATTTGCAGCATGCTCAGAAGTTAGGTCTGGAGTAACATGGTCCATTAAACAATGTAAGTAAGTGTTTTTTATATTTTCAAAGTATTTTGAGAGTAAATTACACAGTTTGGTGTACCATGTGTTAACACTCAAACCTGTTGCCATTGAGTTGATTGACTCATGGTAATCCTATTTGTGTCAGAGTTAGCGTTTTCAATGGCTGTGACCTTTTGGAAGTAGACTTCCAGGTCTTTTTTCCATGGCACCTCTGAGTGGATTCAAACCTGCAGCTTTTTGGTTAGTAGCCAAGCACTTAACCATTTGTACCACCCAGGGAGTCCTATATTAACACTATGCTTTGTTAAATTATGCACTTATCGGACCCTTGTGGCATACCAGTTAAGTGTTTATCTGCTAACCAAAAAGACAACAGTTCGAATCCACCAGCTGCCCCTTGGAAACCCTATGGGCAGTTCTGTTCTGCCCTATAGGTTGCTATGAGTCAGAATCGACTCAATAGCAATGGGTTTTTTGGTGTATATATATATATATGTATATATATGTACACACATGCATATATATGCACACACAGCTACCTTTATTGTGCAGAATATTTTAAACAATTCTTTTTAAAAAAGAGGAAGGTAATTTAGTCTTTAAATGTCAAAGTTTGCAAAGCTTTACCTTTTTATAACAGAAATATGATGTATTTTCCTAAATATTTTGCATCCTTTCCTAATATCAAATAATATAGAGCTTCCTTTTCTGTCTTTTACAAATATATAAAAGTCTATATTTGTGGTTGAACATTCATATAGATATTGAATACCTGAACGTGGAATTCTAAATCACAGCATACTCTAGTAGGTATGGCCAATAATACATTTATGAGTAATCATCTTGGATTTTTAATGCTCAGTTTGTCCACATGGATCACCACATTTCTACAACAGAAGTATTCAGTACAAAAATACTATCACTTAATACATATGATGTTAAAAATAAGGATCTTGAACCAAGTGTCATATTTCAGTTAGGAGTGAAAGTAGAATTCTAATAATATTTCTTGAGTAAATAAAAGGTTATCATTATATTACATGTCGTTATGTTTGACGCACCCTATTTTAAGTTTCAGAAAGTTGAAACACCATTACTTAATGGTATCAATTTTTTTTCTTTTAGCTGTTGTTACCTTTCAGTTTACTGGAATAATTTGAGAAATAGGGTTGACATCTTGCTAAGTTATTATTCAAAATGCGTGTTGTTCCTCTTTGTTTTTAGCATGTAGTGACCTGGAGTTCAGGGAAGTGGCAAACAGATTGCGGGACTGGTTCAAAGCCCTTCATGAGAGTGGACGCCAGATCAAGAAGACAAAGGCGTTGCTGAGACCTGAGAGAAGCAGTAAGATTTCTCTATTTCGTACGTGGTTTGTCTTCATGTGAGATTGTATTTCCACTGAGTCACTCAAATCGAAACAAATACTTCAAAGTTTATCCTTTACTTATAAGCTTAACAAAAATCAGAATATTGTTAATTCTTCACAGCACACCCAGAATATTTTGAAGGAAATAAAGCATTTGAAACAACTGGGATTGCTAAAAAAAAGAATGTTTCCTCAGAGACAGCATTTAACTTCTAGTTGAATCGAAATAGTTGGAATATTTCTCAGTATTTTAATGGTAAAGGGTAGAACAATACAGGAAATAAAGTTAAGAATTTTGAAGTACTTAGATTTTTAGAGAACCCTATTGAGTTCAAAATTTTAGCCTTTTCGTAATTGCTTTGAAGACATAATCTCACTCGACCCAGCCATATCTGTATGAGATGGATGAGCAGTTACGGATATTTTCGATAGCACACTGCAAATCAAATTCAGAAAACACAGATGAAAAAATGAGTCGTATGATTCTTTTATAATTATTTCATCATTTGTATAATTCTCCAAACTTTTTTTCCTAACTCTTTAGAAATAGAAATACAAATTGAAATAGAGCACTTGATATGAATGGTCTTAACGAATTTTTCATCTTATTTTAATTTGTAGAAAAATAAGTTGAATGTTGAAATATGGGCTAAATTTTAGGAAGCTTTTGAAGATTGAAGGGGTTGCTCTAAAATGCAAGAAGAGGGATTGGGGCAGCAATTACGAGCTGTATCTCATAACTGACAAGGTTCGTTCCAGTTACAGCAACCTTCCTTGCTCCTGGTGATGTGATCCGTCCACTCCCTTGTAATCCTCAAAGAGCACTTGATAAGGAAGTCACATCGTAAAGTGACACTGTCTCCATAATCCCTATTTCCTAAAATGCCTTCCTTTCTTCTCCTGAAGGAGTTTTCTATAATCACAATTTTTTTCCTATCGTGAATTTTATTTATGTTCTTAAATCCTTTAATACAAGGAGAAATTAAGCCATCACCTTTAGGCATAGTCATTGTCTTGGAAAGTGTACTGTCTGTGCATAGGTGTTGTTTCTTAATTAATTTTGGAAAGGAATGATGTCATATTTTCCTTACTCTGTGGGACTGTTTCTCACGTTTCTCTTCAGAATTGTTGACTTAATATTTGGCAGGTTTTCTTTATTTTATATAATCTTATTTAACAGGAACAGTAAGTATATTTGCCACTGGGTTCATGAAGGAAAAATATCTGGGTGAGGACAGGGCTTCTTCTAGGCTCTTACATTTTGATTTGTTTTGTGGTACCGGTTTGTTTATTTAATTTATATTCACCCCCTGTCCTACTAGTGCCCATTTCTGAGCATTTTTATTGCTTGCTCTCAAATTTCTGGTCTGAGCTTGAGCACAGGCTAACCGTTTGGAGATGAACAACAGGAAAGCTTGTAGAACGCTCGGCACGGTGCCTGGCTAACTGTACACATTCATGAAACATTATTTCTCTTTCCAACTTTTTTTTTTTTTTTTGCAATGAATGCCATGAGACTCTCTTAAGTAAGAGAGTGGGTTAATTCCAACAAGATCCTTGGCAGTTGAGTATCTTTGGAGAGCAAAGGAAAAACAGGCCACAGAATTGTTTATGGTGCTTGGAGGATTCAGAGGCCAAGAGGAGTAAATTCCCAGAAGGAAGTTATTCATGAAAAGAGATAAGACAAATGACTAGAATAGAAATGACTGGCTTAGTCAAATCTTCTGATATTTTCACCCGCTGAAGGAGTCCTTCCCTGACTTCATCATATTTAATTTATAAACAACCCTCTAGCATCATACTGTCTCTGTTCTCTTCTTTATTTTTCCTCCATAGTATTTATCACTATCTAACGTACCATGGTTACGAGCTCGGCTGCTAACCACAAACGTTGGCAGTTCAAATCCACTAGGCGCTGTTTGGAAACCCTATGGGGCAGTTCTCCTCTGCCCTAAAGGGTCGATATGAGTCAGAATCGACTCGATGGCACCAGGTTTGGTTTTGGTTTGTAACATACTATATACTCTACTTATTTATTTAATTTGTTTTCTCTCCCCACTAGACCACTGCAAACTCAGCAAAAGCAGAAATCATTATTTACCACTGTATCCCCAGAGCCTAGAGTAGAATTTTGATGCATAATATTCACTAAATAAAAATGAGTGAAATAAATTAATGAAGCAAAGAAGCAATATGTTATGACTGTAAAATACTCCATTGTGTGGAGTAATTTACTCAGTTATTCCCCTAGGAATTATAATTTACTGTTTCCATTTTTTTCTCCATGAAAAACAATGCTATAGTCAATTTTGTATGATTTCGTTTCTATGAGAAATATTCCAAGCAATGTAATTTTTCAAAATACACATGCATTTTACATTATAAATGTTAACATATGTTGCTTTGCAAAAAGCATAGGACATTTCAAATTTCCACCAACAAGGCACCAGAGTGAATTTTTATCTGCCTCAGTGCCAGCATAAAGTATTACCATTATATTTATTTTTTCCATTCTCTTATATATCCTTGTTAATTTTACTTGCATTTATTTTTTTTCTAGTGAGTTTGAACATATATTATTGCGGGAAAAAACTTTTTTATGGCTAAAAACAAAACCATATCTAGTTCTCTGTTTAATCCTGGAAAAGGCACATTGATGGCTGGCCTGCAAATTACATTTAATGAGGTTGGCATCCTTGATAATTTTTGCTTTATGTCTTAGCTCTTCTGTTTTTGAGAATATACAGATGTATATTTTTTATGCATTATTAAATTATGCATCTTATCATTTTATTAGGGAGCTCTGGTGGCACAGCGGTTAAGTGCTCTGCTCCTAACTAAAAGGTTGGTGGTTTGAACCCACCAGCCACTCCCTGGGAGAAAGATGTGGCAGTCAGCTTCTGTAAAGATTACAGCCTCGGGAACCCCATGGGGAACTTCTCCTCTGTCCAATAGGGTGGCTGTGAGTCGGAATTGATTCCCACTGCAAAGGGTTTTGTTTTGTTAATAGTAACTTACCACTCCTACTTTCAATTTTATTACATTTTCGTGATACCCTTACTCACATTTTATTTTCAGTCTTTCTTGATCACTTCAGCTTAAGTGTCTTTCTTGTAAATATCCACAGTTAGGTTTGGATTTTTATTTCAAGATGACAGTCTGAGGTATTTAGTGATATAATTCAATTCAGCCCATTCACATCTAACGCACTGACAGATACACTGGATTTTAATCAATCAGTATTGTTTTGTATATTGTTTTATATTGTTATATTTTATATTGTTATTTCTTTTTTCTTTACTTTTTATGTCTCAATTATGTTGCTTTTCATTCCATTTGAATTATGTGTTATACTCTACTTTTGTGTTTTATTTATTACCTTTCTTTGTGTACACAATCTGACACAGTTCTTTTACTATTATTGGAAAAGAAGATGTCTAGTGGTTCTTCTGTGGGGACACTCTTTTTCACTAACCAACTTATTCTTATCCCCCAGAACACTCACCTCCAACACAATAAAATGAGGTCTGATAAGTTATTCACTCTCTAACTTTTTACCTTTCCCTCCACTCTACTTAAATGATGTTTTTGGAAAAAAAATTTTTGTTCTCTTCTTCTCCAAATGCTTTGGCTGAACTAATTTAGTGACTCTGGAATTTCCCTTCCAAAATGTCTCTTTTTCCAAAGTTATCTGTTACTTATATATCACTTCCTCAAGTAACCTAACCTTATCTATTTAGATTTAATTATGAAAATTACATGTTAAATTGAATTATTTATATAATATGTACTTTATACATAAGGAGCCCTGGTGGCACCATGGTTAAAGTCCTCGGCTGCTCACCACAAGGTCTGCGGTTGGAACTCACCCATTGCTCCGTGGGAGAAAGATGTGGCAGTCTGTTTCCGTAAAGATTTACAGCCTTGGAAACCCTATGGGGCAGTTCTACTCTGTCCTATAGGTTCACTATGAGTTGAAATGGATTTGATGGCAGTGGGTTTGATTTGGTTTAATTTATATATACATGTTGTTAGTTCCTGTTGAGTAAACGCCAAATCACGGTGATCTATCAAGTCTTATGTATAATATACATAATTGATATATAGTGTGTATATATTTATTAGTAACCATTGTTCCCTCTCATTTGCATTGTCTGCCATAGAATATCTCTATTTTTATTTCATTTAATATTTAGTTAATCTTTTCTCAGGTATTTAATTTTTAAATAGTTTATCAGTAAGGAATATTCTTTTATTTTTCTTTTTCCTTTTGTGCTTTGAAAAATGCATTTTTTCTTCCAGGATATTAGTGAGTACACCCCATAGCGCTCTCGCCGTCCAACGTGTGAGATTCCCTAACAAGGAGTCACTAAAACTCTGGATCTAAATACAGCGAAACCTGTTGGAGCTGGAACTCGATGGGACTGCCTTGTTTTTCTGGGTCTTGAAAGTTTTCCGCCTTTGACAGGGTGTGGTCTTACCACTTTTCTATCTCTCCTTTTAGTGGAAAATACTTGAATTTTCCTTCTGACAGGTTTCTGCCTCACACAGGTTCCAAGTTTCACAAGTTTTACTGTATAAACGATCAGACTGTTAAGAAACAATATGAGGCTCTGTTGTAAGCCTTTTATTTGATTCACTGTCTTTTTTTTTATGATTTTGGCTATATTTTGGTATATTTCTTGTCCTTGATTGTCCAAGACACTAATTTGTCAACAGTGGCAAACTATTTCTGCAGTTCATCCATAGGATTTAGTTAGGAATTATGTTTTTCAGCTCCAAAAATTATTTCTACATACTTTTTATGTGTGTGCTCTTAAATGTTCAAGTGTGTGTGTGTGTATCTTAAATGCAATTTGTAGACTGTCTACCCCTTCTTCTTAATTTCATTCAGCCTATAACTGATTTTTTTCTTCCTCTCTCTGACTACTGGGTCTCTCTAGATAATGTGGTAGTTTTTCCTTGTCTCCTTATTGGGGCTCCGGTCTATTTGATGACATCCCTTCGTTGTAATATTCCATATTTGATGGAAAGCTGTCTCTTTGCCTTGGCCTTGCCTGAAAGCACCACTTCCCTGCTGAGCTTTGGATGTGGCATTCTCATTCCTGGGCCTCTCAGTCTGCCCTTCATGAATTCTTGGACTCATGGACAGTAGGGCCAACTACAGCGTTAAGGATTGAATTGGGTCTCCCCAGAATGCGTGTCGTAAATCCTAACCCCTAAACTCGTGGATGTAATCCTATTTGGGAATAGGGTTTTCCTTGTTATGTTAGTGAGTCGGTACAAGTGCAAGGTGTGTTGGAAGTCAATTACTTCTGAGATATAAAAAGAGCAAATTAGACACAGAAGAAAGCAAGCGCAGATGGGGGAAGATAGACGCCATACCATGTGAAGATTGCCAAGGGACCAAGAGCAGAAGCTGAAAAGGGACAAGGACCTTCCTCCGGAGCCTACAGAGAGAGCAAGACCTCCCGTAGAGCCTGTGCCTTGGATTCACACTTCCAACCCCGTAAACCTTGAGAAAATAAATTTCTGTTCATTAAAGCCACCTACTTGTGGCGTTTCTGTTACTTGTGGCACTAAGAAACTAAGACAAACAGGTAGTAGATATTGACGTTTCTCCTTGAGTCAGGCTGCTCTCAGGGTTTGTCACTTCCCGTTTTCCACCCCTGGTCCCCATGCTGGTCTCCAGCACTCACTTAGTCCATAGTGAGAGACCACTCTGTACCAGTCCACACCCATTGGTCTGCAAGCTCTAACACCCATCTGGCGGAAGAGAGAGGGACAATAGATTGGAGTTGATCATGGACAAAATGTTGCTACATTTTAGGTAGGCAAAATACATTCTTATAGTTAATCAAGCAACGTTAAATTTAGTGTAGAAAAAGTGATGTATAGCTAAAAAAAAACAACATAGAGTATCATGTTTGTTTTATTTAAATATCAAAATAGAAATGATAGGGGAAAAATATGTAAGAGAGGGAAAAAAGGTGTATGTTTTTCTGGTTGTGTAAATATGGATGCTTAAATGCCAATATCTATTGTTTAATTTTTACTATTGTTTAATATTGCCTTTGAACAAGTCTTTGTCTTTTGATGGAACTATTTAGCCAATGTCAGTTGAATGATTAATGTGAGTTTTATAACAGTGGTGAACTTTTACTTTACTATCTGGAAATAGAGTTTGATTTATATAATATTAGAATATTTGCTAATAGAATATGTAGTTAATCAAAAAATAATTCTCAAACTTATACCTGTTTTTCCTAACCTTATGGACTAATATAAAGTGAACTGACTTCATGGATGACTTCAAGAGGTGAACCTGAGCTGCCTCTGAACTGGTTAGGGTACAGGGGAGTGGAGAAAGCATATTAGCACAAGTCTTCTTTGTAAATCCTTTATAGCCTTAAATAATCTAAAAAATTAAGCACTCCAAGTCATTTCATACGAAGGCTTAGATTTGTGCTATTTCTTGTTGGAACAAAGAGAGCAATAAATGTCCATGAGTACTGGTCTTAAAGAATGTCTAGCTCAATTGGCATAACACAGTTTATGAAGACAATGTTCTATATTCTACCTTGATGAGTAGTGTCTGGGGTCTTAAAAGCCTGTGGGTGGCCATCTAAGATAGTCCACTGGTCTCACCCCTTCCAGAGCAAGGGAGAATGAAGAAAACAAGATAGGAGGAAAAGATTAGTCCAAAGGACTAATGGACCACAACTACCACAGCCTCCACCAGACTGAGTCCAGTACAACTAGATGATGCCCAGCTGCCACCAATGACTGCTCTGACAGGGATCACAATACAGGGTCCCGAACATAGCTGGAGAAAAATGTAGAACAAAATTCTAACTCACAAAAAAAGACCACACTTACTGGTCTGACAGAGACTAAAGAAACCCCCAGAGAATGGCCCCCAGACACTCTTAGCTCAGTAATGAAGTCACTCCTGAGGTTCACTGTTCAGCCAAAGATTAGACAGGCCCATAAAACAAAATGAGACTAAAGGGGCACACCAGTCCAGGGACAAGGACTAGAAGGCAGGAGGGGACAGGAAAGCTGGTAATAGGGAACCCAAGGTCAAGAAGGGAGAGTATTGACATGTCATGGGGTTGTTAACCAATGTCATAAAACAATATGTGTACTAACTGTTTAATGAGAAGCTAGTTTGTTAGGTAAAAGCTTCATCTAAAGTACAATTAAAAAAAAAAAAAGCATAAAAAAAAGTCCATGAGTACAATCCAACAAAAGCTGGTTCTAAATATTGGGCAAAATACGGACTACTGCCTTGTCAAACATGGTAGGGCATAAATACATATGTGTGACTGAGCCATATGAAATTATCCATTTTGGAACTATAAACAGAGTTGTATCTTAAGGGTCAACCTATTAAAATCTTCTAAAAATTCACTAATCTACTTTTTATATGTATGTTAGTTTGTGATACTTTAATAGTCTATTTTTCTTTCCCTGAGTAACACATACTTTTTAATCTATTAGTTTAATTTTTCTGCAGCTTTATAATGATTAAAAATATAAATCCAGTTATAACATCCATTGTTTTCCTTTACTATCATAACAGAACTATTTAGGCTCTAATTCTGTTATTATACCATGAAATTACATACTTGAGGCTTTTTTTTTCCAATAAATATATGTTGTGCTTATCATAACCTATATGCCTTGATTTTTTTCATTATTTAAATATACACTAATAATTAAAAAACAGAAATACTATACCCAGATTTTTTATTATTGTTGTTTTTTAAATATATTTTAACCTAGTGTGTGTGTTTGTGTGCTGCATCCTTCCTTGAAAGAGATGTATTAATTTTCCTTCTGTCAGTTTGGAAAGTATCCAGGACATCAGAACCGTATGCAAAATTCTCGTATTAACAATCTGATTCAGATTAAGGTACTGTCTTATTTTTGCGTTTCCTACAAACTAAATGCTCTCCTCAGTCAGAGAAAATGATAGAATTCCGTAAACCCTCAGGGTAAATGAATACATTCTAATTTCTTTCCAGGACACTGCTCACTTTATGTCATGCTGTCTTCACATTGAGAGGAAGATTGCATTTGGAATCTGATGGCTTAGAAACAATGAATGCCCCATTGTAATGTAATTAGGAGGCTTCTAGGTATGGCAGGGAACTTCTTTTTTGGAAAACAAAGTTTTGCAAAGTTGGTATATAAGTTTTCTGTTCTTCTTTCAAGTAATAAAATGAAAGATTTAGATAATTGCTTATTTTGTTTCTTCTAATTATTGAGACATCTGGGACTTTCTTTTTTATTGGAAAGACACTATAACTTAGACATTATAACTCCTATAACAAAATTTAATTATACACATTAATTGTAGTAAGATATTATCTTAATATTTGAATGTTGTAATTTTGTAGAAAGCTTATTTTGTATTTAGCTGAACTTTTGTAATCCTATGCAGATTAAAATCAGAATTATCAATAAAAGAACTATATGAATGATATATTGTAATGCAATTTTTTGTTGCATTATTACGTTCTGGCACATTACCCAATTGGACCTGCTAGACACAATACTTTTGGATAGCTCCTAGTCTTTAAACCAAAAACCAAATCCGTTGTTGTTGAGTCGATTCCGACTCATAGCAACCCTGTAGCGACCCTATAGGACAGAGTAGAACTGCCGCATAAGGTTTCCAGAGAGCAGCTGGTAGATTTGAACTGCCAACATTTTGGTTAGCAGCGGAGCTCTTAACCACTGCATCAGTAGGGCTCCTCCTAATCTTTAGGGACTATATTTATTCCAAGTAGAGGGAATTACTATTAGCATGGGTAATTTCTGAATAGTAATAGTAATATATTAGTTTAATATTATATTAAAAGTATATTATTTATAA
The DNA here is from genome assembly GCF_000243295.1 of Trichechus manatus latirostris. Classification (NCBI taxonomy): domain Eukaryota; kingdom Metazoa; phylum Chordata; class Mammalia; order Sirenia; family Trichechidae; genus Trichechus; species Trichechus manatus. The sequence continues at coordinate 871,148 of NW_004444217.1, forward strand.
AATAATGTTATTGAATTCTTATTGTTATTGCTTCTCATTAGGTGAATGAAACAGTCATATTTTCTACATTTTGTGTTTTCAGCACAATGAATACTTTAATTTCAAAATATAACCATGTAGGGCATTGAGAGCTCGTTTAACCAGTAACCTGAACTGTTAGAACCTAGGAAAAAATGAAATAATAACTCTCAACAGACAACAATAAAGAAGTTAGAAAAAAATATATATTAACACACACAAAATACAGAAAGTTTTACATTTTCCAAAGAGTGTAACTGAGATCTGTGTGTGTGTGTGTGTATATATATATATGTATACATATACAGTCAGTTATAACCAAAGCATTTGGATCCACAGTCAACACCCATGGAAGCAACAGTCAAGAAATCAAAAAACGCCTTGCATTGGGCAAATCTTCTGCAAAATACCTCTTTAAAGTGTTGAAAGGCAAAGATGTCACCTTGAAGACTAAGGTGCCCCTGACCCAAGCCATGGTGTTTTCAATTACCTCATATGCATGCGAAAGCTGGACAATGAATAAGGACCACCGAAGAACAATGGACTCCTTTTAACTGTGGTGTTGGTGAAGAATATTGACTATACCATGAACTGCCAAAAGAACGAACAAATCTCTCTTGGAAGAAGTACAACCAGAATGTTCCTTAGAAGTGAGGATGGCGAGATTACATCTCACATACCTTGGACATGTTATCAGGAAAATCAATCCCTGGAGAAGGACATCATGTGGTAAAGTAGAGGGTCAGAAAAAGAGCAAGTCCCTCAACGAGATGGATTAACACAGTAGCTGCAACAATGGGCTCAAGCATAAAGACGATTGTGAGGATGTGGCAGGACCAGGCAGTGTTTTCTTCTGTTGTTCATGCGGTCGCTGTGAGTCAGAGCTGACCCGACGGCACCTAACAACAACAGCAGCCATAAGCATTATTCCCTATTGAGTTTTATTCCAGTATCAGTCGAATAATACATGGAAGTCTTGAATCTTTGAATTGTAGGTGCCCTGAAAGCATCAAAAAGTGATAGCTAAAACCAAGGGAAGATGTGTAACTGAGAAGCAAATAATATAAGTTAAAAAGATAACTACCTGGGGATATTTAACATGGGAAAACATGATGCTCTACATCATAGCAGCCCTTGAACCATATACTAGCCAATAAGGAAAACAATTTGATGATTCATCAGAGACATTAAAAAGTGTTATATTTTTTTCCACATATCACAGTTAGGAAGGGATATGTGTAATATTTTTCATATTCTAATTACACAGTAATACATGCTTATTTTAACAACTAATGGGTAAATGCAGATGAAAAAGTTAATATTCTTCCTCCACCTCCATCAGTTCCCTCCAAAATGAAGCAAAACTGTTAGCAGCCTGATATATATGGTTTGTAAAATGCTGCTTGATTCTCATACAAACTTATATACTCCCATCAAATGGACATACTTTATTAACATAAATGATATCACACTATCTTCAGTATTCTGCAGCATGCTTATTATTACTATTCATCTAGTTCACTCTTTTTTACTATCTCCAGGAGTGTATATAATGTTATGCTACAATTCATTTATCAGTTCTCGTACTAGTAGACATTTATACTGTTTCTCGTTCTTTCTCTCATTTTATATAAGATCACAGTAAACAATCTTGTTAATACTGGCGATTGATTGTTTTAGTTCGTTTTGTAGAATAGCTTTCAAAACAAATTAATGGATCCAAAATAGTGTGTGAATTTAATTTAATAGATATTTTAGATTATTTTACCAAATCAATTCATAATAATGCTTAACAGTAGACATCTGTTATCCTCAGCATTAGATGTTGTTGTTGTTGTTGTTAGGAGCCATCAAGTCGGTTCTGATTCATAGCGACCCTAGGTACAACAAAACGAAACACTGCCTGGTCCTGCAACATCCTCACAATTGTTGTTATGCTTGAGCCCATTGTTGCAGCCACTGTGTCAGTCCATCTCATTGAGGGTCTTCTTATTTTTCGTTGACCCTGTACTTTACCAAGAACAATGTCCTCCTCCAGGGACTGATCCTTCCTGATAACATGTGCAAAGTATGTGAGACAAAGTCTTGCCACCTTTGCTTCTAAGGAGCATTCTGGTTGTACTTCTTCCAAGACAGATCTGTTTGTTTTTTTGGCAGTTCATGATATATTCAATATTCTTCTCCAGCACCACAATTCAAAGATGTCAATTCTGCTTTGGGCTTCCTTATTCATCGTCCAGCTTCCACGTGCATAGGAGGCAATTGAAAACACCATGGCTTGAGTCAGGTGCGCATTAGTTTTCACAGTGACATCTTTGCTTTTCAACACTTTAAAGAGATTTTTTGCAGAAGATTTGCCCAACGCACTGTATCTTTTGATTTCTTGACTGCTGCTTCCATGAGTGTTGATTGTGGATCCAAGTAAAATGACAATCCTTGACAACTTCAAACTTTTCCCCATTTATCATGATGTTGCTTATTGGTCCAGTTGTGAGGATTTTTGTTTTCTTTATGTTGAGGTGTAATCCAGACTGAAGGCTGTAGTCTTTGGTCTTCATCAGTAAGTGGTTCAAGTTCTCTTCACTTTCAGCAAGCAAGGTTGTGTCGTCTGCATAACACAGGTTGTTAATGAGTCTTCCTCCAATCCTGATGCCTAGTTCTTCTTCATACACTCCAGCTTCTCAGATTATTTGCTCAGCATATAGATTGAATAGGTATGGTGAAAGGATACAACCCTGATGCACACCTTTCCTGACTTAAACCACACAGTATACCCTTGTTCTATTCGAATGACTGCCTCTTTATCTACGTACAGGCTCCTCATGAGCACAGTTAAGTTTTCTAGAATTCCCATTCTTTGCAATGTTATCCATAATTTGTTATGATCCACATAGTCGAGTGCCTTTGCATACTCAGTAAAACACGGGTAAACATCTTTCTGATATTCTCAGCTTTCAGCCAGAATCCATCTGACATCAGCAATGATATCCCTGGTTCCATGTCTTCTTCTGAATCTGACTTGAATTTCTGGCAGTTCCCTGTTCATATACTGCTGCAGCTGCTTTTGAATGCTCTTCAGCAAAATTTTACTTGTGTGTGATATTAATAATATTGTTCAATGATTTCCACATTCAGTGGGATCACCTTTCTTGGTGTCTGCCAGTTTGTCGTACTGTGGGGGCTTGCGTGTTGCTGTGATGCTGGAAGCTATGCCACCAATATTCAAATACCAGCAGGGTCACTCATGGCAGACAGGTCTCAGCTGAGCTTCCAGACTAAGACAGAGTAGGAAGAAGGACCCAGCAGTCTACTTCTGAAAAGAATTAGCCAGTGAAAACCTTATGAATCGCAGTGGAACATTCTTTGATATAGTGCGGGAAGATGAGCCCTTCAGGTTGGAAGGCACTCAAAATACAACTGGGGAAGAGCGCCTCCTCAAAGTAGAGTCGACTTTAATGACGTAGATGAAGTCAAGCTTTTGGGACCTTCATTTGCTGATATAGCATGACTCAAAATGAAAAACAAAATAGCTGCAAACATCCATTAGTAATTGGAACTTGGAATGTACCAAGTATGAATCTAGGAAAATTGGAAGTAGTCAGATATAAAATGGAACGCATAAACATTGATATCCTAGGCATCAGTAAGCTGAAATGGACTGCTATTGAATCGGACAATCACATGGTCTACTATGCCAGGAATGACAACTTGAAGAGGAGTGACATTGCATTCATCATCAAAAAGAGCATTTCAAGATCTTTCCTGAAGTACAACGCTGTCAGTGATAGGATACTATCCACATGCCTACAACGAAGGCCAGTTAATACGACCATTACTCAAATTTACGCACCAACCACTAAGGCCAAAGTAAAGAAATTGAAGATTTTTACCAACTTCTGCAGCCTGAAATTGATCAAACATGCGGTCAGGCTGTACTGATAATTATTGGAGATTGGAATGTGAAAGTTGGAAACGAAGAAGGATTGGTATTTGGAAAATATGGCCTTGGTGATAGAAATGATGCCAGAGATCTCTTGATAGAGTTTTGCAAAACCAATGACTTCTTCATTGCAAATACCTTTTTTCACCACCATAAACGGCAATTATACACGTGGACCTTGCCAGATAGAGTACACAGGAATCAAATTGACTACATCTGTGGGAAGAAACGATGGAAAAGCTCAATATCATCAGTCAGAACAAGGCCAGGGGCCAACTGCAGAACAGACCATCAGTTGCTCATATGCAAGTTCAAGTCAAAACTGAAGAAAATCCGAACAAGTAGATGAGAGCCAAAGTACAACCTTGAGTATATCCCACCTGAATTTAGAGACCGTCTCAAGAATAGATTTGACACGTTGAGTACTAATGACCAAAGACCAGATGAGTTGTGGAATGACATTAAGGACATCAAACATGAAGAAAGCAAGAGGTCATTAAAAAAAGACAGGAAAGAATGAAAAGACCAAAATGGATTTCAGAAGTGACTCTGAAACTTGCTCTTGAATGTCGAGTAGCTAAAGCAGAAGGAAGAAATGATGAAGGAAAAGAATTGAACAGACGATTTCAAAGGGCGGCTCGGGAAGACAAAGGTAAGTATTATACTGACATTTGCAAAGACCTGGAGATAGAAAACCAAAAGGAAAAACACGCTCTGCATTTCTCAAGCTGAAAGAACTGAAGAAAAAATTCAAGCCTCAAGTTGTAATATTGAAGGATTCTATGAGGAAATTATTAGACGACTCAGAAAGCATCAAAAGAAGATGGAAGGAATACAGAGTCATTATACCAAAAAGAACTGGTTGACGTTCAACTGTTGCAGGAGGTACCATATGAGCAGGAACCAATGGTACTGAAGGAAGAAGTCCAGGCTGCACTGAAGGCACTGGTGAAAAACAAGGCTCCAGGAATTGATGGAATACCAACTGAGATGTTTCAACAAATGGATGCAGCACTGGAAGGACTCACTCATCTATGCTTAGAAATTTGGAAGACAGCTACCTGGCCAACCAACTGGAAGAGATCTATATTTATGCCTATTCCCAAGAAAGGTGATCCCACCAAATGTGGAAATTATCAAACAATACCATTCCAGCATTAGAAGTGTTGCTCTTTTTTGCAAATATTTTGGGTGAAGAATGCCTCATTTTTATTAACATTCTCATTATTATAAAAAGGAAGACTTTATCTTTTGCCAGTTGATTTTTTAAAAATATTTTCTTCCCAATAGTTAGAAGACATTTGTATTTTAACCCTTTATTGTGTTACAAAGTTATTCTCACATCATCTCTTTTATTTTAACTTTATAGTATCTCAGGTTGTGTTCCTTAAGAACGTCTCTCTCAAAAATGATGTCATTGAGATTAATTATTTATAGGATTTAATAATAGTCTACCTTCATGCTGGTTGTATTCTATTTGCACCAGTTACCGTTTGCCTATTTTTCCCCTTTTATGCCTTATAGAAGATTAATGGAGTATTTTTTATCATCTACTGTATCTCATTAGCAGTATTACTTTTGCCTCTTTTCTGCAGCATTTTTTACTGATTGCTCTAGGATTTACAATATACAAATTTAATTTATCACAATCTACCTTCAAGGAATATTTTACCATTTCACATATAGGATAAGAGACTTAAAACTCTCAATTTCTCCCTCCCTTCCTTTGTGATATTTTTGACATAGATTTTGTGTTTAAATATCAAGACACAGAACACTGTTAATAATTTTAGATCAGAAATTCAGCCATCTTTTAGAGAATTAAATGAATTCATCTTCATTTATGCTTTTTTCAGAAATCCTTAGATCCAAGTATCTATCTGCCTAGAATGATATTCCCTAGGACATAAGCTCCTTGATGAGTTTAAAAAAAAATAAAATGCGTTTTTTTAGTTTATTCATGTTTTTCTTATGCTATGAGGGCAGCGATACTCCTTCTAAATTTCTAAAATCTAGTTGAAACCAGGTACTCCTTGCCTTCATTCCTGCAGAATATTTTCACTGGATGTAAATTTTTTGCTGACGGGTTTTGTTTTTGTTTTTAGTCTTTGTTTTTTCCTGCAGTCACTTAAAAATATTGTTCAGCAGTTTTCTGGCCTCCAGAACTTCTGATAAGATGCCAGCACTTAATAGAATCAAAATTTCCCAGACTTTGTTATGTCATTTTCTTCCTGCCGATTTCAAGTTTGATTTTTATCTTTAGTCCTTAAGAGTATGACTTAAGACTATGATGTACCTAGGAATGGCCTTGTTTGTGTTAATTCTGCTTGAGGATTATTCCATGTTTAACCTGTAAATTTGGGTTTTAGAGCAAAATTTTTGTCATTATTTCCTCAAATATTTTTCCTGCACCATTTTTTTCTTCCTCTCTTCTGGGACTTTAATTGTATGTATATTATACCACTTGATATTATAACAACTACCTGAGGATTTTTTTTTCTCTAATCTCTTTCCTTGGGGTTGTTCACATTAGATAATTTCAAGAGCTTTATACTCAAGTGTATTTATTTTTTTCTCTGTCAACAGCATTCTGCTGTTAAATCAATCTAGTGATTTAATTTTAAAAGTTTCTTTTGTTCTTCAGTTTCCATTTTGTTCTTTCTTATAATTTGTTTCTCTTCTAATAGTTCCTATGATTGCAGTTTTTGCAAGCGTATTTTCTGTGACTTCATTGAAGATAGTTTATTTTAGTTGCTTTAAAATTCGTTTGTTATTTCCAACAACTAAGTCATCTTATATTTGATCTCAACTGATTTTATTTTGAAAATGGATTCCATTTTCTTGGTTCTTCATATGCCACATGATTCTGAATGGTGTTCCAGACATTAAGAATATTAAATTGTGGGATCGTCTAATACATTATTTTTCTCCACTGAGTGTTTTTGTCTATTGGAGAGGTGATTTGAGTCTGCTATGTGCTTGTGTATGGGCCATTCAGAGTCTTGGGCACACAGTATTTGGGCATATCCTCTCTGGATCTTTCCCTTTCTAGATTTCTACTCTTTCTTCAGTAGCTGTACACGATCTTCTGATTCTCCAGAAGAAATTCTTCATTTTTTTCCACCAGTGCCCTCCCTGTCTAGTATCTCGGCAACCTTGCTTGCCGTTAGGTTAAAAGCTGTGAAAATTGGCACTTCACTCCATACAAATTCTTTCTCTCCTCAAAATGTAAACTTTCCACCAGAGTGTACCTGCTTTTTTTCACTCTTTGGTTCCTTCAGCTAGCAGCTTTTTAAAAATTATGTCCAGAATTTAACAAATTATGCAAGAGTATTAGTCTGGTAAGATCTTACTCAACCATTACTACAAGTGGAATTGAAAATAGCTTTTTTTTAATGCCAGCTTGAGGAGAGGAATTTTATCTTATCTGTTTGTGAATCCCTAAGGCTTTGCAGCATGTATTGAACTTAACATTTAGTGAGAGTGGTGCTTTTATTTCCATTACTTGTTCCTGCTGCTTTCTGTCCTTCACCAAATCTAATAGTACCACTTTTTTTTTAAATATTAATCTTTGACATAGGAGTACAATCCTTCCATCTTTCTAAATATGTTTTGAAACCTACATTTGTTGAGATTTGTTTCATTTAGATGGCTGTACCTTGATTTTTGTTAATCTCAATTATGCTAATGATACATTTACTGACTAAGCAAATGGATTGTTAATAAAGTGTAATCATTAAGGTTATGTGTCAACTTGGCCGGGCCACGTTCTGTGGTTTGGCAACTGTGATGTACTTTGGCAGTCGTAAGATGATGTGATCCCTCCCATGATGAGGTTTGATGTAATGTGACCACCTCCATGGTGGGATCTGCTGTGAGTAGCCAGTCAGTTGAAAGGGAGTTTCCTTGGGGGTGTGGCCTGCATCAAACATATAAATGGACTTTCTTGCAAGATTCAGTGGGCTTTTGCTCACTCTGGATCCTGCAGCTGGCTCCTGTTCATCTAACCTCCGGTTTTTGGACTTGAGCTAACAGCTTACCAGTGGTCTTGCCTGTGGATCTTGGGATTCATCGATCTTTGTAGCCTGTGAGCAAGAGCCCTTCCATGTGACCTGCTGATCTTGGATTCACCAGCCCCTGCGGCTACATGAATCAGGAGAAGCCTCCAGCCTGATGTACAGATTTGGGATGTTCCAGCCTGTACAACTGCATGAGCCACTTCCTTGATATAAATCTCTCTGTATATATATTTACACACTTTACTGGTTTTGATTCTCTAGAGAACCCAGCCTAAGACATAAAGGTTTTCTGTTTAAAAAGATTAGTAAGTTAACTGTTTATGTGTTTATATTGTAAAAGTAAATAACCTCATTCTCTACAATAGCGTAAGTATTCAGATAAGGAGGGAATGTTGAGAGATATTTTTTTCAATGATAAAGACTTTGTGTTTGATAGCTTCTGCCTTTCAGAATTTTTTAAGACATCTTTGAAATTGATGTTAGACATTTTTTATAAATGATTTTAGTGTCTAATAGAGATCGTGGTGCTCTCCAAGGATGCAAAAAATTGGTGAGTGTGGGAAGATCAGGAAGCAGGATGATCAAATGAGTTCTCATTATTAATAAGCAGAATGTGGTTTGGACCTAGAGGTTGTAATCCAGTCAAAGTCCCATAGGTTTCAGCCACTAAAAGCTGTTGTGTGCATTATTTCATGTACTCTCCAAACAATCCTGCAAAGTGGGTAGTATTTCCCTCAGTTTATCATTAAAGAAGGTGGAGAGGTTACACCCAAAGTCACACAATTTGTAAGTCATAGAGCTGGGATTTGAATCAAGATTTATGGACTCTGAAACCTATGCCGTCTTTGACCTACTGAATTCAGTGAATGGCAAATCCATTATTTCAGTAGCTCAAGTCAATCACCTTGAAGATATCCTTGAGAGAAAGAAATAAAGACATAGATGGGATGATCTCTAAGTAAAATCCAAAGCTTTTATTGCGGCCTAAGTGAGTGAGTGGGAGCCCTGGTGGCACAGTGGTTACGAGCTACGGCTGCTAACCAAAAGGTCGGCAGTTCAAATACACCAGCTGCTCCTTGGAAACCCTATGGGGTAGTTCTACTCTGTCCTATAGGGTTACTAGGAGTCAGAATTGACTCAAATGGCGACAGGTAAGTGAGTGAGTAGGATACTAATTCTCTGACCTTATCTCTTACAACTTCCTCCTCATCCCTCCACCCCAGGCACATTGGTCCTTTGCTCTTCTGCGATGGCATCAAGCATATTCCAAACTCAGGCCCTTTGCACTTATTATTCCTTCTACCTGGAGTGCTTTTCACTCAGATACCTGTATTTCTCATACTTTCACTTATTTTGTATTTCCAATCAAATATCCTATATTTAGAGAGACAGTGTGGTAAGCAGAATTTTACAGATGGCCCTCCTGAGATTTCTATCTCCTACTTATTCAATCTAACATTAATCTAGGTGCTTCTGTAAGGAGATTTCACAGATCTAAATTAACTGACCTTAAAATTCATGGAGATTATCCCAGTGAGCCTGACCTAATACAAAGATCACTTTAAAACCACAGCTTCTGCCAGATGGTAGCAACAGCAGAAGTCAGAGAAATATTAAGTATGAGGGGGATTCAACATGAGGGAGGTTCTTTGTTGCTGAGATGGAGAAGACCACATGCAAAGACCTGAGAGTATCTTCAAGGAGCTTAGAGCAAACCCTAGCTGATAGCCAACCAGGAAACGAGGACCTGAGTCCTACAACCACATGGAACTGAATTCTTCCAGTAACCTCAATGAGCATGGAAGAATGAATGAATTCTTCACCAGAATCTCCAAATGAGGGTCCAACCCATTGAACACTTTGATTTTGGCTTTTTCAGACTCTGAGACTTCTCATCTACAGAACTATGAGCTAACAAATGGGAATTGTTTTAAGCAGCTAACTTTTTGCTAATTTTTTACATAGCAAAACTAATAGAGATGTTCTCTGGTCATTCTGCTTGAAATAGTAAATTATCTTCTTCCCCAGACTTTTTCTTTTTCCTTATCTTGCTTTATTTTCTATAGCACCTACCCATCTGACAGTATAAATTATGAGGTTTTCATGGTTGTTTTCATTTTTGTCTCTCTATCTGAGAGCATTCATTGTCTATTTGGCTTATAGCATTTCCTCAAACACCTGGAACAACGCTTAGCTCATAGAAAGCAGATGATAAATATTTTTTTAATAAATAAATAAACCAAGGTTAGGAATGGAGAATTTTATTGATTGTGTAACAGAATGTAGAAATTGTTCTCTTCTTGTTTCAGATTCTCCTGAGGTAGAAGATGATAGATGCAAAATTGTTAACACAGGTACAAACAGATGATCCTAAAGCATTGAGATCTCTGATGCAAATGAGAATTTAAAAGAATAGAGAGAACAGAGATGGAGAAAGCACATATGAAGAGCTTTTCTTTGCAGAGAGCTCTGCTAGGATTCTACCTCTAAGAAGGACTCAGGGTGCTTCCCTCTCACTTCAGATTGAGAGAAGTGTTTCAACAGAAAGCGTTTCAAGAGAGCTTGCTACATGTTCCCAGACATGTTGATTAGGGCCTGAATCTCACCAGTAAAATCTAAAAGGCAGAGACACCTATGAGCTCTTTTCTTGTTTGGTGTCAAAGCAAAGGAAAGGTGCTGCTGCTTTGGACATGTGTGTCTGGATGAAAAAACAATGAGAATATTTATGTGGGCCAGATTTAGTCCATATAGTGAGGGCCCAGTGTAAATTTGGCCCAAGTTGGAGATTTGGAACAATGATCAGACTTCTAAAGAAAAAGTGGATCACCAGATGGCCAGGGACTGACTACGTGGTGATGGCCAGCCCAAGGAAAATATCACATATCACAAGAGGGGAAGTTGTGTGTTTACACTGTGCGCCTCTGAAGGACCCCAAAGGCATCTAGGAGGAAAAACAATGTAGAGGAATCTGATAGACCTGTAGAGTGCAAAGGTTTCCTAAGATAATTATCAATTTGGTAAGAACTTCTCTGCAGTCTCTTATATGTCCTCCTCCACCCACTCCAAAACTAAAGGTAGTCCTGAAAAAGATGGAGGAGGAAGGTTGGAAGCGTAAGTGGGGAAGGACTGAGGAAGCATCATCCTCCCCTTACTTGGCTTTCCACCTGCAAAATCCCCACCAGGGAAAGAATCGAGTTTGGGGTTGTGATCATTACAGTGAATCCTATGAGAGCCGGAACCCCAAGAGATTGCCTTGTTTTTCAGGGCTTCTCAAGTTTTCCACCTTTGACAGGGTGTTTTTTTTTCCCCACGCGTTTAGTGGAAAATATTTGAATTTTTCTTCTCTGATAGGTTTCCCCCAAATCAGTTCCAGCTTTTTCAGGTTTTACTGAATCAGAGACTGAACATTTTGAAATACCGAATTAAATTAGCCTGTAAAACCTTTTGTTACTGAAAGCTGAGATAAGTACTTATTGACACCTCCTGAGTTTCCATACAGGGATAGGAGAAAAACTTCACCATTGAACTAATATTTAAGAAAACATCAGAAAAAGACATAAAAGTAGATTCAGATTACATCATATAAGCTGTACTTGTTCAGTATATGTGTGGATATGCATTACATAATCAGGGTACTAGTTCATACGTAGTTTATATGTGTGCTTGGGTGTATGTATCTGTAGGTGAAACTCAGAAGAGATATGTGGTTGGAGATTAGGACCATGAACGATGAGTGATGTTAGGTAAAATAATAGAAATGAATAAGCACACCTAGAGAGTCAATGTGGACTAAATAGAAAAAAAAACAGCTAACAGATGAGCGTGAGGAATATCAATATTTGACTAACAGATAGAAAAAGAATAAATGAAGAAAAGGAAGACAGAAAAAAATAATGAATAAATTAGAGGAGAGAATATTATTAAACATTAAGCATCACTGTTTCCTACAAGGCCCTTTAAACCCAGTATAATTTATTTTCAGCACAATTTAATCTAGCTGTAGAGCCCAGAAGCCTGCTGTTAAGTGGTTATGCAACAACATTAAAGTTAAAAGATAGCACTTCATTGGGAAAAAACACACCTAAATAAAGTGTCAGTTTTTTCAAGCAACATTTGATAGGGTCTCATTACGTGACAATAATTATAGTTAAAATATTGACAGTCATTTTGAGATATTTACTGAAATTTTATCATAGATACATTACAAAACTTTGCTTAATAGTTTTATTTCAAATAATATCTCAAATATCACATTTATTATTAATATATGAGACCTGGGTTATCTCCCTTTAGAAAAAAAATAATATGAAAGTTCATAAAAACAATCTTAATCGAGGGCAGAGAGCCTTGTAAAAATACTGATCCAAGAAAGAACCTTAATAAAATCAGGGATGCTAGACACCTGAAGTTGACTGCATGTAGATTCATATCCAGAGTTCTGAATCCACTTTCAAAGTAATTTTACTGCGACTATACAGGATTTCTGAACTTCTAATAGGGCCATTTTAAGTAGTCTTAAGAATTCTTCTCAAAAATTGTTTTTGAGCTTTCCTTTGGATCATTTTCCTAACTAATATCATATTTCAATTACATAAATTTAAATTTTTCTTTATTATTTTTTTTTGTCTCTTCTTACTTTGATAGGAGATTTAATCCAATCTTTTTATGACAGAGAGCATTTCATACATATATTCTTTCACCTTTATGATAATTATATGAAATGTAAGCTCTTGAAAATGGGGTACTGAGCCTATAAAAAAGTCCTAGTTGCCATGCTTCTGGGGTCACATTATAATTCAGGCACATCAGCATAGAAACATTCAGTATACAGTAGTGTGAAAGAAGAAATCTATGTGGTGTGTGGCATTTTAGAAATATTAAAAGCAGGCAGCATTGGGCATTTATTTAATGCAGTTGTGTATTTTCCGTGTATTTGGAATTCTACTGTATTTTTTGTAGTTTATGGTAGCCCTAAGTTTTAACATTCTAAAATATGAGAAAAAGGGAAAATTAATAACAAAATATATTTATCTATAAATAAGTATTCTTATATGCTGTGCCATTGCCACACTAATTTTAAAATTTACTATAAAAGTCATTGATAACAATCCATGAATATACTAATTTTGCATAATTTTCTTCAAGATTTTTATATTTCTTGGATTAATTTTGACTGAATGGTCTCTGTTGTAGAACTAACAGTTCTTTATCATGCGGGACAGTGGGAAATGTCCATTCGTACCTGGTTTTCACGCTGAGAATGTGCAGCTTCAGGATCCAAAGTAGCAGTAATCCTGGTGGTGGCAGCAGTAAAAATGGGAGAAACTGCAGTTCCATGTCAGAGTGTTCAAGCCTGTGTACCTTCTCCTGACCTCTGTGTCACAGAGAAAACCTGGGTGAACCAAAGAGGGGGACGTTGGAGTTTAGAATCTACCTCAGACTTTTCCTTTCCCCTAAGAAGCTACCATTACCAACAGGCAACCATAATTACTGTGTCCACTCTTGTAACTGTATTCTGTACTGTGTAAACACATGCCCTTACAGCACATGCAAAGAACTAGGGAACACACACAAAGAAGAAAGAAAGAAAAGAGCAGTAAGTACTCTTAGCTGAACATTTCCTGGTAGTTTGCACTCTTGCTTAAATGAAGGAAGGATGCCTAAGAAAAAAAATCTCCACATATGGCCTCAGCACTCATTTTTGTCCAGACAGGAGAGTGGAAGAAAGGGAATACCCAACACATTGGTTACCTTAAAGGAAAATTAATGCACCAAATTGCAAAACAAAGACTATAAAACTTACAGAACATTCATTCAGAAAATATAAGGAACACCCTAAACTCATAATAATAAAATAAAAATTCAATTAAAAGAATGGGCAAAAGATTTGAACAAACATTTAACCAAGGAAGATAAATGGATGTCAAATTAACGCATGAAAGTAGGCCTAACATCAATCATCATTAAGACTATGTCAAATAAAATAACAGTGAGAACGTCTTATGTGCCTAATAGAATGGCAATAAATATGAATTTTGGACTTCCCAGCCCCTACAATTGTGTGAGCCAATTCCTCAAAATAATTTTCTCTTTCTGTGTCTATATCTTACTGGTTCTGTTTCTCTAGAGAACCCTAAGACAATCAATCATTAACAACCTCCAAAAAGGGAAAGCATGAGTCCCAAATGGTTTCGCTGGTGAATGCTACCAAACATTTAATGAAGAAATGATACCAATTCTTTGTAATCTTCCCCAGAAAATAGAAGCATAGGGAACATTTCCTAACTCATTCCATGAGGCCAGCATTATCTTAACACCAAAAGCAGATAAAATCATTACAAGAAAGGAAAACTATACACCAATATCTCTCATGAACACATGCAAAAATCTTCAACAAAATATTAGCAGATCAAATCCAGCAGTATATATGAAAAAAATCATACATCATAATCAAGTGGGTTTTCTCCTTGCTATGCAAGGCTGGTTCAACATTTAAAAATCATTTCAGTTAATCCATAACATCAACAAACTAAAGAAGAAAAATCAAATGATCATATCAATCAATGAAGAAAGAGCATTTGACAAAATACAGTACTCATTTGTGATAAAAACTCTCAGTAAACTGGGAATAAAAGGAAACTTCCTCAACCTGATAAAGAACAGCTACAAAAAAATTAACAGCTAACTCATACTTAATGCTGATAAACAAGATGTTTTCACTGTAAGATTGGGAGCAAAGTCAGGGTGTTGCCTAGCATCACTCCTGTTCAACACCATACTTGATGCAGTAGCTAATGAAACAAGATAAGAAAATAAAATAGAAAGTGTACAGATTGGGAAGTATCTTAGGCTGGATTCTCTAGAGAAGCAAAAGCAGTAAAGTGTGTAAATATATAGAGAGATTTATATAAAGGAAATGGCTCACATGGTTGTAGAGGCTGGAACATCCCAAGTCCGTGGGTCAGAATAGAGGCTTCTTCTGATTCATGTAGCCGCAGGGGCTGGCAAACCCAAGATTGGCAGGTCAGACAGCAGAGCTCTTGCTCACAGTCTGCAGAGATGGACAAATCCCAAGATGGGCAGGCTAGTTCGCAGGTAAGCTGCTTGCTCAAGTCCCAGGAACCAGAGTTCACACGAACAGGAGCCAGCTACAGGATCCAGAGTGAGCAAAAGCCCTGCTCTCTGACCTGACGATCTTGGGTTCGCCAGCCCCTGCAACTTCGTGAATCAGGAGAAGCCTCTATCCTGACCCACGGACTTGGGACATTCCAGCCTTTACACCCATGTGAGCCATTTCCTTGATATAAATCTCTCTCTCTGTATGTTTATATTCTTTACTGGTTATGCTTCTCTAGGGAACCCAGCCTAAGTCATTTGGTGGCAAGAGTTGTTCTAGAGAAACAGAATTGTAAGGATGAGTTTTCTAATTTTGTCCTGAAGTCTGGATAGTCTTAAAGATGTTGATGACTCTGCTTACGGTAGTAAAGAGGGCATTGTTAATCCATAGCATGAGGAGGCAATACAAATACACAAAATATCACCACCAGTAGATCAGGAATTGGTGAAAGGTGAGGCTCTGGTGATCGCATGTGTGATACCTTTCTACAGTTTGGTCATAATGAGAAGTATAGTAAAGCTGGTCAGTTGGTGCTACTTTCGCTAGACAAACCGCTGAAAGAAACAGATGAGCGCAGGGCTTCACAGTCAAAGCTCACATGCTGCATAAACAACCTCAGAGTTTCCACTTGTGTATTGAAAGAAAGTCTGATGTCTTGTACTAACAGAGCAGATATTACTGAAAGCCAAACCCAGAGTCTTATCATAAGAGTGGCTGAATTACAGTGCCAACTGAATTGCCAACCTCAAGGGGTGTTGGAAGTTCAAGCGAGGGCATTGGTTGGGAAGAAATGGGATCCTGAAACTGGGGGTGGGGACCTCTACCACCAAGAAACAAGAGCCAGAAGAATAGCACGTCCTTTGTACCTGGTGTCCCTGAGCTGAGAAGCTCCTTGACCAGAGAAGGTTGATGACAAGGACCTTTCCCCAGAGCTGACAGAGAGAGAAAGTCTTCGCCTGGAGCTGGCACCCTGAATTCAGACTTCTAACCTCCTAGATTGTGAGAGAATAAATTTCTCTTTGTTAAAGCCATGCACTTGTAGTATTTCTGTTACAGCAGCACTAGATAACTAAGACAGGAAGGAAGAAATAAAACTCCCTTTGTTTGCAGATGCCATGATTGTCTATGTAGAAAATCCCAAAAAATCAATTAAAAAATACAAAATTATAGCAACATAACAGATATATGGTAAATATACAAAAGTCAGTTGCTTGCTTATAAAACAGCAGTGACACTGGAATTTGAAATTAAAATAAAATAACAACAATAACTTTCATCTGACTTTTTAAAAAAATTTTCATACTCACTTTTTGAAATCGATGAGAATAGGAGCATGTTTTAAACAATTTATATTCTCATTGACTCATGGAGTGATGGGTGCATAGATCTTGATATTAATAATCTCATTGATCTATGTTTAACGTTTAGAAGATATCGGTAACATAGGTGCTATCCATAACATAACAATGTGCTTTCTTCACTCTTGCCAAATAATTGTGATGCCGTTAATTACGAGAGGCCTCTGACCTCGCGTTGAATAAATTCAGTGTTTTCTTTATGTATCTATATGTGTGTATTCTTGAGTGTGTATATAGTGTTAACTGTGTGTTTGTCTTTAGTTAGTATAAATAATATTCAGCTATAAATCTGTTTTGTACTTTCTTTACATCGTGCTTTTGACACATCGGTAACCTGGATAGATGTCAAACTGTTGTTCATTACTTCTAATTGATTCTCGGTATTATTCTATTGTATGCCTCTACCACGTTTTGCTTATCCATTTTCCTGAAGATAGACACTTATGTTGCCTCAAACTTCCTGTAACAAAAGCAGTTCTTCACTGAAAAACTTACATTTCCCTTTGTGAACTTAGGAAAGAATTTCATTGGGATATAAACCTATGGGTTTAGTAAGTACTATAGGTACTTGTTACCTCACCTCCTTGCCAGCATTTGGTACTATACACATTTTCATTTTTGCTAATATATTGACTTTTGTTCAGTTTTTAAATTATGATTGAGTAGTTTTATCATTCATAATTAAGGGATGATCCATTCAGTTTGCAGTGTACATGGTATAAGATAAAAAACAAACCAAACCTGTTGCCATCAAGTCGATTCCGACTCATAGCAACCCTATAAGAAAGACTAGAACTGCCCCGTAAGGTTTCCAGGGAGCCGCTGGTGGATTTGAACTGCCAGCCTTTTGGTTAGCAGCCTGAACTCTTAACCACTGCACCACCAGGGCTCCCATGGCATATGGTAGGTACCTAAGTTTATTTCTCTATATGTGTATTGTTGTTGTGTGTGTCATCAAGTTGATTCCGACTCGTAGTGACCCTATAGGACGAAGTAAAACTGCCACATAGGGTTTCCTAGGCTGTTATCTTTACAGGAATAGATCTCCAGGTCTTGTCTTCTGTGGAGCTGCTCGTGGGTTGACCCACTGACCTTTAGATTAGTAGCCTAGTATTTAACCATTGCACCAGCAAGTCTCCTTTCACTCTATAAACCAAAACCCATTGCCATCCAGTCGATTCTGACTCTTAGAGACTCTGTAGGACAGAGTAGAAATGCCCGGTAAGGTTTCCAAGGCTGTAAATCTTTATGGAAGCAGACCGTCCCATCTTTCTCTGCAGAGCAGCTGGTAAATTCAAACCACTAAGTGGCTGATTTTCATTGAAACATCATCTATGGGGAGACTTGGAACCCTGTCTTGCTGATGTCAGTGTTGTGAAGTGCAGTCAATCTGCCTGCACTTTATCATTGCCCTTTTGTGTTGTTTTTCAACACTCTTGATATATGATTTTAATCGTAGCCTTCTTTTTTTCATTATTTAAGCAATTTTATTTCATAGGTTTTTGTTGCTGTTCTTGTTTTTTTAAAGATTACCCTGTTATATCAAGTTGAGGGGGTTCTCGAAACGTGTATGTTTTTCTTCTGATGAATTTTTTTTTGTTTTTGTTGGTTTTTTCTTCTTTTTTTGTAATTTGATGTTTTCTTTAATCAAGTGCTGTAAATTTTACGTAAAATCCTGTGCACATGGGTTATGCCCTTAAAGAGGAATAATTTTGCATTTGTATAATTTGACATTGACCTCATGTATTGCATTGGTTCAAGCTTAGTTTTTTATTGTTATTATTTTCTTTTTATTGTACTTCAGGTGAAGGCTTTACAGAACAAATAGTTTCTCATGAAACAGTAGTACACATATGGTTTATGACATTGGTTAACAACCCCACAACATGTCAACCCTCTTAACTTCTCAGCCTTTTTTTTTTAGTGAAAATACACATAGCCAAAGATACACCATTTCAAAAATTTCTACATGCACAGTTCAGTGACATTGACTACTCTCTTCCAGTAGTGCTGCTATTCTCCCTTAAGATGAAGGCTTACAGAGCAAAATAGTTTCTCATTTAACAGTTACTACACATGCTGCCAAAGAACTCCCTTTAATAATTCTTGTAAGTTTGGTTTGACTTTTGCATATTCCCTTAGTTTCTGTTTATCTGGAAATGACCTAATTTCACCA
>NW_004444217.1:890367-938773 GCF_000243295.1 Trichechus manatus latirostris
CAGAAATGTCCTCAGGGATCCCTCTGCACTTCTGTGCAAGCCAAGGGGGTAGTCTCCTTGCCACGCAGCACCGCCTGGCCAGAAAGGGCTCCCAACTCAAGAAAAGGAAAACAAACAAACAATTCACAAATGAACAAAAGCCCCAGGATCCCACCAGCGCAGCAGCCCAGACCGGGAAGCAGCTCCACACTCGAACAGAGCTCCACAGCCCCTCAGGAAGAAGCAAAGATGGCGCACGGAGCCAGGTATTTGAGCGAAAGGAGGGGGAGGTGTTGAGAGGTACGGGAGAAATCAAAAGAAGCAGAAAAAAAAGCAACACCAGCAGCCAACAAATGGCACTCAGAGAGCCAGCTAGTGCGGGCTGGTGGAATCCATGCAGCCGGTGTTTCTCGGACAAGAGACTGTGTCCGCGGGAAGGCCAAGTGTGGGTGAAGAAGGGTAGGGAGTGGGAAAGCGTATATCACAAATTACCGGAGCTCTGCAGCCCCTCAGGAAGAAGCAAAGATGGTGCACGGAGCCAGGTATTTGAGCGAAAGGAGTGGGGGGAGGTGGTGAGAGGTAAGGAAGAAATCAGAAGAAGCGGAAAAAAGCAACACCAGCAGCCAACAAATGGCACTCAGAGAGCTGGCCCGTTCGGGTGGGTGGAATCCAAGCAGCCGGTGTTTTCCGGACAAGAGATTGTGGCCACAGGAAGCAGAGGAGGCCGAGCGGGGGTGAAGAAGGGTGGGGGGTGGGAAAGCATATATCGCAAATTACTTGTTGGTTTGTCTCCCGCTGGAAGCTCCGTGAAGCTACTTTCTCGTATCCCCTGTTTGCTGGTCTCCGATAGGAGTCCAAGATGGCAGATCCGTGCTGCGTTAGCTGGTAGGGGACCTCTGCATGAATCTCTCCTCGCTCTCTGTTCTCTGTCAGTTTTCTCACTCCAGTTGGTGCTTGGCTGACTTCTTTATCTCTTCGTCTGATGTTTTAGGGTTTCAGGATTGCTGTTTTCTCTGTTTAGCTTAGTTTTTCGGATCTTTGCTGTGGAGGAATGGCGTGGTGCTTCTGCCTAGAGTGCCATCTTGCCAGAAGTCCTTTATTGTTATTTTTAATCCCTTGAATTATTAGTTAAGTTATAGATGGATGCTATAAGAAATATACTCCAACTGCTTAGTGACATACAAA
Organism: Trichechus manatus latirostris; assembly: GCF_000243295.1. Taxonomy (NCBI): domain Eukaryota; kingdom Metazoa; phylum Chordata; class Mammalia; order Sirenia; family Trichechidae; genus Trichechus; species Trichechus manatus. The sequence goes on from NW_004444217.1 coordinate 891,532, forward strand.
TGAAAAAATTGTTTCTTACATAATAATTCTGTGTTGTTCATGGTCTCCGGTGATGATTCAGGGACTAGAAAGATTCTAAATTGTGGCATATCTATCTTGAACATATAACTACAGAATTGCCCAGGAGTTTATTCCATTCCAGACAGTTGTATAGAGAAAGAAATTATAAATTATCAGGGCTATCTTTTTATTATTATTATTCCCTTTTCACGGAGAATATAGTTTTAAAAAAGTTTTTCAGTTCCAACTCTGTCTCAAGTGGCCCCAAGACTTTGTTTCCTTTTTGTAAAAAAGCACTAAACTTTTAAATTGTAGACCAACAGAACTTTTTGCAACAATGGCAATGTTTTATGGCTGTGTTGTCCATTAATGTCCAAATGCTACTACTGAGCATGTTAAATGTAGCTGATAGAACCCAGGGATGGAATATTTAATTTTAATTAATTTTAAAATTAAATTGCCACAAGTGGCTAGTGGCTGCTGTAATGGACAGAGCCACTCTACACTGTAGGTCTAATGCTTAACCTTTCTAGGCCGCTGTGTTTAACTGTATCACAGTTATGCAGCTTTGTAACCCCTTGTTAATTTTAGCAGTGGGGCCCCTCTTTTTCAAGTTCAGCGATGATCTTTTTTTTTTTAATAATTACACCTTATAAAGCCCTTTTTTGTGTTTGAAGAGGTGGTCGTGATCCATGCTGCCTCAAGATCCATGTTTCAGTACTTAATTATGGGTTCTCAAGTTTGAAAAACCACTGATAGTAAACAAAAATGAGAAGCATTAAAAACTTACTAATAAAGAAAAAGACATAATACTAACTTGTTTTCATACTAGAAAAGAAGCGGAGATATTCATATGCTATAAATTTCAAGTTTGGAAATTTTGAACATAGGAAATCACTCATGGTATTGACTTCAGTGATTGGAAACAAAATTTGGTCAAAAATGACTCTTCAGGATGGCTATAAGCGAAAAAAAAAAAAAAGATTAAATCAATGCAACCATAGCTTTCATGAATAGTTCTCAGTAAAAAGTTTTGAGAATTTTTGGTCTAAGAATGATTTTTAAAGTAATCGTATTTTGACAGGAAATCAATTTAACCCTACTGTTTCTATTTTCTGAAGGGTCTTGACTAGAAACAGCATTTAGAGACATGTATGTGTTTAACAATAATTATTAGCATTCTAGGAAGATTAAAATAATGCCAATCACAGAATTACATCCTATAATTCTATTGCTTATTAAAATAATTTATTATACTGTGCAAATGGGTCTGTAATAGCTTTCCTATCTTTGAATCACTAGGGATGATATACTTTATTTTGCATCCTCTGTTTATGGAAACAGCTTGATTTTTCTTGATTATTCCATTATTTCTCATTCATATAAAGTAATCTATTCTGTGATTCTATGATGTTATTGTCCTAGAACTCTCAAACTCACCAGATACTAGCTATTTCTCCAAAAGTTACAAGACAAGGGGAAAAAAAATTCCACATTGATTTCATTTTCTACTTGGAGTATCAACAAAATCATGTTTGAAAAGTATGTGTCTTATTGAGGATATCAAAGTCATTTTATTTCCAGTTCTTTTCTGTTACTTAGCATCCTGATGACCCTTGTAACTCAAACTTTGTGCATAAGGACTTCATTTAAATAACAAAATCATAGACTTACTGTATTTTTCATCTTGAGGTGAACATAGAGATAATTTTGAAAAAATCCCCACATTATCTAGATGCGGACATTAAATCCTTGTGGGGGAGGGCTTCACCAAGTCGAGATGGTAGCAGAATATAGGCCAATGACCTGAATCCAAGCCAGGTACTTGGACATTCTCAATTTAAAACATTATTATATTTGATTTCATCAAATTGATCATTCACTGGGCAGGTGCTCTATAGGAATTCCATTTCATTTTAACATGAAGGGTAAACTGTTAGTTTTATATTGTCTAAAAATTGTTACATATCTGAGCAGGTCATATTTTCAGAAATATTGTTTTATGATGATGCCTAGATTGTCCTCAAATAAAGCTACAAAACTTACTGGATGTATAAGTTTACTTTTCTTTCATGCTGTGTTAACAGACAGTGTGTTACTAGAACAAGGATATTAACATGGTAAAAATTATGCAGAAATACTTTTTAAAATTATATTTAAAGACTGATGATTTGTCAAAGGAACCATGCAATTGTGAAGATGTGATACCAGCCATGCCCCAGTATCTCTCACTTGGACTATTCCATTGCACACTACTGGTCTCTTAGCTTTCACACTTGCTTCTATCAAATCCACATGGCAAAGAGTGTTTTCTGTTTAACATATAAATCATGTCACTGTCCGCTTTCCACATTTCAGTAGCTCTCCTTTGCCCTGCAGATACAATCCAGAGTATGTTTGCTATGGTTCTGTTATCTCTCCACTCCTCCACCAGCCATCTCTACACGGGACATGCTGGCCGGTGAATCCCTAGATGCTGGCCACCTGCCTCGTTCCTCTAAACAACCCTTCTGTCCTACAAAGCCTCCCGTCCAGCTTTGCAACCTCAACACCGAGGCGGAGCCTTCAGGCTTTGGCTGTATCGTAGAGCAGTCTTTGCCTTCTATTTGCATGGTTGCAGTGGTTACGCACTTGGTTGCTAACCGAAAGGTTAATGTATGTGTTTACTGTAGATTGCATTATTCATGTAATCCCCTGGACATTTGACAACTTCTGGTAGCAGTTGGAGCCCTGGTGGTGCAGTGGTTAAGAGCTACGACTGCTAACCAAAAGGTCAGCAGTTCAAATCCACCAGCTTCATGGAAACCCTGTGGGGCAGTTCTGCTCTGTCCTGTAGGGTCACTGTGAGTTGGACTCGACGGCAGTGGGTGTGGTAGTATGGAAGAGTTTCAAACAATATCTCAAATAGCTTGCTGTTTTAAAAGTAAGCTCCAGAAAAGAGGGGCCTTATTTATATTTTTCAACTTTTCTTTCCCAGACCAAGGTCAGGACCTGAAAAGTAAATACGAAATGAGCAATTCGTGTTTGGGATTTGTTTTTGTTTGTTTGATTGATTAGGATACCTCTGCTTTGATTCTACATACAGTTTTACCAAGAAAATTGAAGTAGTGGGAAAATTTTTCTATTTTCTTCTCTATATTTCTATGGAAATTCCACAAATACCTCATTTACCTCTGTGTCCCCATCTTCTAGTTCAGTGATACACACATGGAAAGCACTAAATATGTTCTGAATAAATTCCAAAAGACTGGAAAAATTATGAATCTCTCAAGTCCAAATATCTCCTAGAGTAAGTATTTATTTAATTTTTAGTCCTAAATATCCATACCTATAGTCGCAATTATTTTACAATTAAAAGTATTAAAAACAAAAAACCCATTGCCATCGAGTTGATTCCAACTCATAGCAAACTAAAATTACGAAAATAGATTCTGTAAAACCAGAACATAAAATTAACTACTTCATCTTACAGAGAATTCCACTTATAAATGGCTAAAGGATTAAATCCTTCTGATATTCAGTTTTCAGAAAATCTCCACATCTCCAAACACATGCTCTCTTCCCTGCCAGTTTACGGAGTTAATATTTTACTTTCATTTGTGATAAGCAGAAAATAGCAAGTAAAACAAAAACGAGATTAACAAAATGACGTGTTTAATCTAGCTTAAACCTAAAAAGTAAAAATTGTTGAAGGCAAATTTTGAAATATGTTTCAAAAGACTGACATTGTATCTAATGCTATTTAGGGCGCTGTGCCTTAGTGGGGTGTACCCAGGTGACCATCTTTGACAGTGTAGTTCTGACGCCAGCCCAACTCTTTCATTTCTCTGTACCGGCCCCCATCCAGTGCACCCTGCCGCCTCCCATTATAGCGTGTTGTTAATTGTAAAAATATCATCTTGTGGGGAGGCAGAAGACAGATAGCTATGTAAATTACATGATAGTTACGATTTCTCTGTTTCTGTGAAATATAATCACCATGGTTCTATCAAGATTCGGAGCATTATTGAAGTTATTATTTCTCATGCATTAATTATACTTTCTTTAAAAGTGTTTTCATTGCCTTGGATAAAAATGAATTAATTCCATTATTAATAGGATATAATTATTTAATAATATTTATGCGCATCTAATGCAGCATGCAAGGAACCCTGGTGGTGCAGTGGTTAAAGCACTTGGCTGCTAAATGAAAGGTCTGCATGTCGAATCCACCAGTTGCTCCAAGGGAGAAAGATGGTGGCAGTCTGCTCCCAAAAAGATTACAGCCTCGGAAACCCTATGAGGCAGCTCTACTCTGCCCTGTAGGGTTGCTATCAGTCAGAATCAACTCGACGGCAACGTGTTTAACACAATGTGTATCATGATAACCTATTCATTCAGAAGAAGCTTAAACATTAAAAATAATAATATATAATGTCATAACTGTAATAGTAATTGTCAAATAATGGATGACTGATAAGTACCAGATGCTTTATATATTGGCCAATTAATCCTTGAAACTATCCTGAGAGGTGTTACTATCCCCACCTTACTTTGAAACAAATACCTCAAGATTAAAGGCGGAGGTAGCTGACTCTTGAGTTGGTTCCCTATACTGACAATATTGCTTTATTTTGCTTGCTGCTCATGGCATCGTTCAGATTAAGCTAATAATTTTCCATCTTTGCTTTTTAGGATTTGATACTAGTATTTTGCCAATTTGCAAAGATTCACTTGGCTGGATGTTTAACAGACTTGATACAAACTATGATCTGCTGCTGGACCAGTCAGAGCTGGGAAGCATTTACCTTGATAAGAATGAACAGTGTACCAAGGCATTCTTCAATTCCTGTGACACATACAAGGACAGCTTGATATCGAACAATGAATGGTGCTACTGTTTCCAGAGACAGCAAGGTAACGGATGAGACTCCTCAGGACGCAGATAGTTGACTGGCGGGCCAAGTTGACGTATTCCTTCAGGATGGTAGATGTTTTTCTAATTGGAGTGTGTAATAACGGAGCAAATAAACAGCATTCTGAACAATGCCTCCACTAGAGATGCAAAGCATGCTAAATATGATGAAAAAATTCAATTAATACTTTATAGTAATGCAATTTATTAGTTTCCATTATGAACCACCCAAAAGCACTTCGAGATATGAGACCGTAGATGTTAAAAGTAATCATTAAAATTAATTTGCTATCTGCTTTGCCTATGATGTAAAATAAATGGGTTTTTTATCACTATACTGTGGAGTGTTAACGTTCTATTTTGTGATCTTATTAAATGAGCTGAACGAACCACAGCATTCACCCTATCATTATTTTTACTCATTTAAATTTTAAAATGGCTTGATCTTTCAAACTTTCTGAAATAACTTAGCTTTTTCAAAATTAGCTAGCAAAGAAAATGTCTTAATTATTTCAAAGAGGTGAGGCAAGATGAAGAGTTGGATAGATGCTAGTTCTTTATGCATTCTTCTTTATTAGGAAATGTCAATCTGTAAAATTGGAGTTGTGCTATATAATCAATGGGCATGAAAATTTAAATGAAAAATGTATAGGAAAGTAGATCCAAAGAACTCCCGTTATGCTAAAGTTTGAGGACGTTTAGGAGGCAATGATACAGGCAGTGTTGGTGCTGATATTAATGCTGGTGGGAATTAGGCTGAGGTAATATACTTGCTATTGTCAGTGCATTTTAAAATTCTTGACAGCTGAGAGAATGAGCAAGCTACTTTAGATTCTACTAATGATTCTCTGGTGTTTCATATGGAAAACTAACACATTTTACAAAGTATTTTACCATCTGAATTACTTTTTCATATATTAATAACTGTTTAGTGCTTAGGGATGCCACGACTATCCATAAATTGATTAGTGGTGAGTCAGTAAAAGGGTTGTAGAGTAGTTTAACCTTTAATAAACTATTTCAAAGAAAGCTCAAATACAGATTTACTTTAGTAAAATAGTTTAAATCATACACACACATACAACACAAGTTGTTGACTTTACTAATACATGTAAGCTTTCCAGGTATTTGGGCACCATTAAAGAACTACATGCTCCTTTTAATGACCAGTGTATATTTAAGTAAGTAATTTAAAGAATGAAAAAGTAAAGAAGCAAGTCTAGATAAACTCCCATAAAAGGACACGTAATCAAATAGTCTTTTGTTAGTACGGAAAAATATTATTTTTAACTTTATGTTATGATAGCAGATTTTAGGTGTTTATACATGAACATTTAAACATATTTTAATAACTCTGAATCTATAATCTACAGAAATAAGTACGCTCATCTTCAAACATTTCTGGGTCTTGCCGTCATATTTATAGACCAAAGAAAGGTCCCTAAAGCAAAATTTTGCTGTATGTACTTTTCATATATTAGGTAGTTTCCTCTCAAAGTTTTAAAAACTTGATAGTCACATGAAGATTTACTCTCTGATATCATTTAATGCTTGGCAGAAATATTTTACTAAATGGAATCTGAGACAATACAAAAGTTTATGCAACTCTTCAAAAGCCTAGGGGAGTTTGGGCGGTTGTATTCATTCCTTAACTGTGCTAGAAAAAGTTACAAAAGTTAGGGCGGGGAAACTGAGAGGGCTCGTGACATTGTACTACTTTATATGTAATCTTTCAGTTCAATAAGTAATTTCAAAGGTGAATAAACATTATTATTATTTTTTTTTTTTTTTAAGATTTCCTCTTACAAAACAATGGCTTTTCTCATTTATCTGTTCAGTACAGAATACCACATGTTCCCTGAGCTGCTTTTAAGGGTAATGGAAAAACCTGGAAACACAGGTGATGATGGTTGAACAACATGACGGGCGTTATAAATGTCACCAAACTGAACATGGAAAAATGCTGAAATGGCAGATATTTTGGTGCATCTATATTTAGCACATTAAAAATAAAAGAACACCAAATTCTCAGCTTGATTATAGTTGTACGTAGAGTAGAATAGGAGGTTATTTAATCCAAGTTGACTTAAAACTGCGATATAAGATTAGAGTTGAATAGTGGTGGAAAATAAAGTAGTGTTTTTCAAAAATATTAATGTTAATTTCAAAAGTTTAAAAATGAGATTGAGAATGTAAAATTTCAAGCAAGTGAAATTCTTAGTTTTCTGAAAAATGTTTTAACATTAGTTCAAATACAAATCTGTTTCCATGACTAATTTTCTGAAATCATGGGAATTAACACAAAATATGTAAGATTATGGTTTCTAGAATTCTTTATTGTAAGCAATCCTGAAAGACTGAGTAGGAGAAAGATTGATTTTGGATTTTGAATACTTCATAAGTATGTTCTAAGCTTCCAGTTTAAAAAAAAAAATATATATATATGATTTGCTATTCCATCTATATTCCTGTTTTGTGAAATCAAGGGAAGAGAAAGAAAACTGACATTTATTCAAGTCCATCTAGTCTTTCACATACGTAAAATTATTTATTACTCAAAGAAACCTGTGAATGTGTTTTTATTATTCTCATTTATGACTAAGTACTGAAAATTATTGATCTTTAAATAACTTTTTAATTTATTACTTACTCTTTAAATTATAGAATAAGTAAAGGAACTGGGATTTGAAACTAGAGCCCTTCTTTCTCCAAGCAGTTTTAATGCTATTTTTATAATTTGCAAGGTTATTATTTACATAATGTCATACAGACATCACTTCACAAATTTTTGGCAAGTACTATTCGTACCAATACCATCAGCAAGTCTTATTTCAATAAAAAATATATCCAGTACTTTTTCATCAGGATTACAATGAAAATGGATGATATTTTTAGAGGTCATTTATACATTTTACCTGCAGATAGAAATATCAAAGTTGGTATCAACTAGGGTTAATTAAATAGTTTTTTAAAGGAAATGCTTTTTTTTCCTGTTGAATAAGAAAACGTTAAATAAGGAGAATGTTGTCCCTTAGCATAATGAGTATTTGAAATTTCCATAGATGAAATGAGTCTAATAGAGATAGATGGGCAAGTATCTGCATTCCGTGAGAGGCTGTGTGACTAACAAAATGTTGAGAGAATGAATAAGGGCAAAGGGTTTATTTAGAAGTTAGAGGGCTGGCTTGCTGCCTAACTTCGGGACACCATTCATAGGGTTGTGTAGGTGGAGTTATGAGGTCCACAGCCTGTGAGGCCCCATGATGCCAGCTTAGGTACTAACTCACAAACTCCATAATGTTGTGTGCCAGCCAGTTGATTCTGACTCATAGCAACCCTATAGGACAGAGTAGAACCGCCCCATAGGGTTTCCTAGACTGTAAATCTTCATGGAAGCAGATCACCAGGTCTTTTCTCCCAAGGAGGCAGTGGTGGGTCGAAGTGCCGACCTTTCAGTTGGCAGCTGAGCACTTAACCTTTGCACAACCAGGGCTCCTAAACTCCTTAATATACACTTTTTTTTTTTTGTTTTTACTCTAAGTTGTCTCTATACATCTGAAGGCTAATAAAAATATACTCCCTGGAAAAGACTAACTGAGTATAGGAGAAAAAAAATTTTTTGTATCTTAGTAGCGATTCCAAGAAGTGGAGCCCTGGTGGCATCGTGGTTAAGATCTTGGCTGCTAACCAAAAGGTCAGCAGTTCAAATCCATCAGCTGCTCCTTGGAAACCCTATGAGGCAGTTCTGCTCTGTCCTGTAGGGTCGCTATGAGTTGGAATTGACTGGACAGCAGTGTTTTTTGTTTTTGTTTTTTATTCTAAGAGACACTGGTGGTTCGTGGTAGAATTCTCACTTTCATGTGGGAGACCAGGCTTCCATTTTCAGCCAAAGCACCTCATGCACAGCCACCCCTCTTCTGTCACTGGAGGCTTGCCTGTTGCTATGACAGTGAACAGGTGTAAGCAGAGTTTCCAGACTGTGAAGAAAGATCTGGCAATCTGCTTCTGAAAATCACCCAGTGAAAACCGTACAGATTACAGTGGTCTGATCCCAGGTCACTGGGACGGTGCAGGACTAGGCAGCGCTTTGTGGGGTTGTCCGTAGATCTGGGACCCACTCAACGGCAGCTAACAACAGCTACTACTGCAGTAATCATACAGATACGTTTTTCATTTGTTTTCCCCAGTGGCACTTTATTCAGGTCAAATAAAAATGCATTGCTACTGTTGTATTGAAAATTATCGGTTCCTTATATAGATCTTGTATGAATGGCCCCAGTGTAGCGTCACATTTGAGTTTTGAAATCCAGAATGCAAAACATGTAATCAATTTTATTTTCAAAAGCATTGCACTTACTTAATGTTTTCCATTCTTCTTTTTCTTGACATGAGTTTAGACTATTTAATTGTAAATTTATTGATTAAATTAAAGTATGTTTTGTTCGTTCATGATTCTCATCCAAGTTTTGAATACATAAAATCCAGAATCATCCAAAAATTTGTAACACTATTAGATAGTAAACAGGCTAGGGAAAATAAATTTTCTGGTATAAGTCTGTATCTCTACCCTAAACTAAAATACCTGTAGTGTAATCATGTTCAAACATCCATGCAATTTGTTGGGTTACTACTCTTTCATCTAGATTAGTTCTTTGCAAGTGAGTTTAAATGGCAAACAAGTTTTCAATTAAATGCTCCAGGTATACCTAGACTTACAGAGCTGGCTCATAAATCATCAAACCAAACCCGTTGCCATCCAGTTGATTCCAACTCCTAGCGACCCTATAAGACAGAGCAGAACTGCTCCATAGGGTTTCCAAGGAGCAGCTGGAGAGGAGAAAATATTTTAAAATTAAATATTGTGTATATTTGACAGCCTAATCTGCCATGTTTTCTCTTGAGATCTTAAAATGTTCCCCTACCCAGATCTTACAGGACTGACATTCACTTTTGAAAATCAGGCTTATTTAGTAACGTTACATTCAAGAGACAGACTCAGATATACCTGAATTTTCAAGCACTCCAGTAGTGAACATGTAAGCAAAATTACTTCTTCTTTATGAACTACTTTCAATATAATACTGAAACTTTAGCTAGAATCCTTCCTCTTCGTTCTAAGATATCATATTTGGAGGATAGTAAACTTTAAAATGTTGATTTTTGTAAAACCGTACTATGCAATTGGATTGCTATTCCTGTGCTACTGAGTGCAAGAGATTCTCAAGATTATTAGTAAAAGCAAAGGGGTAAATTGGACCAATTTCAGAATGGACTGGAACAATAAGATGATCAGTCAGGCTTTACAATCAAATTACTTTTTTTCAGATTTTAGAGTCTACAAGATTCACACTTTTTTTGCCTCAAATATTAAATGATCATATTAAGCACTTTATTTCTTTCCTTCATTTCACTTTGCTACTTTAATAATTGAATATTGTTAAGACTGATAAAAGATTTTAAATCTGTTTGAATGAAGTCCACCTTGCCCTCTTCCTAGCACAGTGTAGCGCAAGACAGAAGATTCTGTTTTGTTGTTTTACTGTTTCGATAGTTTACGATGAAATTTTCACATAGCAAGCATTAACTGCAAGTTTTTAGACTAGAAGTATAAAATACACTGAATTGTTTTTTAGGTAAGAATATGTAAGGATAATATAACCCAAACTGTACCCTTTCTATTTACAATTTTGCAGTTCTTTTCAAATGCGCTCCTTTAAGTGCATGAGTTTGAAAAAGTAGGCAAATACTTATTTTCAGACTTTTTTAAGTGTTTTAAGATTATTGTTTAAATGATGGTTTAGCAGACATTATTGTACGTTCTGCCTTATTTCCAAATTGCGCACGTACAGGAAACATCTGTATGAAAGACCAAATTTTGTTGACATCATACAGTTTTAAGAATTATAGTAGTGCCTCTGATAGAACTTGAAAGAAGCATTAATCTTTTCATAGGTGACTTCTGTAGTAAACAGCTATGTCTCTGTATCTTAGGGGCTGTTGTGAGTGAGAGGAGAACAGGCAGTTAATTGTTCTGGCCGCAGTCAATGAGTAGGATTTACACTGATGAGTTGGTTGACCTTTTAAAAGTAAATGATAACTATTTTTTGTCGTATAAGTATTTATACCATTCTTATTTTGTTCATCCCATTTACTCATTCTGAGGAAAATCAAGATGATCTAATAATAATTATAATTAGAAAAGTATATTATATACATGTATATGTAAATATGAAATAGATACATATTATACATATATGATTTTTGAAAAATTGCCCCCGATTCAATGCCGACACAGAGCAATCCTATAGAACAGAGTAGAACTGCCCTGTTGGGTTTCCGAAGCAGAAACAAGGCTGAAATCTTTACAGAAGCAGACTGCCACATCTTTCCCCCCAGGGAGGCTGGTGGGTTTGAACCACCGACCTTATGGTTAGCAGCCTAGCCCTTAATCTTGGCACCACCAGGGCTCCTTATATATAATTAAGAAAGCACACAGACACACACGCACGCACACATATATACACCCCTGCACACAAATATACATGTATTCTTGTGTATGTATCTCCATAAGTTCAAGAACTAGTGTCTCCTAAAGGCTTGTAAAGTTAAGAGAAGTTTAATAAGGTAGAAATCACACTTTCTTTAACTATAATCTTTGAAGGAACGTGTTTAATGTCATTGCAGACCCGCCTTGCCAGACGGAGCTCAGCAATATTCAGAAGCGGCAAGGGGTGAAGATGCTCCTGGGTGAGTAATAGATCTTTTTTCTGAAGGCTTTGTTGCCTACATAAATAATGCCAGGGAAACAGAAACATAAAATCAATATTAATCCAGCAAAGCTGGACTGCACTAAATTTCAGCAACAAAATTTATGAAGTTTTTGAATGCCATTAAACCTACTTTTATTACCTTAACTGTTGAAAGGTATTATGTCTGGTTTATTACCCTGATATAATGTTCGTTTCGAAAGTTATTAAGTAAAAAAGAGATTTAAACAATGCGAAAGTTAAAGCATCAGCAGAAACTTCAATTCTAATTCCATAGTTAACAATTCAAGAATTGATGGCCATATATTTATATGATATTGAGAGCAAATACTTGTAGAGATGAAGCAAAAACATTCCCAGAGTACCTCAGGGAATTGGAACAGACTTTTTAGTGTTTTTCATTTGTACTTTTTAGTAACTTAGTCATTCTGTGCGGGTGTGTGTGTGTAGGAGCCCTGGTGGTGAAGTGATTAAGAGCTCAGGCTACTAACCAAAAGGTCGGCAGTTCGAATCCACCAGGGGCTCCTTGGAAACCCTGTGATACCCTATGAGGGCAGGTCTCCTCTGTCCTGTAGGGTTGCTAGGAGTTGGAATTGACTTGATGGCAATGGATGTTGGTTTTATATGTATGTATATGTTGTATATATACATATATATATTTGTCATTATTGTTGTGTGCTGTCGAGTTGATTCCGACTCATAGTGACCCTATAGGACAGAGCAGAAGTGCCCCGTAGGGTTTCCAAGGCTGTAAATCTCTACGGAAGCAGACTGCAGCATCTTTCTCCTGCAGTGTGGCTGGTGGGTTCAGGCTGCCAGCGTTTTGCTTGGTAGCTTAGCACTTTATCTACTGCACAGCCATATGTAGAAAGATAAACGGTTATTTATAGGTAGGTAGGCAGGCAGGCAAACAGAGAGAGAGATTAGGTGGATAGTCCACATTTCATCCAAAGCCTTGAAGTATTAGAATGTTTGACTATCAACAGTTTACTAAAATATTATGTAAGATTATTTTGTGTTCTTGTAAGTATACAATTTTTACAAAAACTTCTTTATTTTGAATAATTTTAGATTCATAGAAAAGTTGCAATGATACTAGAGTTTTCATATACTCTTCCTCCAGCTTCCCCAAAGTTATCATCTACCAGATAACCATGGTACATTCGTTAAAACTAAGAAATTAATTGCTATACAGTTATTAACGAAACTGTGGACTTTATTTGAATTTCACCAGTTTTTTTTCTGATAGCCTTTTTTTATTTTCAGGATCTAACCTGGTGGTGCAGTGGTTAAGAGCTCAGGCTGCTAACGAAAAGGTTGGCAGTTCAAATCCCCCAGCCACTCCTTGGAAACCCTATGGGGCAGTTCTACTCTGTCCTATAGGGTCGCTATGAGTTGAAATCCACTTGATGGCAGTGGGTTTGGTTCTTGTTTGGTTAATCTGAAATACCACATATGCAAGGTTTTCCATGTGTGTTAATGTCCTTGTGTATTTAGTGACACTTAATTCGATAAAGTTGCTGGATCTGATTAATCTATATTATATTTTGACATGCGACCTTTGCAATTATAATATTGTTTGTTTAGATGATAGTTTTCCTATTACTTGAAAACCCTTAGTTCAGTCACACTGGACAAAATAAAAAAGTCTCATGGTTTGTAATAAAGCAGTTTTAGATGTGAAAAATTACTCTTGATAAAAGCTAAAATGTGTATGTTTTCTCTTAACTCCGTCCCCAGACGCATGGAAATCCTGCATCCATACATCCGTTGGTTTGCTGCCACGCGTCACAGTTTAGCCCCGTGCAATAGGGAAAGCCATTCAGATTCAGCTGGAAAATATTTTAGACTTGATCGAGGCTAATGAGTGACAACATCTATGAAAATTCAGATTTTGATTATTTGTAGTTACACAGACAAATAACATAGTGCTTTTTTCCAGATCACTTTTATTCTTAAAGAGTATAAATGAAAGTCATTATTACAGAGTATTAAATGGCCTAAATATTTCTTCTTATGTGAGCAGGACAATCCAATCATCTGCTACCTTAAAATAGATCAGTTGTTATACAGGAGTAGGGTACCATGTATTCTAATTTGTCAGTTCACTTCACTGCAGCTGTAGCTTTATTCTGAATAGTGCTCGGTTGAACTTCGAAAGTGTTCTAGCGTAAAGGATAAACTGTCTGGCCACAGTAACCATATGTATATCATTTTCATGTTACATATGTCAAATCATAGCATTGTTTTAATATATAGGGATAGTTGAAATGAGTTCTTCTTGTTGCTGGACCTTAAATCTACAGAAGGTGTTCTCAAGTTTTCCATATTGGTGATATTGTGTCTACCTCACTTAAAGACTAATAGTAAATAGATTTCAAATGGATTATAATTTTTAAACTAAATTAATCATTTACACATCAGAATTATCAAACTTTTGAAAAGAGTAAAATGTTGATCTCATATGGTTGCAAGACTAAATGAGATCATTTTGTATTTTAAACATGTATTCATTTGTTTTGGGTTTTTTTTTCTTTCAAAAAAACAATTATAATGTGTCTGATCACTAAGAAAAAAACGGTCAGGAAAGACAAGAAAATTTCCCAGTTTCCTAGAGTTTATATTCTAATGTTGGCCTGTTTGCTGAATACTTTTAAATTACTGATTAAAAATATAGTCTTGACAATGTACCAGGTACTATGTTAGATGTTATGGATATGAAAATGAATGTCTATCTTTCCTGCTACTGTGGGGTTTAAGAGATTTTGTTTAGACAGCAATCAATACCAAGAGATACGTCCTAAATATTCTTAAACATAGAGGATATCACAGTGTAGTGGTGAAAGCATGGAATGACAAAATAGAAATTTTAAAAAATTATATATGTATATTTATTTATATTTCGTCCTTCCATATTTTCACGTATATATGTGGGTGTGTGTATATATATATATATGATGGAAGAAGTATATCAGAAAATATCCTAAGAGAACACTTCATATTTGTGGTCAAGTCAAAGAGGGACGGAAGAAGAGAGATTCTCTTTGAGATAACAGATGTTCAAAAACATGAAAAAGCATCGAATTTCAGGGAAACGGCTTGATTCGGAAGGAGCTTGGAATATAGGGATGGGAAGTTAGGAAAATGAAGATGGGAAGTTGGCAGTGAGCAGACGCTGAAGGACCTGGTACGTCACACTAAGTGGTCTGGATGATTTATTACGGGCTTGGCATTAATAAGAATCCAATTCTGCATTCTATCTCCGAAAATACCACCCTTGTAGAGTGGGAAATGGTAAGAAAGGAAATTTGCTTACCAAAGGAGAAGAATTCATGAAATGGAAGCAGTCCACCATGGTAAGGGACAGCTCCATGACAGCAGTGACGTTGCCTGTTTTGTTCTACATGTATCACTACTGCGTAGCCTGGAATATAGTGGGCAACTCACTATGTGGGGATCTTGGATGAGTTAATGCATCAGTGATGCCAATCGGAAAGGAGTAGAACTGCTTGCATATGTGTGCGTGTGTTTTTCACAGGTCTGTACATCCCACTGTGTGATGAAGATGGGTATTATAAACCAACGCAGTGCCACGGCAGTGTGGGGCAGTGCTGGTGCGTGGACAGATATGGAAATGAAGTCACGGGATCTAGAACGAACGGTGTTGCAGACTGTGGTAAGGAGGAGGGTTACTCATTTAATGATCTCCCAAGCAGAGTATTCCAAAACCCTTTCCTTTGCGCAGATATTTATCCAGAACCTACTTGATGCAAAGACACTACAATACACTTGTGGGTGGACAACATAAAAGACTTTTTCGCAGCATATTAAAAATTTTATAGATAACAGACAGAATTGTACAGTTAGATATTTTCCTACTTCGAGTACAGAAAAGATTTTAGATACCCCCTCTTTTCCCCTCAGGTAAGGCAACCCTTCCCCATCCATTCTACTCCAACTCAGCTAAATCTAGTAAGGGCCAGGTCCCCATAGGACAGCCCCTTTGCTGCGTACCTCTGGAGAACGTGACACAGGAAATATGTAGGCTCACCACCCAAACAAAGACAACACCTTTATAAAGTAAGGGTCTGTACATTGCAGATACATAGCGTGTTTTCTTATGTTTGGCTGAGGACAGTGGAGTCTCTTGTTTGAAAGATGATTATACTTAATACTGTATTCTAATTCTTTTTTATGATTGTACATTTTATGTATATACCTAAAACATAATACAACAAGTCACAGACATTCATTTTACGGTTATACATATAGGATCATGTTTTGCTTCATGTAACATTTTTCACAATACAAGATGCAAGTCTGTATTTTCTGCTGAGGTTTTCGTTCTTGTTGTTGTTGTTGTGACTACAAAAGCCCCTTGACTGTATTTACACACACACCCACAAACGTGCAGAAGCCGAGACTCAACTGATGAAAATGACCAAATCTGAAAACAGATAGACTTACTCAGCCTTGCCTTCTAGGTTTTTATTCTCCTTAATGCATTATGTAAACTGAGATTATATAGGAAAATGTAAGTGGTGAACAATTTCAAGTGATCTCATTCACCGGTTTAATGCCTATGCTATGTTTATTCATTCCATGACATTTTTTATAGCTTTGTTTTGGTTTTCTGACCTGACTTTTGTGATTGGATTTAAGCAGGAAGAAGCCATACTCTATAGCTATAGCTGCCAAATATAGCATGACTTCACATGTAGAGAGCATGTCTTAGAAAATGTGTGCATGCATGTATGCATGCATGCATGTGTGTATGTGTGCATGCATGTAGGTATGTGCATGCATGTAGGTATGTATGTGTGCGTGCATGTAGGTAGGCATGTAATTTAGGAGGCCTTGGGTGGCGCAAATGGTTAAGCACTCAACTACTAACTGAAAGGCTATAGTTCGAACCCACCCAGAGGCCCTTTGGAAGACAGGCCTGGCTGTCTGCTTCCAAAAGTTCGCAGACTTTAAAACCCGGTGGAGCAGTTCTCCTCTGCACACGGGGCTTCTACGAGTCAGAATCGACTTGACAACACCAGCAACAACAACAAATAGGTCGTTTAAATTGATTTCATTATTGATTATTTCAATGACCAGTGACAGCAGTGATAAAGAATTTAATTTTTTATTGTAAATGGAAGTTATATACACATGAATTTACAATACTTTTACATAAATAATGTGAGCCTTCTATATTTGTTTGCCAAATTAGCATAGCATGCTTACAAAAAGACGTCCCCGGGGAGGGAGTGGTTGGCAAACAAACGTTGAAGGCGTGTGTTATTTCAGAAAAAATACGGTAACAAGTGCCCAGGGGGACTGTTTCGGGAACATAGGCTGTTATGAGTTATCTTAGCATGCCTGATTATTAAGAAACATGCCTAAAGTTGGAGAACAGAAATAACATTTTGCTTAAATATGTCAATGTGATTTATTATGAGATGAATAAGTTTATAAACATTGAATTACATTGATGACTTTCTTATAATTAGCTACCACAGAATTTCAAGACGCAACTATTAGAAAGAGTGGAAAATAAACACATGCAGTTAGACAGGTCGAAACATAAACACAGGTTGAGATAAATGCGTATCGTGGTCTCTAGGAACATCAGTGGTTTTAAAAATATTGACTAGCTGTATTAATGTTCTATCAACGTAATAAATTACCAACCACTTAGTCATTTAACTGATACAAATGTTCCATTTTACAGTTCCATATATCAGAGCCCAAAGCAGGTCTCACTGAGCTAAAAATGAAGGTGTCAGCAGGCCTCGTTCCCTCCAGAGACCCTAAAGTGGACTCCATTTCCTTTCTGTTTGCACCTTCCAGAGGCCATGTGCATTCCTTGGTCTATGACTCCTTGAGTCCATCTTTAAAGCCTTCAGCATTGCATCCTTCTGACAGTTTTTCTGTAGTCATATTTCCCTCTGATACAATCTGGGAAAGATTCTCCGATTGAAAGGGGCCCTGTAATTATACTGAGCCATCTATATAATCCAGGATAAACACCCAATCTAAAGGTTCTTAACGCAATCACATCTACAAAGTCCCTTTTGCCAGGGACATGTGGACATGTCTGTGAGACAATTATTCTGCCTACCATACTAGTAATAGGATTTTTAATCCTTTGTATGATTCAGAACGAAGCCTGACATGAGTTTCTATAATAATTGGGCTGAGCTCAATATGACTGGACAGGGAATCTTACCTATCCCATCTCGGTGATAATTCTGCTTATTAGCATATGACAGTTTAACAAATGAGAACAGACCTTTCCTTATCTTTAAGTTAGCTAAAACGCATAGTAAAATTTTATTAATTTCATCAATTTTCGTCAGACTTTATGTCTCTCTAGTACCTATCCCACTAACTCAACAATGAAGGTAATGTTTCCTTTTTTTAGCTATAGATTTCGAGATCTCTGGGGATTTTGCAAGTGGAGATTTCCATGAATGGACTGATGATGAGGATGAAGAACACGACATTATGAATGACGAAGATGAAATTAAAGACGATGATGAAGATGAAGGGGATGATGATGATGGTGGTGATGACCAGGATGGATATATTTGATTGGTGGAAGCTGAGATGAATAAATACTACATTTCTAATATTTACAAAGTGATAGCTTATTGAGAATTACCTTCTTGCCCAAAATACAGTGGTTCTAAACCTCACGTATATTTTGGATAATTATTTCAAATATTGCAGCTAAAGTCATAGAACTTTATGTTTGAATAAGAATCATTTACTTGGAGTTTTTTTATGGCTTATAGAAAAAGAAAACACGTATTGAGTTCAGGCAGAAAAAAAAGTTACGAAGAGCTATTAACAAACAAATTTTCATAAGAACTTTTTTTAGATCCTCCACAAGCAATGATAATCCATTTCTTGGACTGTATGTATTATTTTATTGAGAGATATTCTAAGTTAAATTTACATTAACTTATTAGTGACCTGGAGCCCTGGTGGCGCAGTGATTAAGCATTTGGCTGCTAACCAAAAGATCGGCTGTTTGAATCCACCAGCTGCTCCTTGGAAACCCTATGGGACAGTTCTACTCTGTCATGTAGGGTCATTATGAGTTGGAATAGACTCAAAGGCAGCAGATTTGGTGTTTTGGTATTAGTGACCTGGGCCCTAAGGGTTTTATAAAATTATGCATGACCTGAATTGCAATTCCAAGGCGGCATCTCGCAAACCTAGAGTCAGAGGTGAGTGAGGGAAATACCACGTGGTAGGAAACCCAGAGTGACCGTTTGGACCCTCCATTGTGTTTCCATTGATGGCAATGCTCTCCATTATGAAATTAGTCTGGATATGATAGGGTATTTTACAAAAAGGAACGTATGAAAAAACCATGGTTTCTGAAAGTTAAGATCTCTGCTGTCCTTTCAAATTTTTGTTTTAATTTGAATGGCAGTCTCGTGTAGATTCTGTTTTATTTTTAAGTAGCATGACTTCCGTACATTTCTAGGTTTCTTTGTCTTTCTGACCAGCATTTTACGGTGCCGAATTTAAAGGAGGAAAACAAATAGAAAGATTTATTTTAATCATATTTTCACATACCAGTAAAAATGTCGCTTGCCCCAAGTTTAACTTTAAAAATCTGAATTCTCATTATTTCCTATTTTAGATAACAGTTTCATTTACCATTAGAATTATGACATTTTGTTACTAGTGCCGAAACTTAAAGAAAGTATTGTATGGTGCCTTGCAAAATAGAAATAGAAAGGTTTTAGCATGCATACCAATATAGGATATTAGGCGATATGTAAGCATACCTAATTACCAAATTAATGCAAGTGTAGGTACTGCTGCTGGAATGAAGAAAATGGACTATGTTTCTTTCTTTTATTTTTCCTATTGTTACATAATTGCCATGTGGGCTTGTTTATGATTATTGTGTAGAGTAGCATTTAAGATTCAACTGTAGCAAGAATTAATTTAATTGTTGTATTTGAGTTAGCATGTTAATTAATCGTGTAAACATTTTGGCACACCATCACTTTACGTATATCAGACCTATGGTTTTGTGCCCATAATAAAAAGGGAAAAACCTGTTGAATGTTACACATTGATATCTTTAATTTCAACAGTGGGTCAGCTGGTTTCCCAATATACAATTCACTGAAAGCAAAACAGATACTTTCCGTTTGATTTATACACACTAAATAAAAACATTAATGTTGACCTTATGTAATATTTAAAGTATAATGCATTTTCTTTTTTACTGTTTATGTATAGTTTACAAAATAAAGAATCTCATAACCAACTTAAACTGTTCCTTAATGATTTTCTTGTGTGCGGTATAATGGATAACTTTTTGTGGCCTTTTGGGCCATGGTATTGTAATTCCCACCCAGCTGATTGGGGGTACTGTGCAGATTGTATAATTATAGGCCACCAAGGGGATTAGTCAGCTTTGCCATCCTGCTGGGCTTGAAATAAGCCACCCCAGAGGCGGGAAAGAGAGGACCCCACCACCACCAAGGAAGAACATCCAGGAGCAGAGAATAAGTCCTTTGGACCTGGTATCCCTGCTCTGAGAAGCTCCTAGAAACAGGAGACCAAGAGAGAGAGAGCTGTAACCCTTAAGACAGTGAGAAGCTGTGGCAGGAGAGACTCGCAGGAGTTGGTGCAGGGGCTTCCCTGCCCACAGACAGAGAAAGCTGAGTGCCTTTGGGCAGAGACTGGGCCAGGGAGAGGCGGGCCTGTGACCATGGCTGGGAAGAGGCTGTCCTGATGGAAGAACTGTATCTTGAGCATTCTTCAACCTGAATTGTAACCTGTTTCTTCCCTAATAAACCCCATAACTGTGAGTATAGTCTGTGAGTTCTGTGTGGCCATTGCAGTGAATTATCGTGCCCAGCAGAGAAGTAGAGAGTGCCGTGGGAGGGACGGTTGGTGTCAGAATCAGTAAAGATGGTGGAGAGAGTGACCTCTGCCTCATGGGAGTCAGTCCTGGGCTGCTGGTCTTGATTCTCCTTTCCCCTTGTGAAGTTAGAGGACGTCAGACACCACCCTCATGCCATTTTTACATAGGGTATAGATAGTAGCATGATTTCCTGATTTTTAAAATGGTTCCTTCACAAACTAAGGAAATTGTTTTGAAAATTTTGAACTTCAAACTTAGAGCTCCTGGCATGTAAATATTGGTTTTCTAGACACGTTAAAAATGTTTTTGTTTGTTGCTTTATTTTTTTTCCATTTGTCATAATGTTACAAAGTAGATCATTTTCTTCAGTGACAGTAGTATATTCCAACCCGTTTTTGTACTGTCATATTAACATACCTTATTTGATTTTTATAGTAACAGTATTTTTGAAGAGTGATAGGATAATCTTATTTATTTATCAAATTTATGGAAATCATAAAATATAACTTTTAAATTGCTTGGCAAAAACAAAACAGACCAATTCTATATAGAGATTTAGCAAATGAGGTTAAAATAACAGATACAGTGGTCTGGAAATTAAGTTACTTTTAAAAAGGTGTCAACCTTCATACTCCCAAGAAAGCAACCAGTTCAACAGCAAATATAAAATTGAAAAGACTAGCATTATTACACTTTCTATGAAGTATCAGTTTGTATATAATATATATTTGTGTGTATGTATATAAATATACTACAGGCCGTTCCCAGCTTATGAATGAGATCCGTTCCTAAGTCTGTCTGTAAGTCAAATACGTAGGTAAATCAGAAGAGATACATAGATTCTTATTTAGTGTCAGTCAAATGTTTCTTAGTATATAGTATATCTTGTATCTTTATATGCATATGAAACACTTAAGAAACACTTCCAAACCACAGTGTTTTCGTGAGCATCACAAAGTAGTGTGTGCATTCGTTATTACGAACCGTTTTATTTAACTCAAAAAGTTTAATATAATAGGCTTTATAGCAGTCTGTCCTTAAGTACGAGTTGTCCGTAAGTCGTATGTTCATAATCCAGGGAATGCCTACATATATAATGTGTATTAGATCCCTTTATCATCATTTAATGCATTCTGAATATTTGGATTCAACACAATTTTACTTGTTCATTTATTCTCAAAATATTAAACATCAAGGACCTACTATAAACCAGGCACCTTAGACACTGGAAATTTAGCAGTAAACAAAATCATCATGGAACGAATATTCTAGTGTGGAAGACACACAGTAAAGAGGAAAATTAATTGCAATATGTAGGATGTTATGTAGTTATAAATACAAATTAAAAATAGTGCAGAAAAAGGCGATGGTAAGTGTTCTGGGGCAGGTTGAAATGTTGAGTGCTGTAGCCCAGGTGGCATGTTAGGAAATGTCCTTTTGGAGTGAGGGAGCAAGGCTTGAAGAGCTCTGTGGGACGCGCGTTCCAGGAAGAACTAAGACTCTAGAGAGGGAGCGAGCCTGCCCGTTAGAGGAACATCCGGGGACACCGAGTCTGAGATGCTAGAAGTAATAGCGATGCATGTCTGTTTCTGTCTCTGTCACTTTTTACTCTCTTTATCTATCTCTCTCTCCATCTATCTACGACTCTACTTATCTTTTATTTAAAAATTTACCCCAAACACAATGTAGGCATTAGCTATATACAGTACATCCATCATCCTTCCTGGGGCAAGACAATTTCCAGTAGTCTTTTTAAATAGTATTTTCTCTCCTTAATTATGTATGAATTTCTGCCAGCTTTGTACTGTCCAAGGTCTCTTTGACTTATTTTTCTATAAAACAAACCAAACCTGTTGCCAGAGAGTTGATTCTGACTGACAGCGACCCTATAGGACGGAGCAGAACTGCCCGCTGGGGATTCCAAGCAGTGGCTGGTGGGTTCGAACTGCTGACCTTTTGGTTAGCAGACGCGCTCTTAACCACTTCGCCACCAGGCTTCCAATTTTTCTATATGCCTCCTTAAAAGCTTGGCAACTATAATTTAGAAAAATCGTAAATTTTCAAATATATTTTAAAAAGACAAAGTAAACAGTTGTAGGGATTTCATAAACGTACACTCCACCACATCAGTATTCAATTTTTTAAAATACATCCTTGGGGAATTTATTCTTAATGTACGGTAATTTCCACTGGCCGTTAAACCAACACATATATGCATACCTGGTCTATATAGTCGCCAAAGAATATTACTCTTTTTTTTTTTTACCATCAAGTATTTAAAGTTGGTTAGCACCAGACTGCTTACTGAAGTTTTCGATATATGTTGGCGAAATTGCCTTCTCTTTTTAGAGTTCTATTCACATTCATTCAAACGAATAATCCAGTTTATAATACCATCATGTCTTAAACAGGGTTATATGGTACTGACATTGTCAGGTTATTGTGATGACAAAATGCATTAAAATGTGATGTCTGGTACATAGGAAATACCAAATAAGCGCAATTGTGATCATAATGTACGGGGGCAGGGCATACCACAATTATATCAAAAAATGAATACATGAATTCCAAACCAAAATTTCTTATTGTGTTCGTTTTCCCAAATATTTCTTCATTTTTGAATAGCTAATTATCAAGTGTATTATTAACTAATATCTGTGTACATTTACTATATGTAGCACACAGTAAGCTAGGAGGTGGTATGATTTTCATTTTTAATATTACAAAGTATCACAGAAAATACTAGACCTCCCCATACCCAGTTCTTCTCTTTTTCCTGGCATAGGAGATATCTTGCTTGTCTCCTTAACAGTCAGGTTGGAGCAACGTGACTGCTTTGGCCGAAGAACCCTGAGTAGCAGTAATGAGTGTGGTACTTGACAGGGAAGGTGTCATAACCATTAGTTTTAGACACAGTTGAGATTGAAAAGTGATATAGCTCATATACAGCTTTGACTTTAAGCTACGTCTCCCAATCCCACTGAGAATTTCACTGACAATCCTACTAGAGCATCTAACACCAAACACATCAGCTGTTACAAATAAAAGTATGTTGTTGTTCTTAGGTGTGTCCAGTCGGTCCCAACTCATAGGACCCCGTGCACAACGGAACGAAACCCTGCCCAGTCCCGCGCCACCCTCACAATCGTTGCTATGTTTGAGCCCATTGTTGCAGCCACTGTGTCAATCCATCTCATTGAGGGTCTTCCTCTTTTTCACTGACCCTCTATCTTAACAAGCCTGATGTCCATCTCCAGGGACTGGTCCCTCCTGATGACATGTTCAAAGTAAGTGAGACAAAGTCTCACCATCCTCACTTCTAAGGAGACTTTGGCTGTACTTCTTCCAAAACAGGTTTGTTCATTCTTCTGGCAGTCCACGGTATAGTCAGTGTTCTTCGCCAACACCATAATTCAAAGGCATCAATTCTTCTTCAATCTTCCTTATTTATTGTACAAAATAAAAGTATGATGGTTATTTAAAAAACAAACAAAAACCATGAACCCTACAGACTGGTTTCCAAGGTTGACTCTTGGCTCTGTGTGGCTTGAATCCTGGCTGTGTGACTTTGGGCAAGTCACTTAATCTCTCTGTGACTCAGTTTTCTTATCAGTGGAATAGGTGTGATACTAATCCCCACCTAATACATTTGTGTCTCAGTGGTTAAGCACTCGGCTGCAAACTCAGAAGTCAGCGGCTCAAGCCTACCAGTCGCTCTGCAGAAGAAAGATGTGGCAGTCTGCTTCTATAAAAATGACAGCCTTGAAAACCCTATGGCAGTTCTACTCTGCCCTACAAGGGTCGCTATGAGTTGGAATTGACTTGATGGCAGTGGGTTTTAATAGCGTTGTAGAGGAGGATTATAAAGCTTAGTATGTGTATAAGCACTTAGAACAACACCTAGCACTCAGCATGGAAGTATAGCTTTTATTAAGAGGAGAAGGGAAAAGTACAATCGATACAGGAGCCACTATCTTTTGATCAGTCACCTTTTTGCTTTAAGATGAGAATACAGATATTGTTATTCTGGTGTTCTGTATTAGGAAATCTCTAGCTCAGAAAAATTCAGTGACCTCTGGAAGTCACCCAGGACAGCAGTGTAGAGGCTAAGGCACAAGCTCAGGCAGCCCAAGCTCAATACAATCCAATATTAACTTGACTTTGATCTCTCCTAACCGTTCTTTCTTAAAAGGTGCTTTCTATTTGAGGACTAATCTTTTCAAAACATTGATTATCCACAGTTTAAGATGTCCTATCCAAAAGAGGGGTTATTTACAGAAATTTCTTAATATAGTTTTCCCAGAATTGTAATTTTCAAGGTGTCTTTTTAATTGGCATGTTAAATAGTGCCATGTTCCATTGATTTTTTAGCCCCTTGGAGGAAGATTTATAAGTGCCAGAGTTCAAATAAAAGCAATAATTAAATATTATAAATCTGTTTTAGAGCTTAGCATAGGTTGGAGTAAAATATTTTAAAAAATAACTTAGAATTTGTTTGGGGAAGAAAAAAATAAAAGTGGGAATTGAGAAGAATGAAGAGCACAATTTGGCATTTCTCAAATTATCTCAAATAGAGTGTAAATATGTGACATGAATCATTTTACATTTTTCTAAAATTAGAAAATTCTTATTTTCTCATTGAAATATTAGTGTGAAAATAGGCCATTATTGACAGACTATTTCTTAGTTTAATTTAATCAGATATTGTTCGTCCTGATCTGACATGCAAATATTTAACACTTTTCTGATTTAGAATAATGTGTTCCAGGTGCTTATCATTTCCACTCAAAACAACAGATACTTTTTCAGAACTAATTTGACCACCTGGAGAAAGACATATAAATGATGACGGGAAATGTCATTTACTATAAAAATTTTTGTGGGGAAAGTAACATAAAAAATTCTAATTCAAGCCTCACTTTCTTCTTATAAAATAGAATGACAACAAGATAAGTCATATGTATATTTGCCAAAACCCCAAATCATTGTGTCTCAGGATTGGTACAGTAAGTCATGTGAAGCATGGACTGCTGAGAGTAGTATTTGGTATCAGGAGCAATATCATGATTACATGATTCCTGAACGCCTATGTAAATGAATAATTTCTTTTTTATAAGGATCAGCACAAAGCTGGTTCCTAGGAGTGAAGGTTAAAGATGTCGCAAATGTCCGACTCTTCCAAATCGCTGTCCCACTCCATCGTCTCTAACATTAACTACTCCTCCTCCCCTCAGTACTTTCCCTCTTGTCTTTGGGTTTCATAATTCGCTGCAATGTCTCACAGTTCTCACGAACTGTATGAAGGAAATGGCTCACATGGCTGGCAAGTTCCAAACCCGTGGGTCAGGTGTAGACTTCTCCCGACAAGCGTTGCTGCCAGGGCTGTTGAATGCAAACTGGCAGGTCAGACCACAGGCTGCTAGCTCACAAGTCTGCAGAAGCTGGTGAATCAGGTCAGACGATAGGCCACCAGCCTGTGGGGCTGCAGAAGTCAGCCAATCCCAGAATTGGCAGATCAGATGGCGGGCATCTGGCTCAAGTCCCAAGAACCAGAGGTCAGACAATGACGAACCAGAGCAGGATCTAGATGCAGAGAGAGAGCGAGCCCCATCAGGGCATCCACATGTATACCTTGGATGCAGACTGCACCCTAGGGAAGGACATAACTTGAGTAAGGGTGGGACTTGAGTCACACCCTCCAGCAAAGCTGTGACTCAAGATACACCTCCCACCAATCCTGCCTCATTAACATGTAGAGGTTAGAATTTACAACATATAAAATAGAGGACAACCGTACAATACTGGAAATCATGGCCTAGCCAAGCTGACACACAACCCCAACCCTCACAGGTTCCATATACCTAATTTGCATAGTCCCACCCAATCGTTGTGTGAGTCACAAAGACCATGGCTAGAAGGGCCATAGTAAGTAAACCCCTTGCACTGCAGGCCACCCCCTGACTCTTCTAGCCATTGACCCTTTCATATTTGAAGGATTAACTTCCCTCCTCCAATCATTTACCAGTCCAAAGGAGTCATTAACAATTAGTCCTTCAGGAGGGCAAAGAGTCCTCAGGTGAGGTTACTCAGGTACCAGCCATTCACATCTGCTGCAGATATCCATCTGATCCGGTCGGCTTCTCAAAAGTCATCTCAGCTTTACTCCTTCTGGTATCTGATAAAATTTAACTGAGAGAAGATTATTCCCTTGCTCTGAGCCTCAAGAGGTATCAGCATAGCAAAACCTTTAAGGGACTTTAGGTCCAGCCACCGTACTTGAGTCAAGAAGTGCCTCCCTTTTAGTCCACTCTTTGATACTTGCAGCTTCTACAATTACAGTTTTCACAATCACAATTAACCCTCTTAACAATCAACACTCACAAATGAGTCATATAATCCTATCAGCATCTTCCCTCCACCTCAAAAAACCCATCAGGAAAAGAAGAAACTATTTATTCAGTAGGGATCATCCCTTGTCCCCCTCATTCTGAGTGTAAGCACACCCACCAAATGCATAAGCCAGCCACATCATGCTTTTATCTCCCTCCATTTTAGATAGCCAATGTTTAAATTGCCTGTCCCTATCAAATCAGTACTCTGAGGAGACAAGCATGTTCTTTGGTCTTGAAGAATCTTCTGTACCAGTTGGAACTGTGAGCATCTGCATCCATAAGCAAAGTCCAGTCCAGAGCAAGCCATCAAATTGCAGCAATTTATGTCAGCTCACAGTGTCAAACTTCTTTCTCTTCATTCAGTCAAGTTCTGGTCAGCTCATCCCTAGCCATCCAAGCTAGGTCACAATGGGTAGCCCCTTCTCTCTCTCTCATCCCTACCTTCCTTGGGCTAGGTCAGTGGGCTCCACCCATAAACTCAGGGGTGCACACAACTCTCTGTACTTCTCAGCAGCCAACCCTTCCTCTTTCTCTCATCCCTAGCCCCTGTGGGCTAGGTGCCAGTGGAACAAGTCCAAACTCAGCCCATCTCTTCATTGCTTCAGTTCCCCCACTTCCACACATTGAGTGGACCCAGGTGGTTACCACAAGCGAGCATATCAGGCTGTCTACTCGCTGGCTCACTCTAACTGCCAGCCTGGAAGGGGGTTCCTTCTGATGGGCACTGACTTTTCCTGCTTCAGTGCACTCAAAGGCAAACTGTTTGCTGGAAATTCAAAAAGCAGAACAGTCACTTTTTTTTTCCTGCAAGTTCTTCCTTCAAATGCAAATCTTCTGTTATCTCAGCAGTGCTAGGTGTTGCTGCATGTCTTTTCAAATGCAAAATTGCTGGCTGGTGCTCACATTTTCAACTTAAGGCCTCATACTCTATACAACCCATACTCTACATACTCTGCTGCATTCAAACCAACAGCCTGTGTTTCATTTGGGCAAATTCTAGTTCCCCTTTTTGCATATCCAATCAAGTATTGGATGAAGGTGGAGTTATATTTTCTCTGCAATATATAACACCCAATATTCGTTTCTATCATTCATTTAGGTCTGCTTTATAACACCAGGTAGGAGAAATATTCAATATCCATAGTGCATTCAAAGAAACACATAACCCTTTTTAAACATCCCAATTTCATCTTTTCCACCCCTTGCCTATTTTCCCATTCATGAGCATATGGCCTTGGGCCTCTGGTTGGGTGGAAGGAGAAGACCCTGGCCCCCTACAATGATCTTGCTTATCTGGCTTGGCTTTTGCCCCAGGCCACTCCAGCTGCAGCATAACTTTCCTTTCTGCCATTACAGGTAACAAAAAGTAAACCATCTAACAATCAATAGTTTCACTTCCCAAGCCCCTTGGTTCTTTTTCTTACAAAGTCCCATGCTTCCATGAGTCTAGAACCATATCAAAGAATCCTGCTTCTGACATCAACCATAAAAATGGTATACGGGTGGTGTCTGACCTCCTCTAGCTTCACAAGGTGGAAGGAGAATCAAGATCAACAGCCCAAGTCTCATTCCTATGAGGCAGAGGTCCGACATGCCTCCTTTCTCCATCTTTACCAATTCTGACACCAACCGTCCCTCCCATGGCACTCTCTACTTCTCTGCTGGGGTCAATAATTTATTGCAACAGCCACACAGAACTCAGAGACAATACTCAGGGTTATGAGGTTTATTAAGGAAATAACAGGTTATAATTCAGGTTGAAGAATGCTGAGTATACAGTTCTTCTATCAGGACAGCCTCTTCTCAGCTGTGCCCGCAGGCACACCTCCCTCTGGACCCTTGGCTTCTGCCCTGTGGGAAAGTGTTACAAAGCTTTTTAAGCTCTGCCAGTAAGTGCCCCAAGGTATCCCACTCTACCAGTAAGACTCAGCCCAAGGGCACTCAGCTCTAGCTCTATGGGTAGACAAGCTTAGCTCCACCAAGCACCCAGAGGCACCCTACTCTGCCAGCAAGCCTCCTGCCCAAAGGCACTCAGCTTTCTTGCTCCTTGGGCCGGGAGGCCCACCATGCCTTCTCCTGCCTGTCTCTCCAGCTGCCGTTTCTCTGCCACTGCTTCTCAGCATCTTCAGTGTTACAGTTCTCCCTCAGTCTCCTGGTTCTAGATGCTTCTCATCACAGTGATCCTAGGTCCAAAGGGTATGCTCTGCTCTCAGTTCTTCTTCCTTAGCAGTGGCGAGATCCTCTCCTTCCCACCTCTGGGATGGCTCAGTTTAATTAGCCTGTTGTTGTTGTTCGGTGCCGTTGAGTCAGTTCCAACGCATAGCAATCCCACGTACAACAGAACAAAACACTGCCTGGTCCGGCGCCATCCTCACAGTCATAGTTATGTTTCAGCCCATTGTTGCAGCCACGCGTCAACCCAACTTGTGGAGGGTCTCCCTTTTTTATCACTGACCCTCCACTTTACCAAGCATGCTGTCCTTCTCCAGGGACTGATCCCTCCAGATAACATGTCCAGAGTATGTGAGACATAGTCTCACCTTTCTTGCTTCTAAGGAGCATTCTGGCTGTACTTCTCCCAAGATAGATTTGTTTGTTCTTTTGGCAGCCCATGGTATATTCAATATTGTTTGCTAACACCACAATTCAATTCAATTCTTCTTCAGTCTTCCTTATTCATTGTCCAGCTTTCTCATGCCTATGAGGCTATTGAAAACCCCATGGCTTGGGTCTTCAAAGTGATGTCTTTGCTTTTTAACACTTTAAAGAGGTCTTTTGCAGCAGATTTGCCTGACGTATGTATTTAGCATTCACCTTTTTAATTATTCCAGGGCCTTCAGGTATTTCTAACTCGAGTCACTCATACTCCTAGACAGATAATAATAAGCATCCCACTTGTCTTAGAAAGGGAGGAAAGCTAGCCAGTTACCCAGCATCCAAGTTCAAAACAGCTTTGTGACTGGAATGGATACCTATCTCTTTCTTGTCAGCAAGCTTATTGTTTTGCAGAAGCTCTCTCTCTCTCTCTTTTTTTCTTTTTACCAGATATAGGAATTAATTTTCAATTATGTTTTAATCCTATCTTATGAAGAAAATTGAATGTCATTAAAAAAAAAGACCATAAATTTGGAGTGTCAAGAAAACTTTGGCAAATATCCCTCAAGAATGTTGAGTGATCATCAAACTACTGCTGATAATTTCCAGTTGTGTTTATAATTATCCCTAATAGGAAGTGACTTCATGACTGATTTTAGCTAGATAATAACCTATTCTCTAGAGTGATTATGGGGACAGTTGTGCCAGAATCTGGTCTAGAATCTTGCAAGATGAAAGCACAATTAATGTAACAACTCAATTGTGTTCTCCCCTAGGGGCAGAAACCTGAGCCTCTTTAATATCATGTCTTATCAGCAAAAACAACTCCATTCTGCCCATGTAGTGCCTCAGGCAGGCTAATTTTAGCCTTGGACTTTGATGGGACTCACTCAAAGATCTGTTCATTTAAAATATGGACTAATTGCTGGGTCATGTGGTAGTCCTATCTTTAGTTTTCTGAGGATCCACCACACTGTTTTCCACAATGACTGTGCCATTTTGCATTCCTACCAGCAATGGATAAGGGTTCCAATTTCCCCAATTCCTTGCCAACATTTGTTTTGTTTTGTTTTTAATCTTAGCCATCCTAGTGGGAGTGAAATCGTATCTTATCATGGTTTTGATTTGTAGCTCTCTGATGGCTAGTGATGCTGAGCATCTTTTTATGTGTTTGGTGGCCATTTGAATGTCCTCTTTGGTGAAATGGCTATTCAAGTCTGTCTTAGGCTGGGTTCTCTAGAGAAGCAAAACCAGTAAAGTGTATAAATACATATACATAGAGAGAGAGATTTATATCAAGGAAAAGGCTCACTCAGTTTTCAGAGGCTGTAAAGTCTAAAGTCCGTGGGTCAGGAAAGAGGCTTCTCCTGACTCACATGGCTGCAGGGGCTGTCGAACCCCAAATCAGCAGGCCAGAGAACAACGCTGTTGCTCACAAGTTGTGAAGATCGACGAATCTCAAGATTGGCAGGCAAGACCATAGGTGAGCTCAAGTCCCAAGAACTGGAGATTAGATGAACAAGAACCAGTTGCAGGATCCAAAACAAGCAAAAGCCCTGGCAAGGAGAGCAAGAGGGCTTGGGTGGCAGAGGGCAGAGAGATGAAGGCTGAGGAGGCGGTGAGCCGCCACAGGCCCCGTCTGCATTGGTACCACTCACAGAAGATCCCATCATGAGGGTGATGGCATATCAAATCTCAACAGGGAAGTGATCACAACATTATACAACTGCCAAAACACTGAGAATCATGGCCCAGCCAAGTTGACACACAATCTTAACCATCACAAAGTCCTTTGCCCATTTTATGATTGGTTTATTCCTCTTTTTGTTGTTAAGTTGTCAAAGTTTTACAGGTATATATCTAAGTATATACCCAAAAGACTTGAAAGCAAGACTCACAAAGAGACTTGTATATCAATGTTCATTGCAGCACTATTCACAATAGCTAAAAGGTGGGAAAAAAAACAAAATATCTATCAACAGATGAATGGATAAACAAAGTGTGGTACATACATATAATGGAACATTACTCAGCCAGTAGGAGAAATGAAGTCTTGATACATGCTACAGTATGGAAGGAGCTTTAGGACATTATGTTGAGCGAAATAAGCAAATCACAAAAGGACAAATATTGTATGAACTCACTTACTTAAAAAGACAAGAGAAAGCAAATGTATAGACACCAAATTTTATTAATGGTTGCCAGAAACGGGAGGGAGGGGAAAAGAGGAATTAACAATGGTGAAAAAATTGCACCGATTAAGGGTATTGCACAGCTGATTATTGTAATTGCTGTCAATAAGTTGTACACCTATAAAAAGTTGAATTGACAAAAGGTGTGTGATATATAATTTACAATGACAAAAAGGAGTAGCTGCTGAGGCTGATTATGTACAAACACCTCATGGGATTTGGTTCCTTGGTTTGGAGGTTTGGGGTCATGGTTTCAAGGGACATCCCAGTTAACTGCCCTAATAATGTGTTTAGTGTTTCTGTTCTACCTCCTAGTTCATTGTGTAGTGTCTGGGTTTTTAAAAGTTTACAAGTGGCCATCCAAGGCACAACAATTGGTCTCTACTCACCTGGAGCAACAGAGAAAGAAAGAGAGTCAGGAATAGGAGGAGGATATGGAATGTGTGACTAATTGCCTCCATGAACAACTGCCTCCTTTGCCATGAGACCAGAACTGGATGGTGCCTGGCTACCATTACTGAACACTTTGATCAAAGATTCCATAGAATAATCCTGACAAAAAGAGAGAAAATACAGAACAGAATTTCAAATTCTCATGGACTGTAGACTTTCCGGAGCCATGAAGGGTGGATGAACCCCTGAAACTATTGCCCTGAGATAATCTTTAAACCTTAAACCAAAAATATACCCTAAAGTCATTTTAAACCAAACAATAGTTTATCTTAACTTGTAAAAAAGGTCTCCCCTGAGCATTATGATCTTTTAAGGACTTTCTATATGGGATCAAATTGACAACAGCCACTGAAAAGATTAGATAGGAACCTTAGGGGGCAGTGAGTTTATCTTAATGAGGGAGGAACAACTCAGAAAACGAGGATGAGGATGGTTGTAGAATTTGAAGAATGCAATCAATGTCACTATATTGTACATGTAGAAACTGTTGAATTGGTGTATGTTTTGCTGTATATCTTCTCAACGACAAGATAAATAAAATTTAGAAAAAAAATATGGTATAAGGAGAACTGTTAAGCACATATGTCACAGTCTTTATTATAATTCTTCATGTGGAGGGAAAAAATGACAAATAATAGAGTCCAAAATGTAAATTAAATGTATCTAATAAATATTATATGCTATTACAGTAGTAGCCAGTTAGAAATAAAACATCTCTGATAATCCCTTTCAAAGCGGAATTCCTAGGGCATTATTTATACGTGCATTATTATTGATGTGACTTTCCCCTGAGTTTATAATGCCCCGTGCCATCTTTGTGCTTCCCATGTCCTTTTCTCCTTTTTCTTACTTTTCAGGAGGTGAAAGGACAAATAAAATCAGTTAAAATGCTTGTCATTCCACTTTACACTTGTCAGGGCCCAAACAAGAAGATGTTAATAGATATAATTAATCTCGGAAAATTATACTGGATTTCCATTATCCTTCTAATCTGTGTACCTCATTAGCATATATATTTAAACAGGTGGGCATCATAAATGAAACTCTCTGTGAAGAATACATGCTATTAAACAGTGAATCTTGTTGGGGAGAAAAATTGCAAGGGTTTCAGGAAATAGTGACAACCCTTAAGCAGGAAGAAAAATAGACTGAGTATCTGGGGCCAGAGATAAGCAACAAAGGAAAGTATGTGTTGAGGTTTGAGTCAGAAAAGCTTGTCGTCTGGACTCAACAGAAGAACTCATGCAGTACTCAACGGTTAGTAAAATTAATGAATAAAGTCAATCTTGTGATTAAATTACAGTGTTTATGGGCCTCCTAATTTTTTCCTTTTCAGCATTAGCCAAAAATATTGCCCTAGCCACCCCCCAGAAAAAAAGTTTCCTGGGTGGTGCAAATGCTTAAGTATTTAGCTACTAACCAAAATGGCAGTGGTTGGTACCCACCCGGAGGTGCCTGGGAAGACAGGCCTGGTGATCTGCTTCCCTAAGATCACAGCCTTGAAAACCCTATGGAGCAGTTCTATTCTGCACACATGGGGTCGCCATGAATCAGGAATTGACTTGAAGACAACCCACAACAACCTCCCAAAAGGGGGGAAAAAAACACAGAAAAACATCACTTTCTTCCTGTGTGTTTTCTGCCAATAGCATATCTCTATCCTGGTGTTCACTCTGTGATGCTAGACACAAGTCAGTACTAACAGAATGGTGAAAATCTATTCTTAAATTCGTCACCAGTGCATGATTTGCCAATACTACATAGCAATGTGTTAGATAGTTCATAGTTCTTTGGGGTTGCTGACCAGATGAGGCCTTGACTTCAGAAGTCCAGTAACTTCAGTAATTCCTTTGCCTTTCCTTTCTTTGGCAGGCAAGATTAACCTGCTTCAGAGAGTATACATTCTTAAAGCCTCCTTGTGGATATTTATACCCAGCAGCAAAATAATTGATTGTTCTATGTCATGCTGTCTCAGCTTCTATTGCAAATGCTGATTCAGTCATTCCCTTCAAATGTCAGCTATCTCAGAAATGGCTCCAGGTTGACATACTTCCCCCTCATTTGTATATACTCTTTTTCCTACTCTTTCTCCTTCTCCTCTTCTTCCAAAGCGTTAGAGAATACGGTCAGTTTCCAAAGCACAAATACACAGGCACACACACACATGCACAAACAAGCAAATATACACACACGTACTGCTTCCTGCATCCACACACACTTAAGAGAAAGACAATACTCAAGTATTATTTTTATATAATCAGAGAATTTACTTTTGAAACATTTTGAAGTTCTCATTCTTCTTTTCAAAGCATGTATAGTGAGCAAATATATAGAATATGATTACACTTTGAAAGTTGTTTATCAGTTGTATCATGTTAAAAACTAATTATGCTCTCTTGTTCCTGTTAGGTGCCCTTGAGGAGGTTCTGACTCATAGCAACCCAGCGTACAACAGAACGAAACACTGCCTGGTCCTGTGCCATCCTCACAATCATTGTTATGTTTGAGCCCATTGTTGCAGCCACGTGTCAATCCATCTCATTGAGGGTCTTCCTCTTTTTGACTGACTCTCTATTTTAGCAAGCATGATGTCCTTCTCCAGGGACTGGTCCCTCCTGAAAACATGTCCAAAGTACAGGAGACAAAGTCTCGCGATCTTCTCTTCTAAGGAGCATTCTGGCTGTACTTCTTCCAAGACAGATTTGTTCCTTCTTCTGGCAGTCTGTAGTATATTCCATATTCTTCACCAAAACCATAATTCAAAGGCATTGAGTCTTCTTCAGTATTCCTTATTCATTGTCCAGTTTTTGCATTCATATGAAGCGATTGACGATACCATGACTTGGGTCAGGTATACCTTAGTCCTCAAAGTGACATCTTTGATTTTTAACACTTTAAAGACGCCTTATTCAGAAGATTTACCCAATGAAATATGTCATCTGATTTTTTGATTACTTGACCATTGATCGTGGATCCTAGTAATATGAAATCCTTGACAACGTCAATCTTTTCTCTGTTTATCATGATGTTGCTTATTGGTCCAGTTGAGAGCCTTTTTGTTTTCTTTATGTTGAAGTGTAATCCATACTGAAGGCTGTGGTCTTTGATCTTCATCAGTAAGTGCTTTAAGTCTTCTTCACTTTCAGCAAGGAAGGTTGTGTCATCTGCTTAACGCAGGTTGTTAAAGAGACTTCCCCCAATCCTGATGCCGTGTTCTTCATATAGTCCAACTTCTCGGATTATTTGTTCAGCGTACAGATTGAAAAAGTTTCGTGAAAGGATTCAACTATGACATACACCTTTCCTGACTTTAAACCTCAGAAAAATTACCCCCTTTTTCTTGGTCTATGTATAGGTTACTGATGAGCACCATTAAGTGTTCTGGAATTCCAATTCATTGCAACATTAGCCATAATTTGTTATGATCCTCACAGTGCCTTTTCATAGTAAAATGCAGGAAACATCTTTCTGGTATTTTCTGGTTTCAGCCAAGCTCCATCTGTAATCAGCAATGATATGCCTTATTCCATGTACTCTTCGAAATCTGGCTTGAATTCCTGGCAGTTTCCTGTCTATGTACTGCTGAAACTGTTTTTGAATTTTCTTCAGCAAAATTTTATTTGCATATGATGTTAATGGAATTGTTTGATAATTTCCAAAATCTGTTGGATCTCTTCCTTTGGAATGGGCACAAATACGTGTCTCTTTCAGTTGGTTGGCCAGGTAGCTGTCTTCCAAATTTCATGCCATAGACATGTGAGCACTTCCAGCATTGCATCCACTTACTAAAACATCGCAATTGGTATTCCGTCAATTCCTAAAGCCTTGTTTTTCGCCAATGCAATCAGTGCACCTTGTACCTCTTCTTTCAGTACTCTCAGATCTTGATCATATGCTACCTCCTGAAATGGCTGAATATTGACCAATTCTTTTTGGTACAGTGACTCTGTGTAGTCCTTCCACCTTTTGATGCTTCCTGCTTTGTTCAATATTTTGCCTATGGAATCCTTCAGTATAGCCACTTGAGGCTTGAATTTTTTGTTCAATTCTTTCAGCTTGAGAAATGTCGAGTGTGTGCTTCCCTTTTGAGTTTCTATCTCCAGGTCTTTGCACATTTCATTATAATACTTTACTTTGTCTTCTCTAACTGCCCTTTGAAATCCTCTGTTCAGCTCTTTTACTTTATCATTTCTTCCATTCACTCTTGCGACTCTGCTTTCAAGAGAAGTTTCATAGTGTCTTCTGATATCCACTTTGGTCTTTTCTTTCTTTCCTGTCTCTGCAATGACCTTTTGCTTTCTTCATGTCATCCCACAATTTGTCTGGTCTTCAGTCATTAGTGTTCAACGAGTCAAATCTATTCTTGAGATGGTCTCTAAATTTAGGTGGGATATACTCAAGGTTGTACTTTAGCTCTCGTGGACTTGTTTTAATTTTCTTCATCTTCAACTTGAACTTGCACAGGAGCAATTGATGGTATATTCTGTAGTCAGCCACTGGCTTTGTTCTGAGTGATGATATTGAACTTCTTCATCATCTCTTTGCACAGATGTAGTCAATTTGATTCCTGTGTATTCCATCTGGTGAGGTCCAGATGAATAATTGCCCTTTATGTTGTTGAAAAAAGGGGTTTCCAAAGAATAAATCATGGGTCTTGTGAAATTTTATCATGCGATCTCCAGCATCATTTCTATCACCAAGGCCATATTTTGCCAACTACTTTATCCTTCTTCATTTCTGACTTTTGCATTTCAATCACCAGTAATTGTCAATGCATCTCGATTGCATGTTTGATCAATTTCAGACTGCAGAAGTTGGTAAAAATTTTCAGCTTCTTCATTTTTGGTATTAGTGGGTTGTGCATAAATTTGGATAATAGTCTTATTAACTGGTCTTCCTTGTAGGTGTATGGATATTATCCTATCATTAACAGCGCTGCACTTCAGGAGAGATCTTGAAATATTCTTTTTGACAATGAATGAGACACCATTCCTTTTCCAATTTGTAATTCCCAGCATAGTAGTCCATATGATTGTCTGATTCAAAAAGGTTAATACCAGTCCATTTCAACTCACTAATGCCTAGGATATCGATTTTTATGTGCTCCATTTCATTTTTTAAGACTTCCAATTTTCCTAGATTCATACATTGTACATTCCACATTCTGGTTATTAGTGGATGCTTGCAGCTGTTTCTTCTCATTTTAAGTTGCGCCACATCAGCAAATGAAGGTCCCGAAAGCTTGACTCCATCCACATGGTTAAGGTCAATTCTACTTTGAGGAGGCAGCTCTTTCCTAGTTGTATTTTGAGTGTCTTCCAACCTGAGGGTCTCATCTTCTGGCACTATATCAGACAATGATATAAAATCTATCATTCATAAAGTTTTCACTGGCCGTTTTTTTTTAGAAGTAGATCACTAGGTCCTTCTTAGGCTGCCTTAGTTTAGAAGCTGCACTGAAACCTGTCCACCATGGGTTACCCTGCTGGTTTTTGAAATACTGGCAACATAGCTTCTAGTATCTCAGCAACTCACAAGCCGCCAGAGTGTGACAAACTGACAGATGAGTGGTGGAGATATGCTCGTACATTCTACCCAAATGGAGCTGTTGTTGCCTGTGCCTTTAACGATCTCTTCCTTGCTTGAAGAGGCCATAAACAAATCAGTGCTGCCTTACTAGCACAGTAATTTCTGATCGTAGGAGGAAGTTTCTTTTCTGACAGAACTGAGCTTGCAATCCAAGCATTACCACCCGCTTAATTATAAAAGCATATGCTGTAATATAATGGAGTTCTAAGTTAACTCCTTTATGAAATTAATGAGCAAGTATATGATTATTAAAATAAAATAGTGATTATTTTAATTTCCTATATAAATGTCTATGAAATAAAACTAATGATAATCAAATCTATATGTTATTTTAGTATATTTTAGTATATTATAATATAACAATGTGAATTGCTTGAGTTTTATACCTTATTATATAAAGATAAGCAGTCAACTGAAATGCTCAATGCAGTTAACTATGAAGCTTTAGTGACCATGAAGTATGTAAGAGCACTGGGTAAATTTATGAAAAATAATTTTTAGTCAAATTCATTAGGAAAAATGGAACCCCTATATATGTGGGATGGTAAAAAGGAAAAAAAAAAAAAATGAATAAAGCAAATAAAAAAAGAGCAAATCTCAGCTCAAGTCTCATGTTAGCCATGAAGCCTTTTGCAAGAACAGCTCCTCATTTTAGACTGAATTATTCTGTTCCTCCGTCTGTATTCCCTCAGTGAATTATAACACCACTCTCTCATGGAACTTACCATGTTGGAATTTAACTATCATTTGTGTATCACACTCTAAACTCCCATAAGACATAAGAATATCTTACTCTTCTATGGATCCCCAAGAATAAAACAACCACTGGCTATATTAGATGCTGAAAAATTGTTAAGGAATGAGTTGTTAGTCAGAAAGTCAACAGCTCAAAACACAAATGGGACAACATTAAGAAAGAGAAAGAGGAAGGGAGCTAGAGACTAAGGTGGTGATAGGACTGGCAATTGAATCAATTAAGAAAAGTAAGTCTGAGAGTTGCTGGGCTCTGAGGTGCTTTTATGGAGAGTTGCGTGGAAATATTCCTCTTGGAGAATTAGAAAAATGTTACAGGAAACAGAATTTGTTAAATTTCATGGGTTTTTGAAAAAATAAGGAGTATTAATGATTCAGTCTATCAGTAGAAATTGGCAACTATGACAGTAGCTGGACCCTATGAAGAAGAACAGGACATCAGGATTGAGGAAGACTCATTAACAACCTGAGATATGCAGCGGACATAATCTTGCTTGCTGAAAGTGAAGAGGACTTGAAGCACTTACTGATGAAGATCAAAGACTGCAGCCTTCAGTATAGATTACACCTCAACATAAAGAAAACAAAGGCTCCCAACTGGACCAATAAGCAACATCATGATAAATGGAGAGAAGACTGTGGTTGTCAAGGATTTCATTTTACTTGGATCCACAATCAACACCCATGGAAGCAGGAGTCAAGAAAGAAAAAGACGCATTGCATTGGGCAAATCAGCTGCAAAAGACCCCTTTAAAGTGTTGAAAAGCAAAGATTTCACCTTGAGGACTAAGGTGCGCCTGACCCAAGTCATGGTGTTTTCAATTGCCTCATATGCACGTGAAAGCTGGAAAAAAATGAATAAGGAAGACCGAAGAAGAAATGGTGCCTTTGAGTTGTGGTGTTGGTGAAGAATATTGAACATACCATGGACTGTCAAAAGAACAAACAAATCTGTCTAGGAAGAAGTACAACCAGAATGCTCCTTAGAAACAAGGATGGCTAGACTACGTCTCACATACTTTGGACAGGTTATGAGAAGGGAACAGTCCCTGGAGAAGGACATCATGCTTGGTAAAGTAGAGGGTCAGCAAAGAACCGGAGGACCCTCAGAGAGATGGATTGACACAGTGGCTACAATGAGGGGCTCAAGCATAGCAACAATTGTGAGGATGGCCCAGGACGGGGCAGTGTTTCATTCCTTTGTACATAGGGTTGCTGTGAGTCGGAACCAACTCGACAACTCCTAATGACAACAACAACATGACAGTAGCTATTTACTTTAAGGAACACACTAAACCCTAGAAATACCTATTTGGAACTGTTTTGATAAACTCAAATATGTCTCAACGCTAATTCACTGCAAGAATCAATTGTCAGTCCCACATGGATGCTTCAGCATCTGTTGACAGCTGTGATACTTTTCATTCATTACACAGATCGAGGATAAGAATCCGCTCATCTGTTTCAGTTTGATTCCAGTATCCTTTGAAACCTAATGAACAAGGATTGGACTAAAACAAACCACGTATTTAAAAGAAATATTCAGCCTTTGCTTATATTAATCACTTATGACTGACGAGTCACCCTAAGGCCAAGAGCATTTCTGAAAGCAGACGCTATTATTTTGAATCTTTACATTACAAGTGGAAGAACCCAAATTCTAACTACTTATGAACAAAAGGAGAATTTATACATCTTATATCTAGAGGTTCAGGGTGCACCATCCTACAGGCACAGCTTAATCTAAATATATAACCATACTGTAGGGCACCATTTCCCTGCTCTTCACTTGTTCTGTTTTTCTTATGTTAACCTCATTCTAAGGTGAGGTCACCTTAAGTTCTTGCAAATATGGCATCAGCAGTTCCAGGCATATTTAGTGTCAGCTTAATAAACTGCAGTAAGAGAGACTCATTCTTCTTCCAACAGATCTAAGTCTAGAATTAACTCTGATTTGCCCAGTATGGATACTACGAGATTTTTGAAACCATCACTTAAGTCAAGGTAATGTGGCATCCTCCTTGACTCTGTCTCCATTATGTGTTAATGTATAGTAAGGAAGGATCAGTCCATCTATGTGGATAGAAAGTAGAAGGACTCCCAAAATGAAGAAACGGTTCTGCAATACAAGAAGTTTTGCTTGAAGAGAGTGGGAAGTTGTGAGGAATGGGGCAGGTAGATATCCAAATAAAGAGATAATTTATAAGGCTTATAAGGCTCACAGGCTTTTGCTCACTCTGGATCCTGCAGCTGGCTCCTGTTTGTCTGACCTCAAGTTCTTGGGACTTGAGCTAGCAGCTTACCTGCCATCTTGTCTGCATCGGGATTTGCTGATCTTCGCAGCCTGTGAGCCAGAGCCCTGCTGCCTGACCTGGTGATCTTGGGTTCGCCAGCCCCTGCAGCTGCGTGAATTAGGAGAAGCCTCCGGCCTGACCCATGTTCCAGCTTCTACAACCACGTGAGTCATTTCCTTCATCTAAATCTCTCTCTATATACATTTACAGGCTTTACTGGTTTTGCTTCTGTAGAGAACCCAGCCTAAGATACTTACCAATTGTGTGTATGCCCATTGTGTGATTATTCGGCACATCCTTGTACTATCTTAAAACTAATTTTTATTTTGTGTAGTTTAATAAGAGATGAGTTTCTGTCACTTGCAGCAAGAGTTTTAAGAAATGATGAGAATTAACCGAAGCGATTTTAGCAAATAGCAAATACCAGGCAAAGTTCTGGCATACGTTAAACTCTCCATAAAGGTACTCTTAAGTACATAACCGGATCCTACCAGGGAGAGAGAAAATAAGCCAGAAAAAAGGATAGAAATAATTTAAAAATATCTTTCAAAACATATAAAAAAAGCCACTTAAAATTAGTAGGCCAAAAATCCATCAATCAAAAAGTACTATAAATAGTGAACGTTCTGGAGAAAGGTAAGAACTACATACACCTTAACTCACACACACATCCAAATATATGCCTAAGTATTAAATATTTAACAACATGAAGTAAAAGTGGTTTTAGCGAGAAAAATAGATGATTATTTATGTTTCATAGGGGAAAGCCTTCTAAGCATATTTCTAAAGTCAGAAATTCTACAAGATTGATAGATGTCATTATATTATTACACTATAACCATATTAATTTTGTTTGAACTAAGATAAATTTTACACTCAAGCAACAAATTTTGACAAATATTTATAGCAACATAATAGATACATCTACTCTCCTAATTAAATAAATATACTTTGATTATATAAGTAGTAGATATATTTCAATGACTCCATTTTCAAAGCAAAACAGAGCACACAGACATACACACACCTGTAATAATGATAATAGAATTCACATAAAGTAATACTCCCCTATAGTAAAGGTGGGTTAAAAATAATTGGTACAACCTTTCTTGAGGACAATTTGGCAGTCTTCATCTAAAATCTGAAATAAGTATTAAAACAATCATTATAAATATTTGTGAAGAATGTATCTACAATATGATTGACATAATGCTATTTGTAATCTAGATAATAAAAAAACAACCTTAATGCCCTAAAACCGGGAAAGTGTT
This sequence comes from Trichechus manatus latirostris, assembly GCF_000243295.1. Taxonomy (NCBI): domain Eukaryota; kingdom Metazoa; phylum Chordata; class Mammalia; order Sirenia; family Trichechidae; genus Trichechus; species Trichechus manatus. The sequence continues at coordinate 933,619 of NW_004444217.1, forward strand.
AAATCAGTTATGCTGCATACTAAAAGAAAAAAAGTAGGAATATTATGTAATCATTAAAAAATGGGACTCTAGAAAATTACCTGATGACGTGTAACTGTTGACAGTATACCAAAAAAAAAAAAAAAACCAAACAAACTGCCTGCTGTCCAGTCGACTCCTACCCATAGTGACCCTACAGGAGAGAGTAGAACTGCCCCACAGGGTTTCCAAGGAGCTACTGGTGGATTCCAACTGCCAATCTTTTGGTTAGCAGCCAAGCTCTTAACCACTGCACCACCAGGATTCCCCATAAATGTATACACACCCATATATCATCACAAACACTTATACAAGTATATATATATATACATACACACATATTTATACAAATATACACACAGAAATATGTCTACACATACATGGACATATACATATACATATACAAGAATATATATACACATTCATAGAAAAATTGTACATAGAAAAGATATGCACACACAGATTATATGTGTGTGTATTTGTATCTGTAAAGAATACTCTTATATCTCTTGATAAATGTGAACAATTATATGTGTGTTCACAGTACTGCCACTTTAAATTTTTCTTTTTCTTTTTTACTATTTTATATGTTCTATATATATTGTAAATTTTTGTTCTTTTTTTTTAAATTTTCTTCAAAGGCTTCTTGTTTTTTTTTTTTTTTTTTTTTTAACTTAGATTGGATGATGAACAATATAAAACTGTTCATCCACTTCCTTTATGCCATAGGCTGTTCTAATGTGTAAGGGGAACAGTTTATCCTCCAGTACTCCTGCTGAATAACGGCAGGTTCTTTTTTCAAAACCATAGTCTCTTTTGAACATTTTAGTGTGCCAAGTTTCCGCTGACATAGAATAGACAGCCAGTCACAAGAAAGACAGTTTTTCCTTGTAATTTCTTGCGACTGCTCCCCTCTGACTACTGATGGCTCAGCACACTGACGCATGCGCTCCTAGTTCCCGACCTTCAATCAGACGCCGCTTGGGACTTCCTTGATTCAGCTTTCTGCCCCTTTGGCTCCCTGTTTCACCAACTCCTTTTACGTTACATTCCCTTTCGTTCCACTTTGGCCATAACTGTCCTTGGCTTTTAGCCAGAGGCAGACTACATAGAACATTAAAAAATTGAAAATATATTTTCAGTGCTCCCCTCTAATAGCACTAAACATACATGTTTTTTTACTTATTTACTTTCACTTGGTTATAAAAGTTACGCCATGAAAATATTTATCTAAAAGATCTGCAAATTAGCTTAAATAGCATATCTTATAGGATAGATGATGTTTCGTATGCCTTCTGATTGAGTTTATTTTATAATTCTAGTCCTTGACTAATTTCAGCAGAGATTTTATAAGTAACATTGATACAAATGAGGATTCAGACAACCCCTTAGAATAGAGTTTAGGCAGACATCTTCTAGTCTGTGAGGCTGGAAAGGAGGCAACACCTTTAGGAGCTGTTCCCTGTTTTACCCCAAATTACAAAGACTTCTAATATGGTGGTCACATCCATGCTTCCCTTCAATCTCTGGATGAAAATGTAGCAATTAAAGTAGCTAATTATCTACTTAAAACTGCCTCAGCCATTATAGCCACACATTGTGGGCTGATGATCACTCTCACATCTTAATTTTTTGTTTGTCTTTGAAAAATTTGATTCTCTAGATGTGCTGAAGGAGTGAGGCATAGAAGGCCGGGGCAGACTGAGAACAGAAATGGGCAGCCAGCTTTGATTGGTTGATTGATTTTAATTTACAAACTCTCTGTGATTAGATGCTACATAAAGTTTTGTTTGAGTTTCCTGGGGTAACTTTTGTTTTATAGAAAATACTCTTAAACATATGTATGAAGAGGCCTCTTTCCTGACCTTATTATCCAAGATCCAGTGGAAAGAAAAATAAGACTCCTTTTAGCCACCTCTCTTTCTGCCGTTTTTCAAGATTATAGCCTCTCATTTGTCATCATGGATTAAAATGATACGAGGATTGTACAGGGCAATTAATCATATAATAAGTCACAGAAACGGGCAATGATAGTAATTTGCTATGAATACAAAGTTATAGTGCCCTTTTTTCCAGCATCTTAATTTGTTCCAGCTGAATAATTTCCCCTGTACCCTAATGAAGAAATTTGCAACTGTATTGGAAGTAAACTACTTGGATAAGGCAGTGCATAAAAACTGAAGCAGATGAGAAAGCAAGACCTCTCTTTTGGGCATTCTCTCCTCTGTTCACACAATAGCTGCTGTGGCTCATGCCCTTAAGACGTCTTACCAAGATGGCTGCAATTTTCTCTTAACAGAGCACTGTTCATTCAGATATTTTTTCTCACCCCAACTTCCACTAAAGGCTTCTTCAAACACTTGAAGCATACTCTTACTGAAGTCTGTATCCAATTGAGCCTCTCGGATTGGAATCTTTTAATAATTTCTAATCATTTCTGCATCCCTCAGCATGGTCCTTGCAATCTGCTCAGCCTACTTCTGCCCATATGCTCCTGCTAAAAGGTCAGTTGCCATTGAGTCAATTCTGACTCATGGTGACCTTGTGTGTGTCACAGTAGAATTATGCTCCAAAGAGTTTCCAATGGCTGATTTTTCAAAAATAGATTGCCAGGACTTTCTTCTGAGGCACTTCTGCAGGAACTCGAACTTCCAGCCTTTCGGTTAGCAGCCGAGCATGTTAACTGCTTGCATCACCCAGGAAATTCCACGCTGTCATTCATGTCTGTACTTTGGCATGCTTTTTGAATAAGTCCTCTCTCCTCCACCTATATAATCCCAATTCATCCTTCAAATCTCTATACAAGTCAGGATTAGACTCAGTTTACCCCTATGCAATGCTCCTCCTCGAGTGCCCGCCCCAGCCCGCTTGACCCAGGTGAAGCTGCAGAAGTGGCATGAAGCTTAAGAACCAGCATGTATGCCCCATGTTCCTTTTGCTGTCCCATAAGACCAAGAGTCACTGACACAGAGGCTGCTCCTGCAGCTTGTGTACCTGATAGAAGATGGTTTGTAGCAGGACCACACTGACCAGCAATGAATGCATTGTGGTGTTGAAGCCACTGAGATTTCTGTGAACTTTTGTTATCACAACATAAACTAACTTCTCTTGACGGATGCACTCTCTCTCTCCACGGTAATTGCAGGCTTTGCTGTTGCTTCTTATTACATCTGTCCCCACTATCTTTTGAAGTCCTTGAAGAAAGGACTTGCAATTTTTAACTCTTTTCTCTAGCAAATAGTATAATGTGTTACATATGGAGAGAAGGTAATAAATGTTTGTGTCATAGAAAAAATTAGAATGAAAATTTAGTTGTAAAAACATGTCCATTTTCCAACATTATCTTTAGGATACAGATAAAGGTGTAAACTATTACTCACTGATATACTATTACCCTCTGTGACTAGTTTACTTGGATTAGACAGGGAATAGGTGGACAGACATAAGCAAACACCTTTGTTCTCATGTATCTAACAATGACTTACTGTGTGCCTCTCACGTGCCAAGCACATGCTGGGCATTGCCGCACAGAGATGCCAACTCTACCCTTAAAGAGTGCAGTGGGGGATTCTAGGAAGGAAGGCAGAGTAGTATAAAGAAACAATGAAAACATAATGTGATCACTGCATTGATAGAGAATTGTCCCAAAGGGTTGTGAAAAATCAGAACACAAGAATAACAGGTAGAAGCTGGTAGAGAGAGCAGAGCAGGCATCTTAGGTCGGGAAGCAGGGGGCATAACGGCCCAGTATCAAGGGAGAGTGGGGATCATGGGTACAGCAGAATAGACGCTGAGCAGGATGTGAGGTGGCGAGGGTCAGGGCAGGACTGGAGGAGTAATAAGTCCAGATCATGGGGCACTAACACGGACCCTTAATCAGTTTTATTTTATCTGAAAGGATGTGGGAAAAGCTTTGAAAATGTTTAATGAGAGAGGTGACAAGACTAGCTTTTGATCTAGGAACAGCATTCTACGGGTATGTACAGAATAAACTGGGTGGGGGGGTCAAAGAAATTACACACATGGCCAAGGACATAAATGGCGGCCATGTGTAGACAAAGATGATCTGGAGCCAGGCTTTTTTTTTTTCTTGTGAATTTGGAAAATTAAGGGAACCTACCACCACCCATCTGTCGGTTTGTTATACTCTGATGGCTTGTGTGTTGCTGTGATGCTGGAAGCTTTGCCACTGGTATTTCAAACACCAGCAAGGTCACCCTTGGTGGATGGGTTTCAGCAGAGCTTCTGGACCAAGACAGAGCAGGAAGAAAGCCCTGGTGATCTACTTTAGAAAATTAGCCAGTGAAAACCCTATGGGTCACAACAGAATATTGTCTGGTCTAGTGCTCAAAGATGAGCCTGGAGGTTGGAAGGCACTCAGAATACACAGTGGCAGCCACAGTGGATGCAAACATACCAATGATAGTGAAGGTGGCCCAGGAGCAGGCAGCATTTCTTTCTGTTGTGCGTAGGTCTCCGTGAATTGGGACTGACTCCACAGCAAGTAACAACAAAGACAACGTGAACTACAGCAAAAGTTGATGCAGGATGACATGGGGATGGCAAACCAAACTTCCAAAGAGACATGCGCTCTGAACGTCAGAGGTTACCTCTGCAGTAGGAGGAGAAAAATAGTAACGACTGGCAAAGAATGGATGATTCCTGTCAATCTGGAGTCTTAGGGTGGAGATGCGCGTCCCCACTGCTTCGTCCCGAGATCTGCCTTTGATTCAGCTCCAGCTCCTGTGAGCTCTGCTTCCATTATGGCTTCTCTCTTTGGCTTTAAAAACCATGCCCACCTCCTGTACTGTTTTCCATGTCACTGAAAAACCTACCCATTTGGAGACTTGAGAAAGTCTCCTCTCTTTATAAAAAAGGTTCTTAAAACAGACGGTAGCATGATCGCCCTAGGTTGGCAGTAGCCTGTGTACACTGTCCACATGCCATTATTTCAGGAGGAACATGCTTCTGTATGAACCATCGAGACTACGAAGCTTGACACGGATGTTGAAATCACCCTAAAAGGCAGGAATTATAAAAAACAAAAAAGTTTTAGAAAACAAATACTGTGGGGATATATGCCATTTAAACATGGCTGCACTATTGACAACTGCAGCCCCCACAGGCCTCTATGCTG